>NC_052158.1:89876368-90212197 GCF_902713615.1 Scyliorhinus canicula
CCCCCGATGCCCTATCCCGAGGTACATGTGCCAGCGCACAAGTAGACCGAATCCGGATCCTACACGACAATCTCTGTCACCCAGGGTTCACCTGGTTCTTTCACTTCATAAAGGCCCGCAATCTGCCCTACTCCATTGAGGTCAGGGCTATCACCAGAGACTGCCAGGTCTGCGCGTAGTGCAAACCGCACTTTTACCGGTCAGACCGAAAGCACCTAGTTAAGGTTTCCCTACCCTTTGAACACCTCAGCATGGATTTCAAAGGGCCCCTTCCCCTCCACCGACCAAAATATGTATTTCCTTAACATGGTCCATGAATATTCCAGATTCCCCTTTGTCGTCCCATGTCCCGATGTGACGTCTGCAACCGTCATCAAAGCGCTCAACAGCATCATCACTCAGTTCGGTTTCCCCTCATACATCCACAGCGACCGGGGATCCTCATTTATGAGCGATGAGCTGTGCCAGTACCTGCTCAACAGGGGCATCGCTTTGAGCAGGACAAACAGCTACAACCCCCGGGGAAAAGGGCAGGTGGAGTGGGAGAATGGGACGGCCTGGAAGGCCATTCAGCTGGCCCTACGGTCTAAGAATCTCCACAAGGCGGACCCGTTGGTCGAGAGGGTACAGCTACTCCACGCAAACCCGCAGTACACCTACGTGGTGTGCCACGACGGCCACCACCCTCCCCCCAGCCCACCTCACCACAGCCTCCGCTCCAGGACAATCCGCCCTCCCCTTGGTCCCACCCGGGGATGAAGATGAGGTCTCCACGCTCCCGGAGTCACCGGCGACCGTGCCGGCGCCTGCATCACCACTGGAACTGCAGCGCTCACAACGGAGGATCAAGGCACCCGATCATCTTAATTTGTGAACTTTCCCTAAAAATTTTAACCTATGCATGTAAATATTCTTCCACCACCCCCGCTGGACTCTTTTTTTAACAGGGGGTGAATGTGGTAGTCACCACTGTTGTATATATATCACATATGAGGTGTGATACAGTAAGGCTCCTGTATTACAGGTACGGGGTTAGATTCCTGCCTGCTGGCTCCGCCCTGCAGGCGGAGGATAAATGTGTGGGCTCACCGAGCTGCAGCCATTTCGGCAGCAGCTGCGGGAGGCTACAGCTCTGCTTAATAAAGCCTCAATTACACTCTACTCTCATCTCGTCGTAATTGATAGTGCATCACTCCCACAGTGCAAAGATGTGCAGGGTAGGTGGATTGGCCATATTTTTATCAGTTCATTTTCATTTATTCCATCCATCCATTTTCCCCCCACCATTGTACCCCCTCCCCATTCCACCCCACTTGGGAATACCATTCCTTGTTTCGAGTTGTCGTTGACACACTGCCATTAACACATTTGGATCTCTTAAGGTGCCATCAACACCCTTCTTAGCATTGACTACCACCATTTACATTCCCTTTGTCTTTCTATTCACAACACCTTTGTCAATCTCCACCTATTGTTGGCCCCCTATCCAGCCCCACTACTCCCCCCCCCAGCTCCACCCACCCACAAGAGTATAAATTTGATCCTATTTCCATTCCTCTCTAGTTTTAACAAACAGACTTGAAATGTTTGCTCCCTTCTGTCTCCATAGATGCTGCCAGACTTGCTGAGATTGTTCAGTAATTTCTGTTCTTGTTTCAGATTCCAGCAGCCACAGTAATTTGCGTTTATTTACCAGAAAATGTACCCATTTTGATGCAGAAGAAAACACAATTATATAGGGATGAACTTTAAGGATTCAACAGGTTGCATCTACCTACCTACATACCCATTGTATCCTTCCTACCTACCTATCTGCCTAGCTACTTACCTACCTATTGTATCTTACCTACCTATTGTATCCTACCTGCTTGCTTATCTACCTATTGTACCCTACCTACCAGCCTACCTATCATATCCTACCTAGCTATTGTATCCGATCAGCTGGCTATTGTATACTACCTTCCTACCATTCCCTACCTACCAAATGTATCATACCTACCTAACATATCCTACCTTCCTATCTTATCCTACCGACCTCCCTGTCGTATCTTACCTGTCTACCTATTGTTTATTTCTTATCTTCCTACCAACCTATATACCTACTTACCTACCTAACTACCTACCTACCCACCTACCTATCTACCTACTTACCTATCATATCCTATTTATCTTGTCTAATCAGCAGAGAGGTTTCTCTAATAGCAATTGTATTCAAGAAGATACCAGGAAGTTCCATGCCCAGCCACCAGTATCTTTTTGTGGAAATGTCAGCTCCGTAGCAGCAGAAGATTTGTTGGTACCAGAATGGCATCGCTCCTGCATCTATGCCTCCCAACCAACACTACTTTGGGGTTGGGTGTTAGAAAGGTGCACCAGAAACATGCAGTGCAGGCATGGGATTTGTAGTAGAATGGCCCCTTTAAGGGACAATCCTTCACAGGCCATGTGACAGGCGCAGAGCCTGTGGGGATTGAGCATCCAAAATTTAGCATATCAGGTGTTTGGGCGCGGGCCTGGCTATTGGGATTTGATCAGAGTTAGATTGGGAGTCGAGGGATTAAGACCTGTGTAATGATTGTACTGTTCTGTATATAAAGTTCTTCTGAGATAAATAGATCAACACTGTCTCGTCGCTTGCCTCACAATAATGTCAGTTTAATCCGTTTAACTGATGTCAATTTAATGTTGATTTGGTGCCAGCACTGCCAATTTTGATCTCAACTCTCCAGCTAATGCATGTTTTTTAAATCCTTGCACAGCTGAACAGGCAGAAGGAAGGACATCCCACCAGCCAGTCATCAACTTGTTTGCTCCTGTTCAGCTCATCACTGTTATGAGAGATTGTTAAACGTAGTGTTATCCACCACAATCCTTTGCAGCCTCCTTACTGAGCGCTAGCAGCACTTTAATTGCCAACCACCCCTTAATTATCCTCCGGGGAGGCCATTCCTAGTGCCATGCTTCAACGTCTTTATCAAGATGTTGTTTTGCGCTACAGTTGGGTTAAACCCACATTGGAGTTTAAGTGCCCTTCATGGTTACATCAGAATCTCTTTAGTGGATAATGTGCCTGGGGTAAAGCATCCCCACTTTCCATTAGATTGCATCAGCATTTTATAAATTTGTACTGCCTCCTAGATTTCTTCATTCAGTGAAATTTTATACCATTTAAAATAAGCCATGATATAATTATGTAAAGCAGAATGAAAGAATATAAACATGTGGCATTCTGTAATCAAATGTGGAAAAAACCCAGGAATAACAAATGAAGAAGCCCTAATGGCAGATTGTACCTTGGTACCAAATCTCCAGTCCAACTGCAATTCTGCCCAATGCACATGGTAGTGTGAATTAAAAAGCCAAGACTATTTTTAAAAAAGTGTTTAGGGTATATAATGGATTGACACGCAGGCCGGAATTCTCCAGTCATTGGGATTATCTGTTCCCGCTGGCAGCGCACCCCTGCCCGGGCGTTTCCAGGTGGTGTGGGATGGCTTCAGTGGGAAATCCCATTGGCAAGAGTGGGAAGGGAGAATCCCGCCACCTGTGAATGGCGCACTGCCGAAAAACAACACGCTGGTGGAGTGGTGAGGGGGGGATGGGGGGGTGGAGGTGGGGGGGGGGGGGGGGGGGGGGGGTTGCGGTGGGGGAGCAGAGAATCCAGCTCATCATAAATTAAATGCGTTATTAGAATGAAAAGCATTTCAGGCAGTTTTTGTCGACAGACTAAAGATAGTGCTTTTTGAAGATAACAAATACATGAGCAGAATCAATGAAATATTATATGAAAGGGATACTGAGCTCATTCTTATGTCTCATTAAGGCAAAATCCCAGCATTTCTCATGACCCGTATAAATGAAGCAGATTTCAGAACGATTATTTTCCACTGATGCAACTGAAAAATAAAATGATTGTAGTAGAAGACGATTTGCCTTTCTTCTTCACTAAATTAA
The DNA here is from genome assembly GCF_902713615.1 of Scyliorhinus canicula. Classification (NCBI taxonomy): domain Eukaryota; kingdom Metazoa; phylum Chordata; class Chondrichthyes; order Carcharhiniformes; family Scyliorhinidae; genus Scyliorhinus; species Scyliorhinus canicula. The sequence goes on from NC_052158.1 coordinate 89,880,323, forward strand.
CTGTAGTAAGGTATTATTGTGGCTATAGAACAATAACGAACATCAAAGCCAATGACATAAAAGATTTTCAACGTATCAATTTTTCCAACAAACACTGATCATCCTTTCATCAAATTAACTCCATCAGAAAATGATTTCTTCCCACCAACTGCAACTCAGTAAATCACTCTAGATCTTCAGCAGGTATAATGTTTTTTTCTTTAACAGGAAAACTTTAGTTCTATACAAGGCTGCTCATTAATTTCAGCTCTACTGTCTTATACATCACAATCACTTAATCTAAGACCTGGATGACTCAGGTCTTATTACCCATTACTAGATGTGCCTTGACTTCAAAGTGAATTGCCTGACGCACAACAAATTTACAAGCTTGGTATTTTAAGCTGAAGAAGCTATCTCAAAAGATAGTTGAATATTTTTGGTTTCTGTGAGTAATCTTATGAGAATAGACTGAGCACCGATTGTCAGCAATGACATGCAATAGATTCTGAATCTCTTCGTACTCAATGCTTCACAGTGATGCAATGTGTGAGTCTGGCATTTTAATAAATGTTCAATTTATTGACAACTGCATTTCCAAAACATTGTAAACTACACAGTCTCTTTTGAAACCATTTGCTTTAACAGAAATAATAAAGAGCTTACGATATTTTGCAAGAATAATCTGCACATAAATATGGGAAGAGATTCTCCGTTGGCCGACGCTGAAATCACGAAACGCGATTGGGCAGAGAATCGGTTCCGATACCAAAAACGTGGCTGGCACCGATTTCACGCCAAATCAGAATTCTCCATCACGTGGAAAGCGGCGTCAATGAGTTCCAGAATGCACGTACAGTTAACATTGTTTGCGTATCATTAGCGGGCCCGACGTGGTACTCCCCCGGGCCTCCACGATTCTCCGTCTCCGATGGGACGAATTCCCGACAGCGAGGTTCACTTGTGCTTTTAAAAATCTTGAAACCGGCATCATGGCTGATGAGGGAGAGAGAGGGGGTACAGAACATTGTCTTAGTTTGCTGACAGTTATGCCGCTGGCTGTCGTGTTATGTTACTTTGACATAAGCTGCTACTTGATGTAGGCTTTGCTGAAGGATGATCCAGACTCTGAGATAAGTTCAACGTATTTATTGAGCGATTAACAATGCTCCTAAATGAGTTTGACGCTCTGCTAATCTGACTCTAGTAACTGTCTACTCTGCTAACTATACACGCTTGCTCTAGACCACGTGCTAGGGTGTGATGTTGCTGTTAATCAACCCTGTCTTCTTCTCTTGGTTTCTGCCGGTGGAGAGGCAGAGCCTGTGTGCCTTGTCCTTTTTATGGTGGTCGTGTAGTGCCCCCTTGTGGTAATGCCACCTCTGGGTGTCCTGATTACCCATTGGCTGTGTCCTGTTCTGATGACCCATTGGTTGCGTGTCTGCATATCATGACATCTCCCTTTTTTTTGTTTTTATTTGTATATATACATGTGTGTGTGCCTGTCTAATGTGGCAATGGGGGCTATGACTGGCAGTGTTAAGAATGACTGGTATATACAGTGGACAGAAATACAGTAACAAAAAACCAACAACTATTCATAAGTCCAGTCTCTGTGGTTTCCGTCTGATCCTCGATGACCACCGAAGAGGTGGCGGAGGGCATGCCGGTGTCTTGATAGGTGTATGGGAGGCACGACTGGTGGACTTGTGGTTTGTGGTGTCTGGAGGTGGCACTTCAACAGGTGGAAGTGGAGGGGGAATTGGTTGTGGGCATATGATTTTCCACAATTCCCTTCAATTTCTGCGAACAATGGTGTGTCCGACATTTTCTAGCACATAGGATCTGGGCACGGCCTGCCGAGCGATGACAGCCGGGGCAGACCACCCACCATCAGGGTTTATTGATCCTGACAGTGTCTGCTGGGGATAGCACGTCCAGATCAGTGGCATGTGCGTCATGGTTCTGTTTCTGACTGTTGCTCAGGTGTTGCATCTTTTGTAGTACCGGTCGATGATCTGGGTTAGGCAGGTGTAAGGTTGGAAGTGTTGTTCGCAGGTCCCTGTTCATCAGCAGTTGAGCTGGTGACATGCCAGTTGATAAGGGAGTTGCCCAGTATGCTAGTAGTGCAAGGTATATGTCGGAGGCGGAGTCCGAGGCCTTGTGGATGAGTTGCTTGACGATGTGCACCCCCTTTTCAACTTTGCCGTTGGACTGCGGGTAGTGCGGACTGGAGGTGACGTGTCTGAAGTTGTAGCTCTTAGCAAACGTGGACCATTCTCGACTGGAAACACGGGTCATTGTCGCTCATGACGGTATTCAGGATGCCATGCCGTGAGAATGTCTCTTTGCACGCTTTGATGACGGTCCTTGAGGTGAGGTCGGACAGCTTCAGCACCCATGATAGTTCAAAAAGTAATCAATGAGTAGGACGTAGTTGCGACCATTCGCGTGGAATAGACCAATGCCGACCTTGGACCATGGAGAGGTTTCCAGGTCGTGTTGTTGGAGCGTCTCCTTGCTCTGTGCTGGTTGGAATCTCTGACAGGTATCGCAGCCCAGGACCATGTCTGTGATGTCCTGGTTGATGCCGGGCCAGTAGACAGCTTGCCGGGCTCTGCGTCTGCACTTTTCAATGCCCAGGTGTCCCTCATGAATCTGCCACAGCACCATGCTCTGGAGATGCTGCACCATGCTCTGGAGACGCAGCGGGATCACTATTCTGTCCATCTTCAGCAGGATGACGTTGATCAGCGTTAGGTCGTCTTTGACGTTGTAGAATTGAGGGCATTGCCCTTTCGGCCACCCATTGTTGAGGTTGTGGATGACTTGCTGCAACAGGGGGTCTTTGGCTGTCTCTTCTCTGATGAGAACGAGCTTTTCGTCTGTTGCAGGGAGGGTGCTTGCGCACATTTGCACATGCGATTCAATGTGCTGGATGATCTCCAGTGGCTCACTCGGTGAGGTGACGGAGCGGGACAGTGCATCGGCAATGATGAGCTTGCCAGGCGTGTACACCAGATTGAAATCGTACCTCCGGAGTTTGAGCAGAATCCTCTGCAATCGGGGTGTCATGTCGTTCATGTCCTATTGGATGATGTGGACCAGAGGTCTGTGATCCGTCTCAACGGTAAATGTAGGCAGGCTGTCGACGTAGTCATGGAATTTGAGGATGCCGGTGAGAAGACCTAAACGTTCCTTTTCAATCTGCGCGTACCTGGTCTCAGTCGGTGTCATAGCCCGTGATGCGTATGCTACTGGGACCCATGATGATGTGTCTTTTTTTTGTAGCAGCACCGCCTCAATGCCATCCTAACTCGCATTGGTCGATATCTTATTTTCCCGGTCTAGGTCAAAGAATACAAGGACGGGTGCAGTGGTGAGCTTGGCCTTCAGCTTCAACCACTCTGTCTGGTGTTCTGTCTCCCACTCGAAGGCGGTTGATTTCTTGATCAGTTTTCTGAGGGCGTTTGTGTGTGTGGCCAAATTTGGGATGAATTTGCCTCGGAAGTTCACCACTCCAAGGAAGCTCAGTACTGCTTTCTTGTCCTTGGGGACGTTCATTGCCTCGATGGCTTTTATTTTGTCCGTGTCCAGGCATACACCGTGTTTCGATATCTGATCACCCAGGAGCCTCAGCGTGGATGTCCCAAAACAGCACTTGGCTTTGTTTAGTTTGAGGCCATGTTCATGTATGCTTCGGAATACCCTCTTTGGTTGTGACACATATCCCTCCGGAGTTGAAGACCAGATTATGATATTGTCAATGTAGACACAAACCCTTCTATTCCTTCCATCATTTGTTCCATGATGCGATGGAACATCTCTGATGCTGAGGTGATGCCAAATGACATTTGGTTGCAGCAGAATCTGCCAAAAGGCGTGTTGAAGGTGCAGAGCCTTTTGCTGGATTCTTCAAGTTGAATTTGCCAAAATCCTTGGGATGCGTCCAGTTGTGTGAAGAAGCGTGCGTGTGTCATCTCGCTCGTGATTTATTCCCTTTTCGGGATTGGTAATGTTCCCGCATAATGTTTTATTTAGATCCTTGGGGTCGATGCAGATGTATAGGTCCCCTGAAGGATTTTTTACACACACCATCGAGCTGACCCAGTCGGTTGGTTCAGTGACCTTAGAGATGATGCCTTTCTTTTGTAGGTTTGTGAACTCTGCTTTCAGTCGCTCCCTCAGTGGAGCAAGGACTCTTCGTGATGCGTGGACCACTGGTTTAGCATCAGGCTGCAGTAGAATCTTGTACTCATACGGAAGTGTGCCCATCCCGCTGAAGACATCTGGGTACTGGGACAGGATGTTGTTGATGCTGGCCTGAAGATCCAGATGAGACGGCATCATGGTGTAGACCCTTTGGATGAGGTTCAGTTGCTGCAGACGTGTGCATCTAGCAGGGCTGCCCTGTCTGGTTGAACAATCTCAAAGCGTAGGCTTGTCTCTATGTGTCAGTTGGACACTGTCAGATGGCAGGACCCCAGTGCCTTAATTGCGTTGTCATTGTAGTCCTGTAGTTTGCAGGCAGCTGGAAGGATTTTGGGAGCCTTCTTGATTTTCGTGAAGTCCAACTGCGAGATCAGGTTGGCGGAGGCACCTGTGTCCAGTTTGAACTGGATGGGGCAGTGGTTGACATCCATCACTGCGTTCCATTCATCCTTGGAATCCACGGCAAGGATTGACCGGACTTGCGATGTGCCCGGTATGGCGTATTCACACTTTGTGATGATGCCTACTCTGTATGTGTTATCCATGTAGTCATCGTCTGGATCTGTAGCACTACCTTGATCAGAGTCATGCGTTCGGTGTTGCACACTTCTGATGCGATCCTGCCTGAATTGTGGTCACTAACTCTTGACTTGTGGTGCAGATCTGCACAGGGCTGCATAGTGGTTTAGTTTTCCACAGTGTAAACAGCGTTTGCCTCTTGCAGGGCATTTTTTCCCAAAGTGGGCAGTGCCACAGTTGCACACGTCATGATGTCGGCGTCATGACGCTCAGTGCGTCAATGCGCATGTGTGGTGCATTTCTCGACCGTTTGCACCTGCGCAGTGCGGTTATCGGGCGCTTCGTATTCCTGGTCGTATTGCGCATGCGCCGGACCCCGGGAGGAAGGCGCGAAATGGCTGCCATCGGAGATGTGGAGGCGCTGCATCTGGGAGATGGCCTGAACACTCTCCATCTCGTGGGAGGCTTGTTTTTCACTCTCAGCATTTTTGTATTGTGAGTAGCGATTTTTTGAATGCTCATTCACAGTGCAAGTTTCAATAGCGACTTTTAAGGTCTTGTGCTTGATTTTCAGCAATTGCTCTCGCAGAGGATCAGAGTGGACTCGAAAAATGATTTGGTCTCTGATCACCGAGTCAGTTATGTCACCAAAGTTGCAGGATTGCGCTAGCAGTGTAAGGTTAGTTAGATAACTATTGAAGGATTCAGCTTTACCTTGCATCCTCTGCTTAAAGATGCAGCGCTCAAATATTTTGTTTGTGTCCACCTCGCAGTGGCTGCCGAATCTTACCAGGATGGTTTGGTATTTTGATTTGTCCTGCCCTTCTGTGTATTGAAACGAGTTGAAAATCTCTGTTGCATGGTCACCCGCAGTGGTCAGTAGAGAGCTATCTTCCGAGCATCGGTCGCGCCATTTAGGTTGGATGCTTCCACATCTAGTTAGAATTTTTGTTTGAACAAATGCCAGTTAGCACTAAGATTACTGGTGGTCCTGAGTTGATGAGGAGCCTGAATCTTGTCCATTGTGCCTGAATTTGGTAGCTGGTTGTCTCTGACCTTACTGATTTGAACTAGGGAGATTGAGCAGTCACTCCTGTACCATGTTGTGCTGCTTGCTGCTACTTGAGGTGTAGTAGGCGGTGGCCAGGAGGAGAGATGTAGGGTGGGGGTGGACGGGCACGGATACCATTGCAAGGCAGCCATGCAGCTGCACACACCGCTGACTGCACAGCGTGAACTTAGGACCACAAGTTGTATGGGTGTCCCGCAGGGTCCCCCTTCGGTGCCCTCTGGCCCCAGCCGACCTATTAATGTGATGGCATGCTCTAGTGCAACCAGTGCCATCTTGTTGGTTGGGATGAGTGTGTGTGAGGAGTAAAGTGTGTATATGCGGCTGTAGTTTGTCAGCCTCCTGAGTGTCAATCACGAACCCATCGCATCCTGCACCATTACTCATTGGAATCAATTGTGTTCCATGTGGTGCCAGTGCTAGCCCCTCCACAGGCACGGAATTAGTCTAGGTTTGGCACCAGTTTTGCTGTTGTGGAAGTCCACAAATTCTGCCCCAGCGTCAACACTTAATCTCAGGAATGGAGGATCCTCCCCATGGTATGTTACCTGCTGGCATAAGTAGATTTGTAGAGTGGTTACACTGCACAAGGAAGCCATTTAGCCCATTGCATCTGATTCAGCTGTCTGCAAGAGCAACTCAGCTCGCTTCATTCCCCCGTCTGGTGCACATAGCCTTGCAAATCTTTTCTCTTCAGACACTTATTCAAATTTGTTTTGAAAGCCATGATGGACTCTGCCTCCACCACACTCTCAGGAGGTATTCTGTCTCCTAACCTTGCTGCCTGCATTACCTAACCTCCATTTAAAAAAATCCTCATGTTGTCATTGGTTCCTTTGCCATTCCCATTATATTGGTGTCTGCTGGTTCTTGTCCCTCCAGCCAATGGGAACAGTATCTATCTATCCTGTTTTGACATAGAACATAGAACAGTACAGCACAGAACAGGCCCTTCGGCCCTCGATGTTGTGCCGAGCAATGATCACCCTACTTAAACCCACGTAACCCGTATACCCGTAACCCAACAATCCCCCCATTAACCTTACACTACGGGCAATTTAGCATGGCCAATCCACCTAACCCGCACATCTTTGGACTGTGGGAGGAAACCGGAGCACCCGGAGGAAACCCACGCACACACGGGGAGGACGTGCAGACTCCACACAGACAGTGACCCAGCCGGGAATCAAACCTGGGACCCTGGAGCTGTGAAGCATTGATGCTAACCACCATGCTACCGTGAGGCCCCTTGACCTCCTCACCGCATCTCACAATTTTGAACACCTCTATCAATTCTCTTCCCAACCTTCTCTTTTCTAAGGACCCCAGCTTTTCCAATCTATCTAAACTGAAGTCTCTCCTCACTGGAACCAGTGTTGTAAGCCTTTTCTGCACCCTCTCTTAAACCTTCACTTCCTTCCTAATGTGCGCTTCCAACTGAGCATAATTAGGTGAAACAATGTGGGAAATAATTCTATCTTTACCCTCTAAGTATTTCTTGTAGGAAACTTTTTCATACAATCTCCTCTGGCCTAGAGTGCATGGATGTCAAGGATTGATAGTGGCATTCATCCCAATAATTGCTAATTCTACTGCACACTTGGTCTTCTGAAACATGCTTGATTTTTTTCTCAAGCCTTTGAGGGTAGCTCACCACTGAGAGACACAGCTGGTTATATAGCAACAAACCTTTGGAAATTGTTCTGACTATGGTCAGTTACCTGGCTTTAGGGTAGCTTTCTACACCAAAACCCTTTCAAATTTTTAATTGTGAAGTCATGGTATACTTGTTAACTTAGGAAGTGTTGCTCAATGTGAGATAAAGACATAGACTTTCCTTTGGGAATTGGAGTGATTTTGTCATTGAAGATCCTACAGTAGTGTCTCAAGGAACATTAGGAGGCGAGACCTATTGCCAAAATCCTGTCCTTCCCCACCCAAACATTTTCTCCTCACCGCATCAACATGGATGTTGACAACCAGCTTCTTGGTCGCTCCATTGCAAGTAAACAATGGCTGTTCTTGGATCTAAATTGAACCTTCCTTTATACCCATCACTGAACCACTAAATGAATCTCCTGGTGTCCAAAATAAAGAAGATGATGAGGGGGGATGCAGGAAGTAGATGCTCTTGTTGTCAAATGGCAAATGTCCGCCTCCCAATCTCCCATGCTATGAAAGTTGTTGAAGCATGATTCTGGAACTTTCTAAAGCCCCTTCCAAATTTTAATCACCATTATCTAGTGCACGTCTTCACCCTTAAATCCTGCCGTCTATTTCTATTGCTGCAACAAATGTCCTGTTGTAGCACCAGAAGGTTTACCTTCCTGGCTGTGGGGACTCACGTTGTAGAGGTATTTGGCAGCCCACACTCCTTAAAGAGCTGATTCATGATTATGATGGAGTTTGGCCAGTAAGCAATGAACAGCCGACATCCAGCAAATGGAAAATTCAGGCCATAATCCTTTTTGTGAAGTATCATCGAGTGAACTGACCCGTAATACTAAATGTTGAGATAATGGAAGAGATTTGTGCACTTGGGTTTGCCAATTGTCGACATCTTGCCGGAAAGTAATCTACGTTAATATCTAAACTAATAGCTAAATATGTACTTTAATAAAAGAGCGTATGCACAATAACATTGTGCAAATAGCATAATTGTCATTACTCCTCTCCACAGAGACAAGGTTTAAGAGAATGACCTTTAATGCACTTTCCAAGAGATTGTTCAGCAGCGAAGCATCTGTTACACCTCGTTGCCATAGCAATTCCACTACTTTGTTCTTCTCTTATAACATTGCTGAAACTAAAGAGAAATAATGGGCCCAAATCAAACAGCAATGTGTGTAATATTGAACACTGTGCAAAGAAAGAAAGCAAACAAATAAGAAGATAATGAAAATATCACTGCAGAATATTTTGCTCTGCATTCTCTAATTACTTCTTATCGTATTTTTATTTTTTCTCAGGGTGTGACTCTGACAATGCTGCATTTATTGTCCATCCCTATTTGCCCTCAGAAGATAACGATGTTCCTTCTTGAATCACCATAATCCTTGTGATGATACTCTCGCAGTCTCTCAGTTTTCAATCTATCATTCATTGTCTGTCTTGTTTTTATCTCTGACTATTTCTCATTCCTCCTCTGTTCTTCATTTTGTAAGTCTCTCCTTCCCTTTGTTTTTACTTTCTTCTGGAAAGCTATCAGCTATCTTCCCCTCGGCATCATTGATGCAGACAGGGGTGTGTATGACTTTGCTTCCTGAAGTCGATGACCAGCTCCTTTGCTGACACTGAGAGAGAGATTGTCGTCGTTGCACTATGCCACTAAGTTCTCTATCTCCCTCCTGTACTCTGACTCAATGTTGTCTGAGATATGACTCGCTACAGTTGTGTCATCAGCAAATTTGTAGATGGAGTTGAGCCGGACTTTGCCACACAGTCGTGTTTGTACAGTGAATATAGTAGGGGATAAGTATGCAGCCTTGTGGAGTCCCGATATTGAGGACTATCCTGGAGGAGGTGTCGTTGTTTATTCTTACAGATTGTGGTCTATGGGTCAGGAAGTCGAGGATTCAGTTGCAGAGGGAGGAACCGAGTCCTAGGTTTTGGAGTTTGGATACGAGCTTGGCTAGAATTATGGTGTTGAAGTCTGAGCAGAAGTCAATGAACAGGTGTCTGACATAAGAGTCCTTGTTGTTGAGGAGCTCCAGGGATGAGTGTAGGGCAAGGGAGGTGGCATCTGCTGTGGACCAGTTGTGGTGGTAGGCAAATTGGTAGGCAAGGCAATCTGGAAGGATGGAGTTGATGTGTCGAATGACTAACCTCTTGAAGCACTTCATAAGCGTGACACGGCAGCACAGTGGTTAGCACTGTTACATCCCAATGCCAGGGTCCCAGCTTGGGTCATGGTCTGTGCGGAGTCTGCGTGTTCTCCCTGTGTCTGCGTGAGTTGCCTCCTGGTGTTCTGGTTTCGTCCCACAAGTCCCAAAAGACTTGCTGTTAGGAAATTTGGACATTCTGAATTCTCCCTCTGTGTACCCGAACAGGCGCCGGAATGTGACGACTAGGGGCTTTTCACAATAACTTCATTGCAGTGTTAATGTAAGCCTACTTGTGACAATAAAGATTATTATGCAATCACAAATTCCCCCTGGCCATGCTAGACACCACCGTCAAAAGGTGGAGACGAGACGGAGCCACACTGACTGTCAGGGACTTTTACACAGGGCACAGACTGGCAACGCTGGACAAACTGACAAAGAAATGGAAACTACCTAAAGGACAGGAAATGAGGCACCTTCAAATAAAACACTTCCTATGCAAGGAGACAGTAGCGTACCCCGGGACCCCAGAAAACACACTATTAGAGAACCTGATAAGCACAAGCAGCAAAGAGGGGGGACTATGTGGGAAAATATATGGACAGTTACTGGACAGAGCTTGGACACCTCTGGACAAGACCAGATGAAAATGGAAGGATGAGCTGGGGACAGTGGTAGAGTGGGGCTCTGGAGCGAAGCACTGAACAGGGCTAACTCCACTTCCTCCTGCGCAAGGCTAAATCTAATGCAGCTCAGAATGGTGCACAGAGCGCACCTGACCAGAATCCGAATGAGCAGGTTCTTCCCGGAGGTGGAGGACAAATGTGAGCGGTGCCAGAGGGGCCCGGCCAACCACACCCACATGTTTTCGGCCTGCCGCAAACTTGCTGGGTCTGCTCAGCCTTCTCCGAGGCAATGTCCAAGGTTATGGGGGGGTGAGGGTGAAGCCATGCCCAATTGTGACAATCTTCGGGATATTGGAGCAGCCAGAACTATACATGGAGAAGGGGGCCCTTGCTTTTGCTTCCCTAATCACACACCAGAGAATCCTGCTTGGCTGGCGATCAGCAGCACCACCCACAGCTGCAGACTGGCGAGCTGACCTTTCGGACTTTCTCCACCTGGAGAAGATTAAGTACGCCATCTGAGAGTTGGAGGAAGGCTTCTTAGATACATGGGGGCAGTTTGTCGGCCTGTTCCAAAACCTGTTCGAGGCCAGCGATGAGGAATAAGATAAGAAAACGGGAAAGAGAGGAAGGAAAAGAGATAAGGAAAAAAACAAGATAGATGGGGAAGCAAAAGGAATACGCAACCTGGGGGAGGGAGGGAGTGGGGGAGGAGAAGAAATAGGAAAGGTGGGAAAGTCCCAGAAAAAGAGAAGAGGTGGGAGGAGGGGCAAACCCCCTCCCGATCACAAAGCAAACACAGCCGAAGTCGACGAGGGTGGGGGGGGGGCGAGAAAAGGGAGGGGGGAGGGATAGGGGGAGGATTCAAAGGAGGTCAGGCGGGGGGGGGCGGGATGGGGGATGCAAGGGACCATAGGCTGAGTCAGAGGGCGGTGGAATGTATATAAAGGTAATTAAAGAAAGGACAGGATAAACCTTTCTGTACAATAAAGTAAATTAACGCGGTTAAGAAAAATGTATATAACAGTTTATAAATGTGGAAAATGCCAATAAAATGATTTTTAAAAAAATAAAAATTATTATTATTATAAAGGTAGATGCCAGGGCCACCGGTCAGTAGTTGTTGACGCACATGGCTTGGTACTTCTTTGGCATTGGTATGATAATGGTCTTCTTGAAGCAGGTGGGAACCACAGAACGGAGTAGGGAGAGGTTGAAGATGTATGCGAACACCCCTGCCAGTTGGTCCATGCAGGATCTGAATGCATGACCGTCAACTCTGTCAGGACCCGTTGCTTTCCAAGGGTTCACTTTTGAGAAGGCCGACCTAACGCCTGAGGCTGTGACAGTAGGAATGGGTGTGTCCCAGGCTGTTAGGGCAGTTGACAACGGTTCTTTGGCTTCCTGCTCAAAATGAGCACAGAATGCATTAAGTTCATCGGGTTGGCTGCTCTGTTACCTGAGATTCTAATTGGCTTTGCTTTGTAGCTTGTTGTATTAAGTCTTGCCACAACTGATGAGAATTTGTGTTGTTAATCTTGGACTCTAGCTTAGTCTGGTATTGTCTCTTGCCATCCTTGATGGCTTTGCGCATGCCGTACTTAGTTTTTTTGTATAGGTTAAGGTCACCCATATTGAGCGCCTCAGACCTAGACTTCTGTAGGAGTGGATCTCCCGTTTAAATGGTGTGGGAATAGCTAGAATGACTCAATGGATTTCTCTATTATGTAGTAAATGTAAGGTCAGGAGATTGTGGTGAGGGAATAATCTGTTAAAGAAAGCTTTGTAGTCTTCTGTAAGCAAGTCATAAAGACAGCAAGTCTTTATTAACCACTCGTAGTTATATACAAAGATACAGTAAATGTACAGGCATGGAGCTAACTCCATCCATGTTGTTAACCCATCACAGGCTAACACAGCACTGACCCTAGGTTTAAGTCATGTGCCTTCTTACTTACTGTGTGGGCTGTACTGTACTTAAACCCATATTAGTCCTGGATGTGTCGGACCCTTACACTACAGCTGTATCAGAGATTAAAATTTAATTAAAAATCTGAACTAGGAACCCAACCCACCGCAAACGTGACCACATTGAGTTTTAGCAGAAGAGGGACAAGGGGATATAACTAGCCTGCTCATGGTAGTGGATTCATTGTTTGAATATTATAATGAGGCTGCCCACTTTCATGTTATCACTCATGTTATTCCTTTCATGTTATTTTTAACACGTCAGACAGGGTTTCCATGCCTCAATTAACCAGGCTGATTAAAGGAGGCAGGAGGGGTTAAATCCATAAGGGAAGTGCCTAAACAGCACTTCTTATGGGTCAGGAGGAACAGGACTTTTCACTTCAGGCCCAACAAACTTCCCAATCAACCAAATCCCCACAAGTTTCTCCTCTCCCACCACAAGACACCCATCCCTTCAATCACCATTGAGCATCCACAGCAATTGGTACCATACCCCTGCACCAGGGGTGCACCCCTCCCAACTCTGAATGTGACTCTTTCACAATCACAACCTCCCATCCCCTGTGAGGCACACCCCTACTGCAATTGGGAGACCCTCCTCCCGCCCCACAATTGGATTGCCCCAACCAGGATCAGAATTCCCGACAATCCCAAACATCCAAGCTACCCTGGGCTGTGGCCTTCTACTGCAGGCTTCCCATCCAAAAGGATTCTGGCCTATCAGAGAATGTCCATACAACCTCCATTGTCCCTGAAACCCATGCTACCTTCATATACCCTCATATCCTGCATACCCCCCCCCCCCCCAATGCCCCCTGAGATCACTTTGCCATGATTTCCCCATGTATCCTACATAGCACTCACTCAGCGTGCACAATATTCAGTCCTCAGGAGACATGCAATGGGAATTATTTTAAAATCACTGGGGAAAAAAATATATCCTCTAACAATCCATAAAATGTCGAATTTAAGCATGCTATCATTGATAATAGAAAATAATGGCAGCACGGTAGCATGGTGGTTAGCATAAATGCTTCTCAGCTCCAGGGTCCCAGGTTCGATTCCCGGCTGGGTCACTGTCTGTGCGGAGTCTGCACGTCCTCCCCGTGTGTGCGTGGGTTTCCTCCGGGTGCTCCGGTTTCCTCCCACAGTCCAAAGATGTGCGGGTTAGGTGGATTGGCCATGCTAAATTGCCCGTAGTGTCCTAAAAAGTAAGGTTAAGGGGAGGGGGGGTGGGGTTGTTGTGTTACGGGTATAGGGTGGATACGTGGGTTTGAGTAGGGTGATCATGGCTCGGCACAACATTGAGGGCCGAAGGGCCTGTTCTGTGCTGTACTGTTCTATGTTCTATAACTCCTGTGCAAAATATTGTAATCCTTTAAGTGCCTATTAGGTTCATAAACAAACAAGAAACCACATCATAGGCATATTCTGATATGCCTTAAAAACCTAAACATTTAATTTGCTCTGTTTCATTTCACCCTCTTCATAAGCAAAGAGGTTCAAGGTTACCGGATGTAAGGCAGGAATGTGGAGTTCAGATAAAAATCGGATCAGCCATGATTTTATTTGGGCTGGTTCGAGGGGCGGAGTGGCTGACCAAGCTACTAATATGTATGTATGCATGTTCTTGGATTAATAGACTATTTGTTGAGCTGAAGTAATTATCAGATTTTGAAACCCAGGCAGTGATTCATAATGGCCACAGCTGTCATAACAAAAGTTTCCAGCTATATTGCCTGAAACTGACAGAGCAGAATTTCATTTCAAAGCGGTGCCTGTCAATCAGTGGAGGTGAACAGATGCAGAGGTTTTTTTAAACTTTCAAATACAGTTTTTTTTTAACAGCAAGAAATGTCAGTCAATTTAAATCACAACACAAAACATGATAGCAGAGGCTAACAGGACCTTTGTTTGTATATTTTTTTCATTCATCACGGCATGTTTGACAATTGGAAAATTGGAAAAATCATTCATGATAACAGTACTGGCCAATACAAGACAGATCCATATGATGAATCACTGTATTAAAACACATCTATATTACAGTACAGCATCTAACATTTGACGGTGCCAAACCATTTACACTTGTGTTTCAGAATGTTCCCAACTCCTCAACAGGTTTCCCCCAGTGGTCACAAGCTGTCCAAGGAAGTTCTTTTTTTAGGGCTTACAAAACCTACACCAGAAAATAAAAATAGTGAAGAGGAGGAAATACAATTTTCCTGTTGTCTTCACAATAGGGACCTCGACCTCGGAAGATGTGCATGTGCATTTTGCATGCAAGGCCTTCCAGACCCATCAAAACACACAAAAATGGCATGGGTTCAGGGAGGCAGGAAATTTGATTTTCCAGAGAACAAAATTAAGTTCAGTGCGTCATGGCCCAATTCACACCTCCATTGGGAGATGAAAATCCAGCTCTGATCTCTCAATTGGTTGAGCTTAATCATTTCCACATTAATGCAAAGCCCTGAAAAATAAGTTCTGGACAAACCTGTTCCAGACCTGGACAAAAAGCTCCAGGCCACAAAAAGTGAGATAGGCCAGGAACAGAGGCAGTTGCAAAATATAACAGCTACATTTAAGACTTCTACGTCATTCAGAATTAATCATGTTGATTTTATAGGGGCTTGGATTTGGAGCTGGTAAAGAAGCAGCAGGATCAATCCTTTATGGTGGTACCTGATGGTTCACCATTTGTAAATGCTGAATTGGAGATAGTGGGACCAGTTAAATGGGAAATAGGGATGGAAATCACAATGTGCACCCCAGTGTAATTATCTGTGTGAATATACCTGCCAGGATTTTTCAACACTTCCTGTCCATACTCATGGCATTAGGATGAGATCCCTTAAGTATACTGCTACCGGTGAGTGCCCAGACAACATTAGACACCCATGTGCCCACCAGGCGAGAAAATTAATAAGGCAGCCAACATAATTCTACCATTTGCAATATCTTTGAAACTCTAAGCAACATTCTAGGTCAAACATGTAACATGAACATCTAATGTATGACACCTCTGTCTGATATTTTAATAGACTCTTGGCCACTGCCCCCCCCCCCCCCCCCCCCCCCCCCAGATGAATTACTTGAAAGATGTCCAGGAAACCTCAGGGTTGTCTGATATTGAAAGGGTGTAATCTGCCTCTGAGATAACTCAAAATTAGGGGAAATTGTTCCTCAAGCACTTATATGTCACTTATGTGACTAGTGCAAGTATTCATGAAGCTTAAGGCATATAACTCTGAGTCCTGACACACCTTCTCATCAGACTTTGTGCAGAAATATTCAAATATTTAAAACTTCTATTCTTCCAGATCTCCCGTACTTGGTGACTTATCAATAGGTTTCCTGACTGCAGCTAACTAGTTCTCTGCCCCTCACTCTCCCAGACTCTGCACTGGTGCCTAAAACAGACGGATTGAGTTCTGCAGGTGTTAAGACAGTGATAAGATATATGTGAGGGTGGTACACTCTCAGAGAAAGGCAGAAGAATAGGGGCATGGTCTAGTGCCTCCTCCTTATCATAATTCTTTTCTTCTGGGCCTTCAGAAAGCAGAGCTATGGGCTCTCTTTTTCATCTTCTCCTTGAGCTTTACCTTCCCCCAGTCAGTCCACTCCAGCATTAAAATAGTTAATCAATCCTGACCAGGTACCAGGTACATTTCCCCTGCAGGTCCAATAATAAAAGAAAACTTGAATCTCTCCAAGCACTTAGTCATCTATCTCCATCTTTACCCTTAAAACCTTCAATCATATTTTTGTCAACATATTTATCCCACATCATTTAACAGGAATTTATCGACCTAATTCTTTTGCCAGGAGCCATTCTCACAAATCTAACACTCAGTGAGGAGAGATTTATTTTTACAATTTGTAGTGTTGCTTGAAGATAATTGATATTATGCTTATGTCCTCTAACCCTGCAGCCACAAACTAAGCTGAGTAATTTGTTTGTGTCTACATTGTGCAGGCATTTCAACTTCTAGAAAGTTGGATCATGTTGCCTCTCAAACTCCATTGATTAACAAGTTGAGTTTGGGCATTAGTCTTCGTAGCTGAGAAAGTCAAGCCTTGGAATAAAGCTTGTCACAATTCTCTCAATGTTCTCCAAGAAATCAATCTTAACTTGTAGGTGTGAAGGGTACCAATACAAAATGAATCAAATGTAAAGTTTGCTATAATAGAAAATAGGGTTTTCATATAAAGGTTTCAATGCTGCGTGTATTGCTGAAAAACAATTGCGCACAAATATGTCTTAGAAAAGATACGTTGCAACCAAAGGAAAACTCACTGTTCAAGGAACCATAAATTATATCAAACTCTGCAAACACGGAGCAGGCACATGGAAGGGAGGGATAAATCTGACCCACTTTCACTTTAGTGTTGATACATTATTTAGAATATCCAAATGAAATAGTTCCTGAAAAGAAAGTTGCCATAGGAAAGGCATCTTGGTCGCAATCTAACAACCACACCCGACTGGGGGCACGAAGCATCGGTAAATCTCCGAAGTGGCCTCTCACAAGATTTACCCGGTTCACCACACCTCGCGTGATCTAACCGGATCTCGTGAGATGTCGTGATCGTGGGTGGGATCTGTATTTGGCAAATTTGCTTATTAAAGTGACCAGCTAGTCTCACTTTAAGATGTACTCACCGGATTTACCCAAGGCGTTGAGGTCTAATCCCTCTGTTTGGAGATCTCAGGCAAGTGCCGTTTAGCACTCCACAAACAGGGACCAGATGGAACGGCATATGGATTGGCTTCCCAGTGGATCGGGGCCCCTGGGTGACTGGACTCTGGACAGGGTGGTACCTTGGCATCCCTGGTTCCACCCTGGCACTGCCAGTGCCCTGGTGGCACTGCCTGCCTGGCAGGAATGGTGCCAGGCTGGCCGTACCTGGGTGGCAATTTGCCTGCACTACATCAGGCCCCAAGATGCCCTGCCTTTATTAAATGGGGTGTGGGATCTTGGTGACCCCCTTATAGGTTGCGACAGGGAGGGGGTCTTCAAGATTTTTAAATGACGTCCCGATCTCTTCGTGCATTGGCGAGCGGAGTTCATCAGTGCAGGAAATGAGACTAAGTGCGGCCTCGGCGTGGCATTCCCAGCACTGCGAGCGCCGAGGAACACTCAGCTAAACAGGCTCGACATAGGACTCTGTTTCATTTCCGTTAGGACATGCCCCTTGTTTGTCTCAAATTAAGACTATGCTAAAGTTGAAATTGCTTTCTTCTGTCTGCAGTATAAGTGATTTTGACAGTATAACATGGCACTAAAATTAACTGATAGTATAGTTCTATAAACTCTGGTGTCTGTGCTTGATTACATTTTAGGCCTGGAATTTCCTTGATCAAATTTATACCATAAACCTAGTTACACTGTTGTATTCACCAATTGTTCTGATAGCTTCATTCCCTCACACGTGCACCGAAACAAATTCTGAACTCAATATTATACTGAATTCTTTGTCTGCTGCCTTTGCCTCTGCAACCATCGTTTTAATCAGGAGGCTAATTATCGCATATTCAGCCATTTTTCCATTTCTCAACCTCCCTGGTCCAAATGAACCCATCTCTGTTCTGTACCCTCTCTTGCTATCACTGGGAACTGGTGGCATAGAAACATTGGAAGGTATGGTTTTGAAGGAGGACTAGATCCTGGTGCATGATTCAACGAGTTCATGGCGGATCAGATTGTGATCTAAACTCCTTTTTCCTGACATTGACTGCACCAGTTACTACTCCCTTCACTCATTCTAATCAAGTTCTCCCTGAACTTACAGTTCTCTCACTCTATTTCGGACATCATCGACAAACCTGCTGAGAAAGACGATGGCCGTCTCATTCATGGCGGGTGTCATGGTGGGCAGGAGTGGAAAATATCAGGAGAAGATCAAAAATTGGCATTTTGTTGTTGTAAAACGAGGTCACAACTGTGTGTTCCAGAAATCTGTGGGCAGATATGTACCAGACACACAAGGGGATCAGGTAATACAGAGGGTGGATTGAGAGACCTGTGCGGGAGGGAAGCCTGAACTTTAACCTTCTCTGGGAGGATCGGTGGGATTTCTGTATGCTCACAGGAAAGTTCCAAGCTGATCTGGCAGTGAGAGTTCTGTGGCACCATCTTCCATTTAGCATCAATGACGCAGTGCAAAATTAAAATGAAGAGACATTCTGCTGCTGAGGGTACTGTGGGAAAATTGGGCGGCAGGTACATGCACTGGAATGGGGATTCTGATTAAAGGGGCATCCAACTAAACTGTGCATTTCCAAATGAGGAGAGACAAGGCTTAGACATGTCAAGAACCTTTCAATGACAGTGTAGGGAGTCAGTAGGAATGAAGAAATGATGACCATTCACATGAGACTAAATCCGCAGAGTGGCACTAATCAACCTTGTTGTTTTGACCCATGTTTACAGCATGGAAATTCCACAGAGTTAAAACAAACTCCAAAGCAATTGGGCAAACAGATAAGCTCCAGGGGCGGTATTCTCCCCTACCTGGCGGGGCGGGGGGGTCCCGGCGTACCGGAGTGGTGCCAACCACTCCTGCGTCGGGCCTCCCCAAAGGTGTGGAATTCTCCTTTGGCTCCCCGCCGGCCACCGCGAATGGCCTTTCCGCCCCGCCAGCCGCGCGAACGGCTGGCCGAAAAGCGGCCGGCGTGAGGCCGCGCATGCGCCGGAGCGTCAGCGGCCGCTGACGTCATCCCGGCGCATGCGCGGTAGGGGGGGTCTCTTCCGCCTCCACCATGGTGGAGGCCGTGGCGGCAGCGGAAGAAAAAGAGTGCCCCCACGGCACTGGCCCGCCCGCCGATCGGTGGGCCACGACCGCGGGCCAGGCCACTGTGGGGGCACCCCCCGGGGTCCCATCACCCCATCCCCCCCCCCCCCCAGGACCCCGGGGCCCGCTCGCGCCACTGCTCCCAGCGGCACCAGAGGTGCTCCAATTCCTGCCGGCGGGAGAGGCCTGTCAGCGGCGGGACTTTGCCCATCGCGGGCTGGAGAATCGCCGTAGGGGGCCCGCAGACCAGCGCAGCGGGATTCCCGCCCCGGCCAATTCCCGGGTGGCGGAGAATTCCGACCACGGCGGGGGTGGGTTCGCCGTAGTGGGCCCGGGCGATTCTCCGACCCTGGGGTAGTCGGAGAATACCGCCCCAGGTTCTTGCTAGAATTGTGGTGCTGGATGGTTCAGAAAAGAGAAGCCTCAAACCCTATAATCTAATTCGCTGACTAAACATTTACCCTCATGTTTATTCCCAAAACTGTAGTATTAGAATGCAATGGAGGAGGCTCTCAGTGTCTGAGCTCTAAGCTGCACATCCAAGTGCTTGGCCAATGCAATATTATAGCAGTAAATCAAGTAGGGGTCTAGAGTTGGGTGGGGGGGGGGGGGGGGGTGGGGAGGCTTGATAGTCAAATCACATTGGCCTCATTTCAGGGACGAATACTCTCCAACATGGGAACAAAGCCCTTCAACATACAATAATGAGTCATCGACAGGAAGAAGGCCTTTGGCGACCAATGCTGTCTCTTGTCTTTTTCTCACTAATGCTGCAGAGAGGAGCCCATAAAGAAGATGAAGGCTGAATTTACTGCTGTTTGCATTATCATTTACAGTGTTTCGATTACAGTGGAGATTCCAGACTGTAACTTTTACTTTTTTTTTAAATCCAGTGTGGAAGAACAGAGTCACAAGACTGCTAATTAACAAAAAAGACACATTTATTAAACATGGAGAAATTAGATTACAATATAATCCCCCCTTGCTTATCAATTACACACAAGTTTGAAGATTAACATGGATAACAAAGCACATTTGAAGCTACATTGGTCTAATTTAAACACAAAGTTTCTTTGTCGTACATAAAATGCCTGTTTCTTTGTCGTACATAAAATGCAAGCCATACTGAAACCCCAAGTGAATGTCTGTAGATGGCTCCTCAGAATCCCCCTCAGATGATTGCCATATGAGAGTTTCCAAACTCTATCCCAAAACATCTTCTCTTACAATCATGCTTTCCATTAGCAGTTTGCATTCTGAAATGCAGTCCACGTTTTCCAAAAGACTCTTGTGAGCAGAGCGTCCACTACAATTTACCAGTAAATCCAGGCCAGGATATTACACCAGCCCTTCAGGATTCCTTTGTCTCGACTGACATCCACTGTTACACAAATGCTGATATTTAGCCAGTACCATTCTCCCAATTACTTTCAAATTTGTCTCACACATTGCAGTAAGACATTCCAAACTTTAGGATTACTTTAGAAACCTTTAGGATTACTACAGAGACCGATAGAAACCTAACTTCTCACCAATTGATTCCAGCTTTGTCTGGGATTCCAATGAACAGTATGCTGTTCTATTTCCATGTTTCTAGAACTAATTGTCCTTTAGTTCCTCTGGAGCAGACTGTCTTGCACATTACACCACTGTACAACTTTTCCTGCTTCGAACTGAGCTATGAGAATTAGTTTCTCATTCACTCGCTGTCTCCAACTGCTGTGGCTTTTGGTTTAAAAAACTAAGGAAATTGGCCTTCTGTTGCTAAGCAATGCGTTAATTCTATTTATTTTCACACCGTAGCCCTCTCTAAGCACAATAGAATCTCAGTTGGAAATTAAGCCAACCCTCACACATACAAGCACCATGTCCAGTATGAATTTAGCTTTGGTCTCTTCTGGGCACTGAAATATTAAATTAAACCCTCCTAAAACTATACCTTATTTCTAATGTTTACCCATACAGATATAAATCCCTTAAACCTGCCTTCCTAACAACTGGCAGGAGAGAAGTGAAAAATGGTGACGGAGGCACTTGCAATGCCAAAGGAAGGAGAAATACCTTCAAAACCCAGGGCCTGCAGGGCCTCTTCCACCATAGAGAATGAGGCTCACAGGGACGTTGTCATAAGTGGCTCGCTAGAATAATGGTGTCCAGAATTTATAAAAAGGAACAGAAAAGAAGCAACAAGGGTTGGAAAGCATTAATGGGATAGGCTTCCAAACAGTAGTTGGAAAGTGGGAGATGGCATTATACAGGAAATTAGAGAAGCATATAGCGAGGGTGCTACTGAAACCATGGGTGCGTTTAATCTACACATAGACTTGACAAACCACATTAACAATATTACTGTGATGGATGGATTCCTGGAGTATGTACAGGATGATTTTTGAGGAACCAACTAGGGTACAGGCTATCCTAGATTTGGTATTGTGCAATGAGAAGGGAATAATTTATAAATGCTGTGCAAGGTCCTTTAGGGAAGAGTGATAGAGTTCATCAGTGCAATAGAAAGTGAAATAGTCCAATCCAAAACAAGGGTACTAAATCTAAACAAAGGAAACGACAAAGGTATGAGGGGAGGGGTGAGTTAGCTGCAATAGATTGGGTAACTTCGGTGGATAGAAAATGCTTAATATTTAAGGAATGAATGCATGCACTGCAACAGTTAAACATTCCTTTCTGGCACAAAATACAACAGGGAAAGTGGACCAACCATTGCCAATAAAATAAGGCTAGTATCAGTCCAAAGAGGAGTCATGTAACACAAACAAACAAAAAATGTTGGAAAATCTCAGCAGGTCTGACAGCACCTGTGGAGAGAGAAGGGAGCTCATGTTGAGTCATGTACAGTTGCTAGAAAAAGTAGCAAGCCTGAGGATTGGGAGAAATTTAGAATTCAACAAAGGAGGACCAAGTGATTGATTAAGAAGGGAAATAAAGAGTATGAGAGTAAACATGTGAGGAACATAAAAGTGGACTGTAAAACCTTCTATAAATATGTAAAAAGGCTGATGAAGACAAATGTAAGTCCCCTTACAGTGCAAAATGGGAGAATTAATAATAGAGAATTAGGAAATGGCAGAGCAATTAAACAATTACTTTGGTTCTGTCTTCCCAGAGATGTAAATTGCTTCCCGGAAATGTTAAGAAAGCATGGGTGTAGTGAGAAGGAGAAATTGTAAAAAAAAAATGCTGAAGAAATTATTGGGACTGAAAGTTGATAATCTACATCCCAGGGTACTAAAGGAGATGGCCAGAAAATAGTGGATGTATTGGTTGTCAACATCCAAAGTTTTGTAGACTCTAGAACATTCCCAGCAGATTCAAGAGTGGGATATGTAACCCCACTATCAAAAATGGAGGGAGGGAGAAAACAGTAAGTTCCAGACCGGTTAGTCCAACATTAATAGTAGGGAAAGTGCTAGAGAATGTGATAATAGGACACTGAGAAAATATAAAGAGGATTAGATAAAGTCGCCATGAATTTATGCAAGTGAAATAATGTTTGACAAACCTGTTGGAGTTTATTGAGGACATAACTAGTAGAATAGCTAAGGGTGATCCAGTGGAGGTGGTGTATTTGTATTTTTAGAAAGCCTTTGATAGAAGAAGAATAATCTTTATTGTCACATATAGGCATACATTAACACTGCGATGATGTTACTGTGAAAAGCCCCTAGTCGCAACATTCCAGCATCTGTTCAGGTACCCTGCGGGAGAATTCAGAATATCCAATTCAACTAACAGCACGTCTTTCGGGACCTGTGGGAGGAAAACGCAGCACCCGGAGAAAACCCACGTAGACACAGGGAGAACGTGCAGACTCCGCACAGACAGTAACCCAAGCCGGGAATCGAACCTGGGACCCTGGCGCTGTGAAGCAACAATGCGAACCACTGTGCTACCGTGATAAAGTCATACATAAGTAGTGTGCAGACATAAAGTGCATGGGACTGGGGATAATATACTGGAAGGGATTGATACTTGGTTAGCAGATAGGAAACAGAGAGTAGGAATAAATGGAACATTTCCGGGGTGGAAGGCAGTTACGAGTGGGGAACCGCAGGGATCCGTGTTTGGGCCCCAGCTATTCATTATATGTATCAATTATTTGGATGAGGGAATCAAATGTAATATTTCTAATATTGCTGATGACACAAAACCAGGTGAAATTGTGAGTGGTGAGGAGGAAGTAAAGTGGCTTCAAGGTGATTCAAAAAGTTGAGTGAGTGGGCAATTACATGCCAGATGCAGTATAACGTGGATAAGTATGAAGTTATCCACTTGGGTGGGAAAACAGAATGGAAGAGCATTATTAAAAGGTGATAGATTAGAAAACGTTGATATACAAAGGGACCTGGTTGTTCTTGTTCACCAATCATTGAAAGCAAGCATGCGGATTCAGCAAGCAGTTAAGAAGGCAAATGGCATGTTAATCTTCATTGCAAGAGGATTTGAGTACAGGAGCAAGGATGTCTTACTGCCTCAGTACAGGGCCTTAGTGACACCACACCTGGAACATTGCCTGCAGTTTTGGTCCCCTTACATAAGAAAATATATACTTGCCATCATTTCAGTACAGCAAAGGTTCACCACAGTGATCCCTGGCATGGGAGGATTGTTGTATGGGGAGAGATTGAGTAGACTAGGCCTGTTTTTACTGAAGTTTAGAAGAATGAGAGGGAATCTCGCTGAACAATTCTGACAGGGCTGGATGCAGGGATGATGTTTCTCCTGGCTGGGAGGGGGTCGAGAACAATGGGTCTTGGTCATAGAATTTACAGTGCAGAAGCAGGCCATTTGGCCCATCGATTCTGCACTGGCCCTTGGAAAGAGCACCCTACCTAAGCCCACACCTCCACCCTATCCCCTTACTCCGTAACCCCACCCAACCTTTCGGGCTCCTCGAGGACAAAGTGCAGCCGCAAAGGCGGTGGTTGATGATTCCAGCCCAGTATCCTCAGACCTCCTGCAGGGCCTGTCCAGTGTCCTCAGACCTCCTGCAGGGCCTGTCCAGTGTCCTCAGACTCCTGCAGGGAGAAGATACAATGAGGCTCATGCTGCTAGCCATGCATTGGTGGGACACACCATAGAGATCCCAAAGATGTGATTCCGATATAGAACATAGAACATAGAACAGTACAGCACAGAACAGGCCCTTCGGCCCTCAATGTTGTGCCGAGCCATGATCACCCTACTCAAACCTACGTATCCACCCTATACCCGTAACCCAACAACCCCCCCTTAACCTTACTTTTTTATTAGGACACTACGGGCAATTTAGCATGGCCAATCCACCTAACCTGGATATCTGGACAGATCTGGTAGAGGACTTCAGTACAATCTCCATAAGGTCTCACGGGTCATTGTGGCTTGCTGTACACCGCACACGGTGCTGCACAATGGAGAGGATTTACCAGATGACAAGGTGGAGGAGCTGCACATCTCCTCCAATGAGGACATGGGTGATGAGTTCAAGGAAGCCAAGACTGCAGGCAGAGAGCTGGATTGGTCACCATGTTGGACCTTCTGCACTCAGAGCAGGGTTAGAGGACATGGCGGCAGGCCAAGACTGTGTCCGGCAGATACATCACAGAATGTAGGGCTGCTGTGTTCTTGGGATTCGGGCCCATGTCTGTGTTGAAGCAGTCCTGGGCTGCTGACATTGAGAAGGCTGTGCTTTAAATATG
This sequence comes from Scyliorhinus canicula, assembly GCF_902713615.1. NCBI lineage: Eukaryota > Metazoa > Chordata > Chondrichthyes > Carcharhiniformes > Scyliorhinidae > Scyliorhinus > Scyliorhinus canicula. Next base: position 89,905,014 of record NC_052158.1, read on the forward strand.
GTGCCTGGAGTGAATAAGCTGGGAGCTGATGGCAGGGCAGGCAAATCAAAGGTCACCTGCCAGCGACCCAGTGTGTTTCAGCTGCTTGCACAATAATTTTTTTTCCCAATTGCGGGGCAGTTTAGTGTGGCCAATCTACCTACCCTACAAATCTTTGGGTTGTGGGTGTGAGACCCATGCAGACACGGGGAGAATGAGGAAACTCCACACGGACATTGACCAGTGCCGGGATCAAACCCGTGTCCTTGGCATCATGAGGCAGCAGTGCTAACCACTGCACTACCGTGCTGCCCCTTGCTTGCACAATTAATGAAGCAGGAGCAGACGATATGGCGTGAAACACTGCCATTGCAGCTGGTGGATAACACACCGTTTTCCATGCCTGCTCCTGCATTTAGTGCAATTGGGGGAAAATCCCACCCAATGCTGTTATTATGTGGACATAGTAGCTTTGCTTTTGTGCAGCTGAAGCTGAACATTATGTGACTCCTCCAACCTTTGCCAAATCATGACTACCCCCTGCCACATTCCCCATCGGTTTTCATGTTTCCCTTTCTACCCCTTTAGCTCGTCACGCTCTCTCTGTGTTTCATATATTTTCTATTTCTTTGATTTCTTTCATGATAACACTCTTTATTTCCTGTCAATTTCATTTCAGCTATATAACCATTTCTTGTTCTCACCCAGGCACAGTGCAGGTCATGCTATTTAATTTCCTGTGCATATCTTAATTTCCCCTCTCCCTTTAACTTGTTCTGGTCTGTTTTAAATGCTGTTCATCTATAATATCTTCCAGCCCTGAGGAGGGGTCTCAGACATGATGACTTTTTACTTTGGAAAAACATTGTCCCTCTCCATTAATTGTGTTAATAGTAAGAATGACAAGAAACTTTAATCTGTCGGCCCCCCTTCTGTTTTTGTTTCATTATTGCTGCAAAGAAGCCTGACCAGATATCCTTATCTGTTTTGAAGCTTTTTACCTCAACCATGGTCCTGACCTTTCTCTTTTTACAGATGATGGGCAGGCCTGTTGTGACTTTGGAGTATTTTCTGCTCTTAATCTGAGTTCAGCCTTCTTTATATCTTTGTTTAATTTATAAAAGCTATGCAGATTTGGCATGTCAATGAAACATTACAAAATGAAAGGAGACAGTGAACAGTACATGCAATTTTACAGCTGTAGAATATTTTTGGAATAAATTTTATTCTTACCCTTATTTTTTCTTCACTGTTCATTTGTTCAATGCCAATAGCTTATTTGCTGCTGTTAATACAACTGCGGGTTGTGACACATTGGTATTTAACATCTGATTGATCTGCTGCAAAACATCAACAATTTCTAATTAAGGATACATTTAAATCTTCGAGATCTCTCTGTCACCATCCATTTCTGGCATTCGCTTCTTGGCATGGGTTGATCTTCAACATCAAATTGCTAATAAATGAGTTTGAAAATGCTGCTCTTGTGTGTCTGAGAGCTACTACAGATGGAGAATGGGTTTGTTCTCATTAATCATCTACCAACAATGTACACCAGGCACAAAGGCCTGTAAAGTGGCATTACAAATAATATTTGGTAAAATTGGTCATCTAATAAATATGCATGTCTTTGTTTTCCAGTGGGTACAGAATACAACACTTACATCTAAAGAATAAAAATGCTTTCAGGGCTTGGTATAACTCTTTTGAAACATCAAACGCAGTAAACATGGAATTCTACTCAAAATATTGTGACTTACATTAATATTTCTTATGGCCATTGTATTTTTTTATTCCCAAACCAATTATTCTGTCATGAATTGAGACACTGCAAGCTTTGGAAATGAAAACAAAAAATACTGGAGATGCTCAACAGGTCAGGTGGCATCTATGACCCCTGTGTAGGCACCAGCAGCACAGTGGGCAGCACTGTTGCTTCACAGTGCCACGGTCCCAATTTCGATTCCCGGCTTGGGTCACTGTGCAGAGACTGCATGTTCTCCTCGTGTGTGCGTGGGTTTCCTCCTGAAAGACGTGCTGTTAGGTGAATTGGACATTCTGAATTCTCGCTCTGTGTACCCAAACAGGCGCCAGAATGTGGCTACTTGGGGATTTTCACAATAACTTTATTGCAATGTTAATGTAAGCCTACTTGTGACAATAAAAGATTATTATTGCAATCTAACAAAACCAAATTTTTTGAACGACGCCCAAACAAAGAAATTATGACCAAGATTCTTTTATTCTTTAGTAGCTTTTACTTTAAAACTAATCAGTCAACAGATTAAACGTGGATTAACATGAAAATTATACTTCAAAATAAAAGGGCAAATTGCACTTTAAACAGTTGCTGCACAAAGATACATCTTAAACAACCACACACCCACATCAGTCCTCACCTGGAACTCAAAATATGTAGCTAGATAGTTCTATGATATGTTATTCTTTATTCAAACAGTGTTGATCAGGGGTCTTACCTGACTTACCTGACCTTTGCTTTTCATGGGTACAATTATCATCAGCAAGGCATACTTCTATGAACCCTCTCTATGTTGGTCCTATACAATCATGGGCAGTATGGTAGTACAGTGCTTAGCACAATTGCTTCACAGCTCCAGGATCCCAGGTTCGATTCCCGGCTTGGGTCACTGTCTGTGCAGAGTCTGCACGTTCTCCTCGTGTGTGCGTGGGTTTCCTCCGGGTGCTCCAGTTTCCTCCCACAGTCCAAAGATGTGCAGGTTAGGTGGATTGGCCATGCTAAATTGTCCTTAGTGTCCAAAATTGCCCTTAGTGTTGGGTGGGGTTACTGGGTTATGGGGATAGTGTTGAGGTGTGGGCTTGGGTAGGGTGCTCTTTCAGGGAGTTGGTGCGGACTCAATGGGCCGAATGGCCTCCTTCTGCATTGTAAATTCTATAATCCTGATGGTGGAGCTTTCCAGAGCTCCTTTTTAACTGACCAAGGCATAACACCCACTGCATGGTTTGACCACTTAAGGGAAAACACCACAAGAGGCCCCTCGCGAGATTCAATGGTTTCATCCCAACACCAAATCTGGCGTGACAAGACCACTATATCTGGTCCGATGCTTCACCTCCCCAAATATACTACCCCATTTTCAACAACAACATTTAACCATGGATTGGATTCTCAAAAAATGACTATGTCCCCACGCCGGCATAAAAATGGTGGAGTTTTACTCCTGAAATTTTTGGAAAAAAGTTAAATGAATTCTTAGCCCTGCAGGGGGCTAGCAGGAATCCCGAGTGAATCTTGCAGCTTTAACTGCAGGTACGGGCCCCCGCACCTCCGGGTCAGAGGCCGTGCATGTGCACGCCGGCAACCTCCAGCGGCCGCTCCGTGCTCCTTGGTGGACTCGGACCACAGAGCCAGACGGACGAAAGAGACCCCCCAATTGGTCACACGCCCGAGCCTCAATTCCTGCACATTTAATCCCCACCCGCATGTAATGCCCATCTGGTCTCCGAATCGCCTGTCCCAACAGGGCGCCATGCGACCATCCTGACCGGCCTTAGGTGGTTAATTCCACACCGTTGGGAACTCGGCTGGTCGGGAGCGGAGGTTGCTGAGCAGGCCTCTGGCAATGGGCCCCCGGGTGCACGGCGTACTCCACGGTGACGCCGATTTTCGGTGCCCGGGAGCTATTCTCCGCACAATAGCTGTTCCCGATTTTGGTGTTGGGCAACAGAGAAACAGGGCTTCTTCTTTTCTTGGAGGACATCATCATCATAAGAATGGGACAATAATTTAGAAGCATTTTTGGTAAACAGAGTGTATGTTTCAGAATGACTAAAATGCAAAGACAATGAGCACTTTTCAATAAAAGGCTGAACCAAGAGAGAAGACTGAAGAGCAATAACATTTCGACACTCTGAAACAAGGATTCAGGACACACTGCTCCCTCAAAACACAGAGGGGAAGATCTTCAGAGATGGAATGATCTTCAACTCCAGGGAAGACTGTCACAGCCATATTAAATGCTGCTACATCAAAGCTGGAAAAGCATTGAATTCCGAGATTTCAATGAATTTAAACAATGAAGGGAAAACAAATTCCTGTAAATCCGATGAATTTTTTTACATTGTGTCTCCACTCTTGCCACCATGTTCTGCAATGGTTCTTCTTATCTATGGACTCTAGGCATGATATTTGGTTAATAGACAGACTGCTGTCCTACTCTGGTGTCTGCTGAACACTTATTTATGAGTACTACATCTAAACAGATCACAGAGTAGACATATTCCGGGGCATTGTGTTCCAACCTCTCTGTTGAGACAGAGAGAGAGGGGGGGTATCAAATACATGACTGACTGATGTCAGTGATGCATCATCATCTCTGTCATATATTAGCATTTTCCATATGTTAACCATTTATACTTCAGATTCTACAATTGTTACATGCAGAAAAATAAGATTGTAGCTGGACTGATCATGGTATCTTGTGGCTTCAATGTGCAGTGGGTAAGATACACCAAAATCTGAGTGGCACAGATGTAATAATAATGGTGCTTGGAGCACATTCTTTGGCATCAATGCAGAGTTCATTTCCCCAGCAATAACTTTTTCTAAAGTCAGGAATAAAGGGTGGGTTTAAAACACTTAATTTGAGCATTTAAAGAATCAAGAAACATGCAAATAACCAATTAGGCTCCAGCTTCAAACTAGACCAAAGATATACTGCAGCTTCTGTGAAGCCCTAATACTGTGAGAAGGCCTATTTAAGTAGATGACAAATCAAGTAATCTTAATACACTTCAGTGTGTCATATCTCATTACTCATTTTCAGGTCAACGAATGGCCAAACCCAATTCGAGCCACCAAAATGTGCCAATTGTATGCCTAAAGTGTATTTTTGCCCAACCTATTTAAAACAGCAAAGTATTTTGTCTAATTTGTCTTCAATTTTATTATTTAAGTATGTACATAAGCTAAGTTTACTGTGGCCCTGAACTCTGCCAGCACTTGTCCATTGTTTGCAACTTAAATCCACTAAAGGGATTGGAGCACTTAAACAAGTAATAGGGTCAGGTGGGAGAGGGTGGTGGATAGGGTGAACATAGAACATAGAAGAGTATAGCACAGAACAGGCCCTTCGGCCCTCAATGTTGTGCCGAGCATTGTCCGAAACCAAGATCAAGCTATCCCACTCCCTGACATTCTGGTGTGCTCCATGTGCCTATCCAATAACCGCTTGAAAGTTCCTAAAGTGTCCAACTCCGCTATCACAGCAGGGTGGTGGTGCGAGAATGCCTTGCCAAAATATAAACGTGTCCATGATCCTGAGGGAATGTATATTAAACATTCTTCAAATTGATCATTTTCCATTATGTCAGTGTCTATAATGCAATGAATCATTCTGTCTTTGAAAACGAAAACATTCTCCTCTTCACAGCCGTTAGCAATGATGAGTGCCAGAGAGGTACAGCCATCCCCCTCACTCAATTTTGCGAGAGTATAACTGATGTAAAATTTCATGTATTTCTTTGCTGGTCTAGGACCATAATATGTCTACACTTGTTTGGGTGGAAATGTTATAATATTAGGCAAGTCAGATATGTGCCTACAATAGATGCTCCTGTGTCACTTGAGTACTGTAGCAAATGCTGTTGAGCACAAAGAACAGGTAAAATAGCTTTGATCTAAGTTTCCTCCATCACTTATGGCAATTGTTGCATGGGAACAGCAAAACTAGCAAATCCCCCTCCAAGTTCCACATCATCCTGACTTGGAAATCTATCTGTTTTCTGTGATTGCTCCTGGATTAAAACCCTCAAACTCCTTTCCTAACAGCATCTGAAGAGGGCAATAATTGCTGGATTTGTGAGTTGTGCCCGCATCCCATGAACAAATAACAAAGTGCTATTTTGTAAAACAGGCTTAGTAAATGAAAGTTAAGAAAATCTTATTCGGCGGAGCATATTGTTCATCAAATGTCATACATTATAATTAGTTAGGACTATGACCAAAATAACTAATAGCACTCGTTGTGCTTGGAGCAATGATATTTTCACACCAAGTAAGCTTTGTTTCAAGCAAAATCAGGAAGAATATGAACGACACTATTAACAATACTGTTAGCAACAACAATGAAAATTCAGCCCTTCCTCAATTTGATGAATTCACCCAATAATCCCTCCGATACACATTCTGTCTTCTAATACACAGGACTCCAGCTGTATTACAATTTTACTTTAAATAATATATATCTACTACTTTCCATACAATGCTGTGAAATATCAACATCATAGAGGCTGAAATCTAGGATATAATGATGAGTTCAAATGATTAAATATTTATGGTATCACACACTTCAATACTAAACCTTCCATTAATATCTGAGAATCTTGTCCCAGCCCCACTTCCGTTACTGAAACCACTCTATTTATATGGTAGGCCAGCTTTTAGAACAGTTGAATTAACTACACAGTTTGGTTGAAAAACAGGAAGTAGCAGTTTGAAGTCCATGGAAATGATATGTGCTGGGTAGCTGATCCATTACTGCCTCTTTTGCGTTGCCCTCTGCCCCGAAATACAATTTAATCCCAATTACTTCAACTATTTTGCCAGGACTAATCATTCCTTCCACAAAGGCGGGAATGGTGTAGGCCAGCGGTGGCAGAACCTGCTTGTTTGACTTGTCAATTGATACTCCTGGGAAAGGCTACTCCAGAATGCTGACAGACATGGACTTTTGGTGTGTTTTTAATGTGATATCACAGGTCAGGTACAGCAGCTCAGTCATTTCATTTGAAGTCAGCTGTAAGTTAATAACTGACTCTGGGGCCTTAACCTTAAGTGAACTTTTTCACTCACCACTTCTTTTTAAAAATCTGAAACTTCTCCTCTCATTCGCCAGTACCTCCCTGCATATAACACACATAGGCTTTGAATCCATAATTATATTGACATAATTGATAAACCCATATCTCAAGAATTCATCTTTATTCTACTCTGTTCCCGATTGAAGTTTCTTCTTTGTAGGCTGTTAACCAGGGGCCCTAGAGCTCTAGCATTGCTCGGTCCTGCTTTGAACACTCCTGAGCAGTTCTCTTCAGCAGATTCAGATGTGAGATCCTAGCCTGTAGGTACACTGTCTACTTGTGTCTCTGGCCGTCTCTTCCTTACAACAAACCGATCCACCTGAACAGTCCTCTTGCCTTGTTTGCTTGCAGCTGGAAAATGGAAGAAGCTTGCTTCCATGATTTTGTGCCAAAAGTGTATATGCAGGGCATGCTGACCTGCTCACTGCTGCTCTTATGTGCTCACTACATACAGTCTCATTTTGTTCGCATTTTAAAACTGGTAGCATTCACCATTCTCAGTTTAAATGCCAGTAGCAGCCAGTGGGTGCTTCTCCTGCAGGAACGCCATGACCAATCAAGCTGCTATCCTCCTAAAAACCCACCAGTGCCTCACCCGCAGGTTGCAACCCGCATTTTGAAAAACCCTGCTTTAGAAACGACAAAACAGAAACGAGAAAAATATATATAGTGGAAGGAGGTTAACAATAAAGACAAAATGCTGCAAATGGATATGAACTCGGGTCAGCATCTAAAATTGAAAGTTGTGGGAGGAAACTGGAGCACCCAGAGGAATCTGATGGAGACATGGGGAGAACATGCAGACTCTGCACAGTGACCCAAGCTGGGAATCGAACCTGGGTCCCTGGCACTGTGAAGCCAACAGTGCTAGCCACTGTGCTACCGTGCCGTCCCCTCCTTGGTCAAATTGTTAACTGATCTTTCGCTTTTAGATGTTGACCACTCAGTATTCAATTGTTGGTATAATTTGTGGGCACGTAATGCTGACTTTCAACTAGACTAGTTAAAAGAGTTACAGGTGTCGTACTACATTGTGACGAGTGGAGGATTTTAGGAATTTTAGCTTCTAAATATCGGGACAAGTTAAGGGTTAAAAGCCTCGGATTATAGTATTCTTCACTGTACTAGCCATGTTTTTAAAAACGATTTTGATTTGTAAAGGCCTGAAAACAGCATGTGACATTGACCAGAGGAAAGTGGTTTAATTGGGGAACACCCCAGGGAGTTCATTTGCTTTTGCAGACTGCAGAGATAATTTGTTTTCAGTGTGGGGAGATTAGGGCATTGCTGGGTCAAGCCCAGGAATGCAGAGAGGCAATGGGTTTTTGGAGAAGCTTTGGGAAAGAGGAACTGAATTCTGATCTGCCTGACACTGAGAGCACAATTCTCAAACAGTAGGATAGTTTTCAAAGAGTAATAACATGTAAAGTAGAGCAGTCTTGTCTTGGGAACAAGGAGGAAGCTGAAACACACCGGGTGAATCAACTTTTTGAAGATATTCAGCCAGAGCCTGAAGGGGTTCTTCCAGGAGCCAAACCTATTTTATAAAGCCAGTATTACTCTATGCCCTACTGATTTTAAGATAGGTTCAGAACTGTATCTTTCATTTGTTCTTTAATGGGAAATTGAGTCATATTGGAAGCTGCTCTTTTTGGGTGTGAAGTTAAAAAGTTTAATATTGTATTCATAAGAAAGTTTTGTTTTAGAAATAACCAAGCCCTATTTCTTCATGCAATCACTCCTGGAGGGAATCATTCTTTCTGCACAATCTTACAAATTAACTAAAATGTTGGGGTGTCGGTCCAGTATCCTAGCCACTGTTGGAGTTTGGTCAGGGATTGTAATACTATCAAGAGATATATGGCAAAGAACATGAATAGTGATGGACCCTAAAAGCACACAAAATCGCAGACAGTATAAATACATTAAAATCTCATCTCTGCGCTTCAGTATAAAATCAGTTGCCTAAATCTAGCTAAATTTCCGTTCAAATGTACAAGTGAATCATGGGGGGGGGGGGGGGGGGGGGAGGGGAGAGAGAAATTCAACAAGATTTATTCAAATTCGTCCAAAATTCAGCTCAGGATTAGAGTAATTTTTCTCCAACTCCCGGTGGACCTCTCCTTTTGCGTGTATGCATGTTCCAGACATAACGTAGTCAATGCTGCTCACCCTGCGAGCTCACGTTGCTGGCTGCTATTCTAACTTCCCCTTGTATTCAGTGATTCAGGCTGTACTGGCGTCAGAGTTTGGCTGACGCAGGGTCAGGTGGTTCTGACTTGTTGCGGAGCTGCTTTATATATATATAGGGAGCTGTCCGACTGCTGAAATTCCAGTCCCACTCGCTCCAGCCGCTCTCGCTCGAAAGGCAGGTGATGTTTTCAGACGAAAGGACTTCATTTTAAAACGCAGGTAAACCTTTTCGGACGGCACGGCCGGGGCACTCAGTCTATCGTCAAAGGAGGTGATCGCGGCTGCTAATAATCCCGTTAACCGCGCCGTTCTTTCCATAGCAACTTGATGCGCTCTGTGAATGGTACCGCGCATCCGATTCACCTCAAACCCTTTGGCGCGTTGGCGTTTACACACTTCGGTGAACTATGTATTTTGCGTTTTGTTTAAAAGCCTTTTCATGGTGAATTCCGGAGAGGTGACAGACGGTAGGGACCAACCCCACTCCACCCCCGGATCTGAAGTTTTGGTGAAGTAAAGCTTTAACCGAATGTAGTGGGATAAACATGATGGGCTATTTCTCCAAACTTCAGTCCAAATGAACCTCGCGTTAGAATCTGTCAACATCACAGGGCGACTTCAGTAGTCGCCTTTCGTCTTGTTGCGCATAAGAGATGTCCTTTTCCAGCTTTCAGTGGCAGGCAAATAAATTGCCACGTTGCCGTGGCAACAGATACTGCAGCATTTGCAGACCCAGCGAAGCCTGCGGTGAAAAACAACACAACACGCCGGGTGGATTTAGCATTGGCACAAATAAAACCAGCTCGTAACCGGTGCCAAATATCGTCTTAACTGTCTAACCGGAAATGCCCCGGTTGTCTAAACGTTTGCATTGCTCCCCATTTCGAGGAAAATCTTAACCTCGTTGAGAAAACACATCATTTCAGTTAATATCCAGCCATTCGTTCTTTCTTTAAGAGAGAAAAAAAACCCGCCTCTTTCCAACTACAAAGGAACATTTAAAGTGCTGGAAAGAATATTGCCAATCAGCGTATGTGGGATATTTAGTAAGTTGTAGCTGTGTAGACACAGAGTGCAAGATATTTTTATTCTGGAAGTTTGAAGTTGCAAATTAAAATGTAAGTCATTTTGTTTTTGTTTTCTTTCCCCAGTTCTGGGCAACATTGTAAAGATGGCGGTGAGAGAATCATTTCCAAGCTGCACGATATTAATCCTCAGCATCCTGCTCTATTCCGACTGCCTTCTGGCTGCTTCCTTGGTGCCCACCAGGTACGATTCGAGCAACTTTAAAGAAAGCCGGTACAACTCTCCGAATCCGGATATGATTAAAGCCCTCGAGTTCATTGAGAATTTAAGACAAATCAGTGAAGACACACCCATCCCAGACTACGATGCGAGAGGCACTTTCCGACCAGTTCAAGAGCACCCCTTTAAAAAGTTACAGGGAGGTGACCGAGAGAGTCCGCAGTGGGACACCACCAGAGAATATGTGGGCGAGGGCAAGGCCGAATGGCCCAAACTCTTACTGCAAGCACTGCTGCAGGCGGAAAGCAATGGCAGAATCAATGGCAAACCCAGTCCAGGAGCTCGGCGCTATCACCAAGAGGAGAGGGCAATGGGGTTTTTGGGTGACCAGCAAGACTACGATGGAGACGAGGTGCCTGAAAGCGACAGAATCGAGCAAGTGTCAAGGAGGCACCATGTGGCTTTCCCAGAGGACAGGTACAGGGTCAGTCCCTATAAGCGCACCAATGAAATTGTGGAGGAAGAGTACACTCCCCAAAGCCTTGCCACCCTGGAGTCTGCCTTCCGTGAGCTAGGCAAACATGCAGCTTCCCACAAGGAACGGGGAAGGCTGGAGGAGGAGCACATCCGCAAAGACGAGGAGGAGGATGTCTCCCAGGACAGGGACTTCTCCTATGAGGATGTGGCAGACGGAGAAGGCTGGAACTCGGTTGAAATGAAGAACAGGCATCAGCACAAAACGACGAGATTTCAGGACGAGGAGGCAGAGGTGGATCTAGACGCGGAGAGAGGAGGAGACAGGGGGAAGAATGCCGGAACTGGTTTCCGTGAGGCCGAGTTGGACCAGCTGGATTCCCAAGAGAAAGCCGCACTGGAGCAAGGCAGCGAGGAGGAGATGCCGGACGCGGCGGCAGACTTGATGCTCCAGTATTACAAAGGGCTGCAGGACAGAATGGAAGGGGGGCAATGGAAAAGGGAATCCGGGGCAATGGATGGAGACAGGAAGGTGGGGAATGAGAGAATGCCGAACAGGCACTCCAGGGGCTCCCAAGGTGGAATTGACCCACAGGTAGTGAACCAGTTGGTGGAACTGTCCGGCAGACTGCAAATACCACCGGATGATATCGTCAAGATGCTGAGAGAGACTGAGCAAAGGAAGCAGGGGGAGATCCAGGCTGGGCTGAGGGACTGGGCTGCAGAGAGCTCGGAAACGGGCGGAGAAGACAAAAGGTTCAGGGAACCCCACACCCGGGGCCACAAGGCAGCAGAGAGCGCAGTTGAAGATCTCACTCCAGAAGACATCCTGAGTATCCTGGGGCTGGATGATAGGATGCAGGACAAGCCAGCCTATTTCCCAATGGATCAGCCGGGACCTCATTTGTCCGCAAGGTTGAAAGGGGATCGCGACCGGCAGTTGTATGGACAAGGAGGCGGCAGGGCACAGGGCCAGGACATCAATATCGGGGACGGAGAGCTGGCCAGGTACCTGGAGGAGATTCTGGTCAAGAATCCCGACTTCCTGAATTCAGCCGTCTACCAGGACCCCGGCAAAGTGTTTCTGCGGGGCATGAACCCCCGGAAAGCTGCAGAAATCATGTCAGTCATCAATAATCTTGCGGGGAACGATTACCAGCCCCCCCGAAGACAGCAGAACGGGGAAGATACTTCGCCAGTCGTTCAGAAGTTAATGGAATTGATAAATGAGCAGAATGAAGAGCGCGGTGGCCCTGTAAAGGAATTAAACAGAGGAATGTTTGGCGGTGAGGTCTAAACTGTATTAGTGAAGAATAATGGGTTGTCTTTGTTAGCAGATGAAACGGTAGATTGTCTAATCATCAGTTAACGTCCTTACTTAGTCAAGATGCCCGCAGTTAGCATACATGGACAATGACTTAAGTGTAAAACCTCTATTGTGAACAGGAGGTGGTTGCCATGAATCTTTCACCACCAGCTTTTCAGCATTAGTGGGGCTGTGAAAATGTTTACTTTTGAAAGTTCTCAAACGTGACACTTCTTGGCTGAAACATGTGTCCATTAATGCATTGTTAACCCGTTAGCATACTCCCGGTCGTTGGTTGATTTTTTTCCCCCGAAATAAAATTATGTTTTTTCTTAATTAATCGAAATGAGTTCGTTGTTCTGTTATTTCTTGTGAAAAGCTGAGAATAAAGTAGCATTAATAAACTAAAGAAGCATTAGTTCTTGTACATCTTCCTCGTGTTGTTGTGTGACTGAAGACACCAAAGCCTACCATTGAATTCCTGCTATTGGGCAGGATTCTCTGTTGGCCAACCCCTTAATCGCAAAATGCGATTGGGTGCAGGATTGGTTCGGATGCTAAAATTGCAGTGGGCACCGATTTGACACAAAATCACAATTCTCCCTCACCTCGGCATCAATGCGGTCTAGAACTCAAATACAGGAGACACCATTTGCATATCATTAGTGGGCCCAAACCGGTATTCTCTGTGGCCTCCGCAATACTCCACCTCCAATAGATTGAGTACCCGATTGCGCGCTTCACTTGTACTTTTAAATATCGTGATACTGGCATCATGGTTGCTGACGGCGAAAGAGGAGGTAAGGAAAGGTCCAACCATAGTTTGCTGATCATTGTGCCGCTGTCCGGGGGGGCTTCTGCCAGGCCGGGAGGAGTAGTGGGGTTGGACAGGAAATGGTCTGTGGGGTCAGGGTAGATGGACATGGAACACTATTGCCGCAGCCAGAAAGGCAGCCATGCAGCTGCGCACGCCGCTGACAGCCCACTGTGAAGTTAGGGCCATGGGTCATATCGATGTCCCCCAAGACAGCCCCCTAGGTGCCCTCTGGCCCCAGTTAACCCATCAGCTATATGTGCATGCTCCAGCATAACGAGTGCCAGTTTGTTGGCTGGGATGAGTGTGAGCGTAGGGATTGTAATATGTTTTTACAGCTGCAACTTGTCAGCCTCCCAAGTGTCAATCACGGACCTGGCGAATCCCGCAGCATTGTTCCTTGGAATTGATTGTATTCCACGTGGCACCAGTGCTAACTCCTCCACAGTTGCTGAATCGATCCAGATTCAGCACTAGTTTTGCTGTTGTGAAAGCCCACAAATTTTGCATTGGCGTCAACACTTACTCTCAGAAACAGAGAATCCTGCCCACTGAGTTGCCGGGAAGCACAAATTGATAAAAGCAAATTACTGCAGATGCTGGTATCTGAAACAAAAAAAAAATACTAGACAATCTCAGCAGGTCTGACAACATCTGTGGAGAGAGGAGGGAGTTAACGTTTTGAGTCTGGATGACTCTGTGAACACAAATTGATGGCGGATTGCCTAGCTGGGGGCTCACATATAAAATTGCAAAAATAAAAAACACGCGGGGGTGAAATTTTCAGTCACCCAAACCCATTCCACTCGCACAGAGTTAAAATTAGGCCCAAGGAAACAGAAGTGACTTATATATTAATTCACAAATTGCTCAAATTCTGATGCATTAGAGCGATCTTTGAGGTTGAGTGAAGCATTTTTATGATGACACTGACTAGGGCTATAATACTTCAACGTACATCACACGGTTCACAAGGAGCACGCTCAGCCTCGGCAAAGTCTAACTGATAAGGTCGCACTGTTGATCGGTAAAGATGAAAAGTGTACATTTTAGCAGCAGGAAGAAGAACCGGAGAATGGGTGGAGCATCAAAGATGGAATAACCAACAAAGACAAAACTTCTTACAGCTTTGTCCTTTCACGAGTTTATTTAATCTTGGGAATTAGTCCCTGGGTTGAATTGACAGGATCTATCATTCAATAAAGGGACATTCTATTTTGTGGTAGGAATTAATCTTGGTCAGCAGCACAACGTGGACAGTAACCACTCAGTAGACTCTTTTCCACTCCACCTTTTTTCAACAAATGGAGGGGCTACTGATTCACTCTTGCCATTTTGCATCATCGACCAAGAATTTCTAGTTTCACATTTTAGATAGACCAGCCTAGATATTCAATAGCGGCCATACCTGGGGATGTACCAACTCGCATGGTCACAAGGAAAACGTGAAAGATTGGCTGGGCGATTATTTGGCAAGGAAGGGTGTGCAGGATGATCTAGAATTGGTATTGTGAGGAGATGATTTGGTAATGTGAGGAGACAATTGGCAAGGTTCCTCCAATGTGACTTGTTGGATGCAACAAGAAGAAATCAGGAGACACCATTTTAAGTCAACCAGATCCGCTTAGACCTGTACTCTGTGAGGAATGACCATGTCTGGTGGAAATGCTGGAGATGCATCAAAGGTTTTCTTTACACCTTGCCCTCTTTCTCCCTTTTCACTTCTATCCCACTCTACATGCCCTGTCCTTTACACAAAAAGCAAATCTATGTTCCTCTGATTTCAGATGCAGAAAATGTTGAGGCCCTAAAGACGTACAATAAATAAAAAAAGACGTATTCATTCAGATTTGGCTGCCACTGGCCAGGTCCGCATTTATCATTCATTCCTAATTGCTTTAGAGAAGATGATGGTGAGCTGTCTTCTTGAATGGCTGCAGTTTTATGGTGAAAGTAGTTCCCCAATACTGTTAGATAGAGAACTCCAGAATATGATCAAGTGATGGTGAAGGAAAAGCATTACATTCTCAAATTTGCATGTTGTGTGGCTTGGCAGAGAAACTGGAGGTGGTGACCACACCCTTGTCCTTCTAGGGGGAGAGGTTGTAAGTTAGGAAGGTGCTGTTGAAGAAGCCTTGGCCAGTTGCTGCAGTGCATACACACAATAATACATGCATTGCAAATGGTTGTGAAAGAGATAAATGTTTAAGTGGTGGATGCCAATTAAGCGGCCTATTTTATCCTGCATGGTGTCAAACCTGAGTATTGTGGATCTGCACATATCCAGGCAAATGGAATATGTTGATTTATGTTTTGTAAATTCTGGAATGGCTTTTGTCAGGAAATTAATCAATCACTACAGAATACTCAATTTCTAACCTGCTCCTGTATCCATAGTATTTTTGTCATTGAGCCAGTTAAGCTTCTGGTCAAGGATGATCACGAGAATGTTGATGGTGGATGACTTCAATAATAGCAATATAATTGAATAGCAAGAACTGTTTAAGAAGCATCTGAAGGGGGTGTCCAGAGATGAGACGCCTTAAAAGTGAATAGCTAGGGTAAGACTAAGATAGTTCTGCATAAGTTAGTTTATTAAGGATTGAGATTAATTCTATACTAAGTAATCATTATTAACCATTAAACCCGTATTTTTAGGACATAGCAGTAATAAGCATTTAAATTCTTGCTACAAGCAGTGGTCACAATGCATGATGGGATTCAAGCTAACTAGCTTGCACATGTTTTTGAGACAAACGGGATTGTGTGGTCAGCAAATAACAGTCAACTCAGTAAACAGTTCTTATCAGTGCCCCCAATATCCTGTCCTAAACAATCAATGGTGTAAAGAGGAAACCAACTTTGGCATCCTGCTCCTGGTGAACAATGAGGTGCACAGGAACTGACTCCGACACATAGGATGGGACTGTCAGAAATACAACTTTATAATGGATACAAGATCCTGGTAAACATCAGGTGACAGGATGGGGTTAAATCATGAGCTGATCACAAATCATCATTTTGCTTAAAGTAAATTTTACTGTATATTAAAAACGTGACAGCTCCAAGGATTGGATCAAGTCCAACTGGGGTTGGCTATTGATTTCTGGGAAATCCTATAATTGGTGTGTTTTTAACAGTATTAGACAGATTGATTTTGGCATTTATCCAGATCTTTCTCTCTTGTACATGAACCAAGCTTGGAATAATACAGCCATATTAACCAGGTTTATGTATTTGCAGGCCTGTGCATTAAGCTGAGCCATAACTAAGATGGAGGTACCCCACGTAAAAGCTGGCTCAATACTCAGGCCTTGGAAACGCTCCTACAGCACCTTGTTGGAGATGGCTGTCACCTGGCATTTATGGTGCAAATGTTACTTGCCATTTTTAGCTCAAGCCTGTTGTCTAGACCTGCCTGCAGAGAAGCTGCTAATGAAACTGAACAATGTAAAATTATAAGTAAACTTGTTTAATTCTAACCTTCTGATAAAAGGAAGGCCAGCGATGAGGCATTTGAAAATAGTTCATCTAGGTCACTGACCTGAGGGACTGAAATGATTGGCCTACAACGGCCACCTTCCTTTGTGCTAGGAAGGACTCCACTTGTGCTGACCTCAGGAAACACCAGCTCACACCTACTTTCGAGGGTAGGTTAGTGGAGGCATCATCACATGGTGAAACACTGGGAACAGGTGTGTAGGAATTAGGATGAGAACAGGTGCCAACTCATCAAAGGTGTGCAATGACATCTTGAGCGGGATTCTCTATTGGCTGATGGCAAAATTGGGAAACGCGATTGGGAAGAGAATAGGTTCCAATGACATAATTGCGGCGGTGCTGATTTGACACCAAATTGCCATTCTCCGTCACCTTGACTGCAGCGTCAATGCGTAGCGGAACACACGTACAGTAAACACTGTTTGCATATCATTAGCGAGCTCGATATTCTCCGGGGCCTCCGCGATTCTCCACCTCCGATGACCGAGTTCCTGACGTCGTGGTACACGTGTGCTTTTAAATATTATGAAACCGGAGTCATGGCTGATGAGGGAGAGAGAGGAGGTAGGTCACAGAGAAGGGCGACTATGGGCTTCTAGGCTGGATACTAGCTGGGCTGGCTGGAGCAGGGGGCCCTTCCAGAGCTAGGAATGGGGGGGGGGGGATGACAAGGGAATAGGCCGAGTGGCTGGGATGAACCCCCATGGAAGTGATGGACCGCCATTACCACATCCTGCAAGGCTGCCATCTTGCTGCGCACTCACTGACCACCCACCCATGCCCCTGCTTCTGCAAAGTCATACCAGCCGTATGGGCCCCCCATCCCCCCAATATGCACCCCACACTCTGCCATAGCCACCCGCCCCCCCCCCCCCCCACCCAGCCGCCACATGCCGTATCAGCCTCCCCAAACAGGCGCTGGAATGTGGCGACTAGGGGGCTTTTCACAGTAACTTCATTTGAAGCCTACTTGTGGCAATAAGCGATTTTCATTTCATTTCACATGCCGGCAGCCCATCCAGGGAAACAGCCACTTTAGCCCCTATGGGGGCCATGGTGCATACCCCTGGTGAGGGCAGTGCCAGCTGATGGTACTGCTGGCACCAAAGGCCCCCATGGCACCGGCCACAGACGGGGCCAGGAGAGCGGGGATGGGAGGGACATGCGGGGCAGAGCCTGCAGTGCCAATTGGGGCCACCATGTAGCCTGGTGTACCTTTTTTGAGCATGGGGAGGGGGGGGGGGGGGGTTGCACACCATGCTAACATGTCAGCCTTTCATCCCTTGCAGACAATGGATACTGGAATTCAACCAGCACTGGTGGTTTCCTGCTAGTTTCCATCGCCCTGGGGGATTCCCTGCGACTCTATGGAGCTGCTCGAGGAGGAGGAAGCTGCAGCAGTGGAGCGTGCTGCAGGGGCATAGGAGGTAGCCACCAAGGATGGCGAACAAGCCACCCAAAAGGCCAAGGAGGAGGACGTGCCAAAGAGGCACCACATGAGGCCTCGTGTGTACTGGCACCACCTGTCATACGAGGACCTGCCGGACCGGACATGCTGTCGAAGAGTCCGGCTTAGCAGAGAGACAGTGCGACATATCTGCCAGATGATGGCACACCTGACACCACGGGGGTATGGGGGAGGACACCTGCCCCCGGTGGCTGTCAAGGTGATGGTCGCCCTGAACTTTTATGCGACAGGGTCCTTCCAGGTGCCAAATCTGGGATCTCACAGACCTCAGTGCACTGGTGCATCCGTGCCATCACGGAGGCCCTTTATGTTCAGGTGGCTCAATACATCCACTAGGACAATACAACCCACCAGGCTGCCCGGGCGGCCATCGACCGGATGCCCCGGGTCCAGGTGGTGATCGACGGGATGCTTGTCCCCCTAGGAGCACCTACAGATGACAGCCGCTGTACACCAACCGAAAGGGGTACGCACTCGCTGAAAGTGCAGCTGATATGTGACCATCAGATGCGCATCATGCACGTCTGTGCCTGGTACCCGGGCAGTGTGCACGACGTCTTCATCCTGGCATACTCGACGATTTCTGACATATCTGAGATGTCCCCACCTGGCTGGGGGGTTGGCTCCTGGGCGACAGGGGTTATCCACTGCGGCCATGGCTGATGGCTCTGATCTGGAGGCCACAGATCGCTACAGCGACGCCCATACAGCGACCAGGTCTGAGATTGAGTGGGAGCTCGGCCTCCCGAGGATGCAATTCAGTTGCCTGGACTGCACTGGTGGGGCCCTCCAATATGATGCTGAGAGGGTTGCCCACATCGTGGCTGCTTGCTGCGTCCTCCACAACATTGTACAGCAGATGTGCTGGAGGAGGAGGTGGAACACCAGGTCTCGTCCGACGGAGAGGATGTGGGGGAAGGCGAGGATGGGTAGGACATGGGGCCCAGGCAGGCAAGGGAGGCCGCATGGTGTGTGCGCCAGGGTCAACGCGCACGGGACGCCCTGATCGCCTCCAGTTTCACCAACTAAGGGGGGTGTGGGGGGGAGGAATCTGGCCAGGGGCACGGACAGTGCATCCCACCCCCTCACTCCCCTCCTGGCTGCGCCCCACCTGCCACCCCCTCCGTGAATCATACCTGCCGCACACAGGGTGGGAATAACAGCGGTTCTGGTCCATAGGATGGAGGATGATGACTACCTGTCTGCAATGAGCTCTGTATCATCTGACAATGTCTGAGTCCTGCCCACGGAAACACTTTTCACCCTCTACCTGGGCGATCCCGGCATGCGAGCAGGCCATTCCATCACGCAGTCCCTTCAGACACCTGAGGTGACAGTCGTGGGGACGGTTGGAGGGGCAGGGGGTGGAGAGCCCGGGCCACCCACAATTTCTGTCCATTCCCTCGCCCCCGACTGTGACCAGCTCAGACCAGCTTACCCATCATACCCATCTGACAGAACATTGAGACAGGTTGCAACAAAATCAACAGATGTTTAATGTGAATAAATATTTACCTATTTTCCCTAGCCCCATAACTAAGCTGTGCCCTGCACCCATGCCAACTTAAATAGTGTCTAACTTCCTGGCCTTACAGGCTCGAAAGCTATGTCTATGTGGTTCTCCAGACAGTACATCAGGAGTGGAGGCAGCCAGCGGTGATTCCTGCCCTTCGACCTGCAACCCGTTGGTGCGCGTCTTCTGGGACGACCGGGTCGGGATGGGCTTGGCTGCTGCTTGGGTGGTGTGGTGCCACCCTGTTCTGCCCACCAGATGCACCAGAGACAGGAGGGGACGGGGGAGAGTCTAAGGTGCTGCAGTGTTCCAGCACCTCTCTCGCGGAGTCACCGGCATGGGCCCCATCACCTCCTCCTCCCTCAGGGTGTCCGATGGCCCCAGGCTATTCCATGGGACGGGGGTGCGAGCAGAGGTAACCCCGCCACCTGGCGCTGCCAGTCTTGGAGGGCTGTTTTGGTTTCAACCAGGATCTGCATGCTCGCGGCCATGGAGCACAGGGAGTGGACAATCATTGTCTGGGATTGTGGTACAGCACGCTGTGACTGTGCCACCACCTTCTAGGGTTGTGTCACATCAGCTAGTGACTGCATCATCTCCCTTTGGGACTACGCCATTTCTCTCTGTCTGCACCATGTCGGTCAGTGCCTGGGCCACGCTGCCAATGTTCCCAGTGTTATGGGCCAGGGTTTAGAAACTCCAAAGTATATTATGAAGTCCACCTCACCTATAACTTTTTATGTTGAATTTGGCTAGGATGAGCACAAGAGCCTACCGTTCATCAGTGTGTTATTCATCAGTCTTCCCAGACACTTTAAACAAACAAGCTTTATTCTAAGAACTTAGTTAACATTTACTAAACACATAGCAAGAATTTTCATCAATTACAAGCATAAATACACCACTCAGCTAAAGCAATCTATGGATAACACTTAATGAATTGCCTTGTAACTGTTCCAATTCAAAAACAAAATCCCATAAATCAAAAACCCCTATTCAAGGGTGTGGCCCAGCACTCTGCATTCTCACTTGATTAAGACTGACTTTCCCTGAATATATCTTTTTCTTTTAAGTTAACAAAGCAGGTAGCCACAACCTGTTTACTTCTGGAACAGATATTTAAATTGATAACAGAGAGAGACAGGTCAAAACACTTCTTTCTCCTTGTTTGTAGTCCACAGCAGTCAAAAACTGAAAGCAGAACCAAAAATCTCACACAGCCACAGCTCAGCTCCACTCACACAATGACATCACTGAAGCCACGTGATAAAATAAAAACCTATCTTAAAGGGACACTTACATGACATCAGCCATGGCCTGCTGTGACTGGGCTAAGCCCAGGAGGGTCGCTACGATGTTCAGGTGGCTCTGGCACATAGTTGCCTGTGAGTCAGCAACCCTGCCCTGGGCCACTGCCTGCACAGAATGCCCAGGCCTTGGACATGATGATTCATCACTAAAACCATCGCCCCCAATGCAACCACCACGGATGCCACCCGCGCTGTGTTGGCCTGGTGGCACACATTGTCGACACCACCACCTGCTCCTGCACGTGGTTGGACTCCTCCAACTATGCCAGCAGGTACTGGATGCTCGCCGACAACCCCTGATGTAGTCCCTGGCTCTGCGACTACATCTCCATGATGGATGGGACTGTCCATTCCAGAAACCCCATACCTGTCTGGACCACAGGTAGTCCCTGGGGCCAGCCTGCCCTCTGACCGTCTGCCCCCTCGGGTTTTCTTACCTCCGCCTGCTGTACCGGATCAGCTGTGTGGTGCAGACCAGATAGTGTCCCAGGAGCCTTTTCGCGAAAGTGTCTCTGGGATGGTGGAGGGTTTTGGAGATAGCTGTGGCGGGAAATCACTGTGATCATCCGCCCCAAGCCCGGGGTCTCTTGAGTCTTGAGTCCGGGCTGCACCAATCGCTGCTCAATGCACGGGGGTGGGGGGGGGGGGGGGGGGGGGGGTCCTTCTGTGGTGGTACTGGCTGGGGGTGGGTGGCGCCAGATGGACCTGCCCTATCACCAGCAGTTCCTGTAAGACACAAGACAAGATGCATGATTAGACTGCGGGCTGAGGGCGAGTGGGGGTGAGTGTGTGGGTGGGGGGTGATAGTGTGGGGGTGAGGGTGGTGTGGGGATGGTGTTGGGGGGGAGGGGGTTGACGTACATGTCATGGGGAACCGCAACTAAGTGGGGTCTCACTTCCTTGCCCACGGCCAAATTCCACTCGGTGACCTCCCTTTCCTCTGGGTCGCCAACTACGTCCAGAGCCCTCTGCTCAGCCACAGGGAGGGGCTACCGGTCCAGGGGTCCCCTCGTGCCTTCTCCCGCTCCCGGCGGTTGTGCGTGGTCTTCACCGGGGCGGAGTGGGAGGGGGGGGGGGGGGGGAGGAGGGGGGAGAGGACAGAAAACAACAGTGTTAGACAGTCCGACGCATGCAACACATGTGATGAGTAGCTGGGGGCCTCAGTGGCCAGGGCATCTGGCCATGGCAGCCAGTATGAGTGCTGGCATGTAGTGCAGGGTGGGGGTTCGGCCACCCTCCAGGTGGGGATGGGTTGTAGGGTTACGGGCGGTTAGTGCCAGGGGCACAGTTCTGCCTACTCACCCTGGCCACCCTGAGGAGGTCATGTGGTTTTTTACAGCACTGCTAGCCTGTGCGGACTACGTTGCCCACGGCACCCAGGCACAGCGGACAGCCATGGCTAGCAGCCTCCTTCCCGTGCCTGGGTCATCCTCCTCTCCTGCAAGGAGGGTCTCAAGCTCTGCATCCCTGCAATGTGGGGCCCCGTGTCTTACTGTCAGCTCGCTGGCTGAGATGGTGTGTGTGGGGAGTGTATATGCGGCTGTAGCTTGTCAGCCTCCTTGGTGTCAATCCTGAAACTGGCAAATCCGGCACCATTTCTCATTGGAATCGAATGTGTTCCATGTGGCGCCGGTGGTAGCCCCTTAAACGTAGCAGAATAGATTCAGGTGCAGCACCATTTTGCTGTCATGAAAGTCCACAAATTCTGCAACGGCGTAAACACTTTCCGAAAGGGAGAATCCCACCCATTAGCTCTGCTGCACAGAACTAAGAGCCCTGGCTCCTGATGAAGAATAGTGCGGATACATCAAAAATAAGTTACTTCACTGGGCAGTCTGCTTGTGAGCTTGCACAAAATGGCTGGGAACATGGAGGAGCCCAACTCTGCAATGTCAGGGGTTCATATAGACTATTAGGGAAATTTGATTAAACATTAAGTGAATGGGCAGCTCCATGCAGCCTATCATACTTGAATCCCTGGAAACAGCTCTGACAGCTTGTCTCTCTGCTTTCATTGCTGCTATTGAACCTTGGGCTGCTGCCATCTTAGCTTTGGGGCCCACCAGTGAGAGAGACATATAAAGCATCCAATTACATCTGCACCTCATTATTGTGTAAAACATTAATAATCTGGTGGTTTGGCCCCAGGATATTGGTATTGGCTCAATGGGAGAGGCAGCTGCTATTCTTTATCAGGACAATAGCATGCTTGCACACCCCATCCATTCTGCTTGTGCTGTTCTCAATGCTGCAGTCTGCAATTAGGTACTTAAAGCCTATCGCTACACAAGACCAACAACCATTTCCATCCAAAATATCCCTATTGGAAACTCACCAGCCATCCATCTCACGAATGAAGCCACTGGGCAGACGCTGTATGGGAACACTGGAATAGGTAAACAAGCACACAAGCCCGGCAATATAGGCTTGAACAAAAGATATGCTCAATTTAGCAAGTTGGCTGTTACCCAATTACAGAGTGAATTCTTGCAGTCCTCAGTTGTAATATTCGAAGTCACATGACTGAAATACAGAAGAGAATAGAAGGAGAATAGCCAGATGGTGGCAATGGGCACAGTGATTATAAGGATAAGGGGATAAGGGCAGCACGGTAGCACAGTGGGTAGCACTGTTGCTTCACAGCTCCAGGGTCCCAGGTTCGATTCCCGGCTTGGGTCACTGTCTGTGTAGAGTCTGCACGTTCTCCGTGTGCCTGCGTGGGTTTTCTCCGGGTGCTCCGGTTTCCTCCCACAAGTCCCGAAAGACCTGCTGTTAGGTAATTTGGACATTCTGAATTCTCCCTCTGTGTACCCGAACAGGTGCCGGAATGTGGTGACTAGGGACTTTTCACAGTAACTTCTTTACAGTGTTAACGTAAGCCTACTTGTGACAATAAAGATCATTATTATTATACTATGGAAGGAACAATGGTTCAGTTGAAGCTCTTGACTTACTTTCGAACAGATCTAGCAGCTTGGGAGGCATATGCTAATGCTTTACCTGCTCTTCTTCCTCCTCATGCTTCACTTCTTCCTGACCACATTGTGGTAAGAGCTCGCCCATTTGTATTGCAAAATTATGCAGCATGAGCATATGCAATTACTTTGGCGATGCCGTGAGGAGTGTAAGGCAAAGCTCTGCCAGAATGATCCAGGCTGTGGGACCATTGTTTGAGCATGCCACTGGTCTGCTCAATAAGATAAGGTGGTGGCCTGGTTCTCATTGCAGACCAGCTAGGAGCCTGTGTCCAGGTACTTGACGTGTGTCAGAGCCATTTTTTGAAGGAGTGTCCCTTGCCCCTAATAGCCAAACTCCAATTCGCTGGCCCATTTGGAATAGAGGTGGGCAGAGGACTGGTTTGAGATGAAGTATCATAGGAATTGGGCACAGATGATCACAACAGCTCGTATTCATCTTGCACCTTTAATGTAACAAAATGTACCAAGTTGCTTCACTAGAACCTGATAACACAAAATTTGATGCCAATCCAAATTAGGAGATATTAGACCAGATGGCCAAAAACTTGGTCAAGTTGAGGTAGGTTTTACAATGTGTCTTCAAGGAGGAAAGCAAATTTGAGAGACAGGGAACTCCAGAAATTAGGTCGGTGGCAGTCAAAGGCACAGCTACCAATTAAAATGGGGATGCGCAAGAGGAGTGCAGAAATCTTGTGGGTTGTGGTGCTTGAGGAGATTGCAGAGATAAGGCTGGGCAAGGCCTTGGCAGGATTGAATACAAGGATAGAAATGTTTAAATCAAACTTTGCTTAACAAGGAGCCAATGTAGCTTAATGAACATGGGAACAAGACAGGTGTATGTAAGCACATGGGTAGTGTAGCTTTGGATGAACTCAAGTTGATGGGGAGGGTAGTAAATGGTAGACCAACCACTTGTACCATTGCAGATGATACTTTAGCTATGATTAGATAAGGATAGAATCAGGCAAGTGCAGTGTCATCCAGCTGGATGACAGTGGTGAAGCTTTGGAGGAGGATAGTTTGATCAACCATGTCAAAGGCTGCAGACAGATAAAGAGGGTCGAGGAGGGAATGTTAACAATTGATACAATCACATATCATGTTATTTGTGGCTTTCGTATGGACTGTTTTGGTACTGTGGTGGAGTGGAAGCACGATTAGAAAGATTCAAGAATTCAAAGATGGGCATGAACTTGGGAGGCAAAATTGCAGTTAAGGATTTTGGAGATGAAAGGGAGGGTGGAGGAGGGTCAGTAATTTGAAGGGTGGTGATGTCACTGGTTGTTTTTGCGAGGGCGGTGGTGATGACAGCAGATTTGAAAGTGAGAGGAATAACACCGTAGAGCGTGAACCATTAACAATGCATTAAACACCACCCAAGGTTTGCAAATGACCTGAGTGTTGAGGAGACACTGTTCCTTTCTATTGAGGAAGATTCCTGGCTGGTGAAGGGAAGCAAATAAGTCAAAGTGAAGCAATCTGTGATTTCGTGAATCCTGTAGAAATCTACATTGCAGAAACCTTTTGAATTTATTTGTGGGATGTGGGCACAACTGGCTAGGCCAGTATTTCATCGCCCATCCCTAGTTGCTCTTGAGAAGATGGTGGTGAGCTCTCTTCTTGGACCGCTGCAGTCCCTGAGGTATAGGTACACCCACAATGCTGTTAGGGAGGGAGTTCCAGGGTTTTGACCCAGCTACAGCGAAGTAACGGTGATATATTTCCAAGTTAGGATGGTGAGTGGCTTGGAGGGAACTTCCAGATGGTGGTGTTCCCAAGTATCTGCTGCTCCTGACCTTCTGGATGATAGTGGCATTTGGTTTGGAATGTGCTGCCTAAGGAGCCTTGGTGAGTTCCTGCAGTGCATCCTTTAGATGGAACACACTGCTGCTACTGTGCATCATAATGGAAGGATTGAATGTTTGTGGAAGGGGTAGAAATCAAGCAGGCTACTTTGTCCTGAATGGTGTCAAACTTCTTGAATGTTGTTGGAGTTACATTCATCCAGGAAAGTGGAGAGTATTCCATTACACTCCTGACTTGTGCCTTGTAGGTGTTGGACAGGCTTTGCAGAGTCAGGAGATGAGTTACTCGTTGCAGGATTCTTAGCCTTTGACGTGCTTTGGTAGCCACAGTAATTATATGTCTGGTCCAGTTCAGCTTTTGGTCAACAGTAATCCCAAGATGTTGCTGGTGGGGGATTCAGCGATGGCAATGCCAATGCATGTCAAATGCGATGGTTAGATCCTCTCTTGTTGGAGATGGTAATTGCCTGGCACTTATATGGTATGAATGTTACTTGCCACTTGTCAGCCCAAGTCTGGATATTGTCCAGGTGTTGTTACATTTGGACATGGAGTGCTGAAGTGTCTCTGAAGAGTTACGAATGGCGTTGAACATTGTACAGTCATTAATGACCTTATTATGGAAGGAAGGTCATTAATGAAGCAGCTGAAGATGGTTGGGCCGAGGACATCACCCTGAGAAACTCCTGAAGTGATGTCCTGGAGCTGAGATGATTGACCTCCAACCACCACAACCATCTTCCTTTGTGCCAGGTATGACTCCAACCAGCGGAGAGTTTCCCCCTGATGCCCATTGACTCCAGTTTTAATAGAGCTCCTTGATGCGATTCTAGATCAAATAATCTAATCTAATCTAATCTAATCCTGCCTTGATGTCAAGGGCAGTCACTCTAATCTCACCTCTGGAGTTTAGCTCTTGGCCCATGTTTGAACCAAGGCTGTAATTTTTAAAAATAAATTTAGAGTACCCAATTAATGGCCCCGGTGGAACCCAAACTGAGCACCTGTGAGCAGGTTATTGCTGAGTAAGTGTCGCTTGCTAGCACTATAGGTGACCCCTTTCGTCACTTTAATGATGATGGAGAGTAGACTGATGAGGCAGTAATTGGCCGGTTTGGATTGTCCTTTTTCTTGTGTACAGGACATACCTGGGCAATTTTCCACATTGCCGGGTAGATGCCAGTCATTTCAGGATTGAAACAGCTTGGTATGGGACATTGCAACCTTTGCAGCACAGTCTTCAGAACTATAGCCGGAATATTGTCAGGACCCATAGCCATTGCAGTGCCTTCAAGTGCCTTCAGCCATTTCTTGATGTCAGTTAATCAAGTTGGCTGAAGGTTGACATCTGTGATGCTGGGATCTTCCAGAGGAGGCCGCGATGGATCATCCACATCGCACCTTTGGCTGAAGGTTGTTGCAAATGCTTCAGTCTTATCTTTTGCGCTTATGTGCTGGGCTCCTCCATTATTGAGGATGGGGATGTGTGTGGAGCCTCCCACTCCAGTGAGTTGTTCAATTGTCCACCCATTCACGACTAGATGTGGCAGGACTGCCGAGTTTAGGTCTGATCCGTTGGCTGTAGAATAGCTCAGTCTATTACTTGCTACTTATGCTGTTTGGCATGCAAGTAGTCCTGTGTTGGAGCTTCGCCAAGCTGACATCTGTTTGAGGTATACCTGATGTTACTCCTGGCATGCCGTCCTGCACTCTTGCTTGAATTAGGGTTGATACCCTAGCTTGGTGGTATTGGTAGAGGGGGTATATGCCAGCCATAAGGTTACAGATTGTGGTTGAGTGCAATTCTGCTGCTGCTGATGACCCACAGTGCCTCATGATGCCCAACCTTGAGTTGCTAAACTTGTTTGCAATAAATCCCAATTAACATGGTGGTAATGCAACAGAACACAATGGAGGGTATCCTCAATGTTAAGCAGGGCCGGCTCAAGGCACCGGCAACTCGGGCAGTCGCCCAGGGTGCCATGTGCTAGGGGGCGCCAGAGACTCGGGTCCCGCTCATGCGCAGTTGGGCCGGTGCCAACCAGCGCATGCGCGGTGGCCGCCCTCCCCCAGGGCTCCAGGGCTGCCCCCCCCCCTCGGTCCGCCCCCCCCTGGTCCGCCACCCCCCCCCCCCCCGGCCCCCCCGCCCCCGGCCCCCCTGCCCCCCCCCCCCCCCCCCCACCCCAAGGGCGCCGAAGTTCAGCTTGCCCGGGGCGCCAGCAACCCTAGGGCCGGCGCTGATGTTAAGATGGCACTTTGTCTCCACAAGCACTGTGTGGTGGTCACTCATACCGATACTGTCATGGACAGATGCATCAGCAGCAGGCTGGTCGGTGAGAATGAGGTCGAATATGCTTTTCTGACTTCCGGTGGTGACAATGCAGAGCTAAGCCGCACGTTCGGCAGCTCCCGCTTTCGTAGGACTTGTGGGCTCTTTTAAGGGCCCAAAACGGCGCTGATTCGACGATTCCCAGTTTGTAAAGGGGTCTGGAGCAAAACCCCCCGGGATTTATGGTGCGGACCCGGAGTGGGGCGAGGAAAGAAATGGCAGCAGCTCCCCTGGAAAAGCAGGGGAAGGTGGACAAAATGGCGGCCGGTGTAGCCCCCGAGGAGTGGAGGCAGTGGGTGGAGGAGCAGCAGGTGGCCCTCTTGCGCTACTTGACGGAGCTCTACTGGACTCTCTGAAGGTTACGACAAGTAAGCTGCTGGAGACCCAGACAACCAAGGGTGCAGCGATCCTTGAGTTGCAGCAGCAGGCCTCTGAACGCAAGGATGAGGTTTTGGCCCTCGTGGGGAAGGTGGAGATGCACGAGGCGCTTCATAAAAAGTGGCAAGATCGTTTGTGGCAAGAGGATTTGGAGTTTAGGTCAAGGAGGAAGAACTTGCGGATCCTGGGCCTCGCGGAGGGGCTGGAGGGGTCGGACCTGCCGGCCTATGTGGCTGTGATGCTGAACTCGCTGGTGGGGGCAGGATCTTTCCATCTGCCCCTGAAGCTGGAGGGGGCCCACAGAGTACTGGCCAGGCGGCCTAAGGCGAATGAACCCCCGCGGGCGGTGCTGGTGCAGTTCCATCGGTTCAGCGACCGGGAGTGTGTTCTCCGATGGGCCAAGAAGGTGAGGAGCAGCAAGTGGGAGAATTCGGTAGTGCGCATCTACCAGGACTGGAGTGCGGAGGTGGCCAAGCGGAGGGCTGGGTTCAACCGGACGAAGGCAGTGCTCCACAGCAAGGTGAAATTCGGCATGCTGCCGCCTGCGCGCTTGTGGGTCACCTACAAGGACCGGCATCACTATTTTGAGTCCCTGGAGGAGGCGTGGGCCTTTGTGCAGGCTGAAAAGTTGGACTCGAACTAGGGATTGGGGACTGTGGGGGTTTTTTGTATCACTGTTTATGCTGTTGCTGGCTATTCTGGGTATTTTTTCTGCTTTCGGATGGTGTTGGTTATGGTTTTGTGTTTTAAGGGGGGTGTTGGGGTCTGTGGTTGTTTTTTTTTGTTTGTATGGGGTTGGTGGATGGGTCGGGGTTGGCTATTTGGGAGCTGCGTTAAGGGGGTGGGGTGGGGCAGTGGGAAAGCGCGGGCTTTCCTCTGGTTTCCCGCGCTGCGGGACGAGGGGGTGGAGCTGGAGGCGAGGGGCGCGGATATCAGTTCCGTTTTCCCGTGCTGCAGCGGTGCCAAGGGGCTGCTGCGGGGGGGGGGGGGTGACCCCATATCGGGTATTGGAAGGGGTCGGAGTTAGGGCGGGAGCTGCCGGGGTCAGCAGAAGTCAGCTGGCTCACGGGAGTACTATGGAGGCAGCGTCGCGGCTAGGAGGGGTCCTAGCCTGGGGGGGGGTTACCGGGTTGCCGCTGGATTGGCCAGGGAGGAGCTGGTACGCGTCGGGGGGGTCGGGGTGAGGTTCTAACGCCATGGGAAACAAGCCGAGTGGGTGGTGCTGGCCAGGGGCGAGCAGTCGATGGGCTATGGCTAGTCGGCGGGGGAGGGGGGCGGGGTGCCCCCTGATCCGGCTGATCACGTGATGTGGTTGAATGGGCCAGTTAAGCAGGCCCGGGTGTTTTCGCATCTGAAGGGGCTGAAGGCGGACGTGGCCATGCTTCAGGAGACTCACCTGAAGGTGGCGGACCAGGTTCGTCTGAGGAAGGGGTGGGTGGGGCACGTTTTCCATTCAGGGCTCGACGTGAAGAACCGGGGGTGGCGATCCTGGTGGGGAAGAGAGTGGTGTTTGAGGCGTCTGAGGTGATGGCTGATAGTGCCGGCAGATATGTGATGGTGAGCGGTAAGCTGCAGGGGGAGAGGGTGGTGTTGGGAAATGTATATGCCCCAAATTAGGATGATGCTGGGTTCATGAGGCGTATGTTGGGCCGCAATCCTGACCCGGAGGCGGGGGGCCTGATCATGGGGGGGACTTCAATACGGTGCTGGATCCCCTACTGGAACGTTCTAGTTCAAGGACAGGCAGGAGGCCGGCGGCGGCCAAGGTGCTGAGGGGGTATATGGACCAGATGGGAGGGGTGGATCCCTGGAGGTTTGGGAGGCCGAGGGCTCTGGAGTACTCTTTTTTCTCCCACGTGCACAGGGTTTATTCCCGTATTGATTTTTTTGTCCTGAGTAGGGGGCTGGTCCCGAGGGTGGAGGATGCCGAATATTTGGCTATTGCGATTTCGGACCATGCTCCGCATTGGGTGGATCTGGAGATGGGGGAGGTGCGGGACCAGCGCCCGCTTTGGCGTCTGGACGTGGGGTTGTTGGCTGATGAGGTGTGCAGGAGGGTCCGGGGATGTATTGAGAGGTACCTCGAGGCCAATGATACTGGGGAGATCCGGGTGGGGATGGTGTGGGAGGCTCTGAAGGCAGTGATTAGGGGGGAGCTGATCTCCATCCGAGCCCATAGGGAGAGGAGGGAGAGGGAGAGACTGGTGGGGGAGCTGTTGAGCGTAGATAGGAGGTATGCGGAGGCCCCGGAGGAGGGATTGTTGGGGGAACGGCGGAGCCTGCAGGCCAAGTTTGATTTATTGACCACCAGAAAGGCGGAGACACAGTGGAGGAAGGCACAGGGAGCAGTCTACGTATATGGAGAGAAGGCGAGCAGGATGCTGGCGCATCAGCTTCGCAAGTGGGACGCAGCTAGGGAGATTGGTGGAGTGAAGGATAGGGGTGGGAATGTGGTGCGGAAGGGGGTAGAGGTCAATGGGGTCTTCAGGGACTTCTACAGGGAACTGTACCGGTCGGAGCCGCCGGTGGTGGGGGGGGGGGGGGGGGGGGGATGGAGAGCTTTTTGAACAGGCTGCGATTTCCAAGGGTGCAGGAGGAGCAGGTGGAGGGACTGGGGGTGCCGATCGAGTTGGAGGAGCTGGTTAGAGGGATTGGCCAATTACAGTCGGGGAAGGCGCCGGGACCGGATGGGTTCCCAGTTGAATTTTATAAACAATATGCGGACCTGTTGGGCCCCCTGTTGGTCCGGACATTTAACGAGGCATGGGAGGGGGGAATTTTGCTCCCGACGATGTGACGGCCGCTGATTTCCCTGATCCTGAAGCGGGATAAGGACCCCTTGCAGTGTGGATCATATAGGCCAATTTCACTGCTGAATGTGGACGCCAAGTTGCTGGCGAAGATCTTGGCCACTAGAATAGAGGACTGTGTACCAGGGGTGATACATGAAGATCAGACGGGTTTTGTGAAGGGGAAGCAGCTGAACACTAACGTGCGAAGGCTGCTAAATGTGATAATGATGCCGGCGGCAGAAGGAGAGGCGGAGATTGTGGTGGCATTTGATGCGGAGAAGGCCTTTGATAGGGTTGAGTGGGTGTACTTGTGGGAGGTGTTAGAGAGGTTCGGGTTTGGGGAGGGGTTTATTAAATGGGTGAGGTTGCTGTACGAGGCCCCGATGGCGAGTGTAGCGACAAATGGGAAGAGGTCCTAGTACTTCAGGCTCCACCGTGGGACGAGGCAGAGGGTGCCCCCTGTCCCCCTTGCTTTTTGCGTTGGCAATTGAGCCTCTGGCCATGGCGCTCAGGGAGTCGGGGAGGTGGAGGGGTCTGGTGCGGGGTGGGGAGGAGCACTAAGTGTCACTTTATGCAGATGACTTGCTGCTGTATGTAGCAGACCCGGTGGGGGAATGCCAGAGGTGATGGAGATTCTTGCTGAGTTTGGGAGTTTCTCAGACTACAAGTTGAACCTGGGCAAGAGCGAGCTGTTTGTTGTACACCCGGGAGATCAGGAGGAGGGGATTGGTAGGCTCCCGCTAAAAAGGGCAGTGAGGAGTTTTAGGTACATGGGGGTTCAGGTGGCTAGGAGTTGGGGGACTTTGCATAAGCTTAATTTTACTAGGTTGGTGGAGCAGATGGAGGAAGAGTTTAAAAGGTGGGACATGCTGTCGCTGTCGTTGGCGGGTAGAGTACAGTCCGTTAAAATGACGGTGCTCCCGAGGTTCTTGTTTTTGTTTCAGTGCATCCCCATTTTCATTCTGAGGGCCTTTTTTAGGAGGGTGAACAGCAGCATCACGGGATTTGTTTGGGCGCACGGGACTCCGAGGGTGAGGAGGGTCTTTTTGGAGCGTGGCAGGGATAGAGGGGGGCTGGCGCTGCCCAACCTCTCTGGGTACTATTGGGCGGCTAATGTCTCTATGGTACGTAAGTGGGTAATGGATGGGGAGGGGGCAGCATGGAAACGGATGGAGATGGCGTCCTGTGGAGGCACGAGCCTGAAGGCACTGGTAACGGCGCAGTTGCCGCTCCCTCCAACGAGGTACACTACGAGCCCGGTGGTGGCAGCTACCCTCAAGATTTGGGGGCAGTGGAGGCGACACAGGGGGGAAGTGGGGGGCTCGGTGGAGGCCCCGCTGCGGGGGAACCACCGGTTTGTCCCAGGGAACATTGATGGCGGGTTCCTGGGGTGGCACAGGGCGGGCATAAGGAAGTTGGGAGACCTGTTCATTGACGGGAGGTTTACGAGCCTGGGTGAGCTGGAGGAGAAGTTTGAGCTTCCCCCGGGGAACATGTTCAGGTACCTTCAGGTCAAGGCGTTTGCTAGGCGGCAGGTGGAGGGGTTCCCGTTGCTGCCCCCGCAGCGGGGGTAAGGGATAGGGTGCTTTTGGGGGTGTGGGTCGGGGATGGGAAAGTGTCTGACATCTACCAGGTGATGCAGGAGGTGGAGGAGGCGTCGGTAGAGGAGCTGAAGGCTAAGTGGGTGGTGGAGCTGGGGGAGCAGATTGAGGAGGGGACATGGGCGAACGCCCTGGAGAGGGTGAACTCATCCTCTTCATGTGCGAGGCTTAGCCTCATCCAGTTCAAGGTACTGCACAGGGCTCATATGTCCAGGACGAGGATGAGCAAGTTTTTTGGGGGTGAGGACAGGTGCATTAGGTGTTCGGGGAGCCCAGCGAACTATGCCCATATGTTTTGGGCATGCCCGGCACTGGGGGAATTCTGGCAGGGGGTGGCGAGGACGGTGTCGAGGGTGGTAGGGTCCAGGGTCAAGCCAGGCTGGGGACTCGCGGGAGTGCAGGAGGCGAAAGAGGCCGGTGTTTTGGCCTTTGCGTCCCTAGTAGCCCGGCGGAGGATCTTGTTGCAATGGAAAGATGCGAGACCCCCAAGCGTGGAGACCTGGATCAATGACATGGCGGGATTCATTAAGCTGGAGAAGGTCAAATTCGCCCTGAGGGGGTCGGTACAAGGGTTCTTTAGGCGGTGACAGCCTTTCCTCGACTTTCTAGCTCAACGATAGGGAACTAGGTCAGCAGCAGCAGCAACCCGGGGAGGAGGGGGGGAACGGGGGGGGGGGGCAGTTTCAGGGGGGCAGTGTTTATGTTAATTTAATTTATTTTTAATTTATTTTGTTGTTTATTGGGTTGGGGGGGGGGGGGGGGGGGGGGGGGGGTGGGGGGGGGGTTTGTTATATGCGTTGTTACGGGTCCAGGGGGTGTTTATTATTGTTATTATTATTGTTCTGTTGTTGTACATTTTTCAAAAAATTTCAATAAAAATTATTTTATAAAAAAAAGAATATGTTTTTCCCTCTTGTTGGTTCCCACCCCACCTGCTGCAGTCCCTAACAGCGATGTCCTTTCAGGCTTGACCAGCTCAGTCTGTGGTGGCAAGTCTGAGCCATTCACAGTGATGGACATTGAAGTCCCCCATCCAGAGTATATCCTGAGCCCATGCCACCCTCAGTGCTTCATACATAGAACATAGAACAGTACAGCACAGAACAGGCCCTTCGGCCCTCAATGTTGTGCCAAGCCATGATCACCCTACTCAAACCCACGTATCCACCCTATACCTGTAACCCAACAACCTTACTTTTATTAGGACACTACGGGCAATTTAGCATGGCCAATCCACCTAACCTGCACATCTTTGGACTGTGGGAGGAAACCGGAGCACCCGGAGGAAACCCACGCACACAGGGGGAGGACGTGCAGACTCCACACAGACAGTGACCCAGCCGGGAATCGAACCTGGGACCCTGGAGCTGTGAAGCATTTATGCTAACCACCATGCTACCCTGCTGCCCCCTTCCTCCAACTGTTCAACATGGAGGAGTTTGGATTATCAGGTCCTGGAATGTGGCGACTCGGGGCTTTTCACAGTAACTTCACTGAAGCCTACTTGTGACAATAAGTGATTATTATTATCAGCTGAGTGGGGAGGGGTGGGGGGGGGGAGGGGAACTTATGTGGTAATCAGCAGGATGTTTCCTTGACCATTTTTGACCTGGTGCCATGAGCCAGAGTCGATTTTGAGAACTCCCACATTAACTCTCTTCCACCTCCATTCCATTGTACCACCACTTCTACTGGGTCTGTTTTGCTTGTTGGACCAGACACACACAGGGATGGTGAGGGAAATATCTGGTACATTTTCTGTAGGAGGTACCGGGGGTCCTCCTGGAGTTTAAGGTAAACATTCTAAGGCAGTAATTCACCTTTAACTGGGAGATGCCACTGATATCATCTGCTACAGCTTGGGTGACCTAGTCTCAGAGATAATGGCATGAGCCACAGTGACCTTAACAGACATAGGCAGTAATGGATAGGACGTCTGATGGAGCTACAACAGATGTCAGAATTTTGTTGCATCCTCGTGATGTGTGTGTGTGTGTGGGTGGGAGAGAGAGAGAGAGTGGTGTGTGACTGGGGTGTGTGGGTGGTGTGAGTGTGTGTTTTTGCTGATTTTTTTTCCCTCGTGTTTCTTTTCACTTTGAATTTGGATGGCCATCATTCTGCCATTCACACCTTTTCGTTCTTTACCAGTCCCATTACTGCTCCCTTTGGCTTTGCACAAACAGCTCTTTTGTCATTCAATTACACTTATCTTCCACTCTATCGCAAGCCTTCTCTTTCTTCCTCCCAGACACCCCCTGCCCTCTTCCCCCCCCCCCCCCCCCCCCCATTTCACGTGCTCAGTTATTGCATTTCTAACTTTTCTCAGTTTTGATGAAGCAATGACAGACCTGAAACGCTGACCTGGATTTTCACCCCTGAGGTGGGTAACGGAAGTCAAGAAAATTCCCGGCTTGGCCCACCCACCCCAGACGCAAGTACATGCAAAGGCGGGATCTTCATTGCTGGGGTGGTCTGGAGTTGGCTAGCTGACAGGGGAAGAAGTGTGGGGGCAGTGACAGGGAAGGCTGTTTACAAGGACCTTGTTGTTGTGGAACTGTGTACCTGTAAAAAAACAAGTTCCTCCAGCCCTATCCCCCCTTTTGCCCTCCAAAAACAGCCCATGTCACCTACATGCCACCTCACCTATCCTAGTGACCCCTCATGCAGATTCCTGTGAATGTTTTCATTAACTTTTCTTCACAGTTCAAAAAATAAATCTGGATTCTATCAAGCCAGGATCCCCCCCTCTGACTTGTCCATACAATTAGCTAGAAATCTTTAATCACTGACAATCCCAAACAGAAAGTTTAATGTGCCTTTCATCTAGAGAATAGAACATAGAACATAGAACAGTACAGCACAGAACAGGCCCTTCGGCCCTCGATGTTGTGCCGAGCCATGATCACCCTACTCAAACCCACGTATCCACCCTATACCCGTAACCCAACACCCGCCCCCCCAACCTTACTTTTTAGGACACTACGGGCAATTTAGCATGGCCTATCCACCTAACCCGCACATCTTTGGACTGTGGGAGGAAACCGGAGCACCCGGAGGAAACCCACGCACACACGGGGAGGACATGCAGACTCCGCACAGACAGTGACCCAGCCGGGAATCGAACCTGGGACCCTGGAGCTGTGAAGCATTTATGCTAACCACCATGCTACCGTGCTGTCCTAATAACTGATCAATTCCATGGCCTCATCTGAACCTTAATGTGTTTATGAGTAAGATTATCATCTGGCAAATCTAGTGCCTATGTAAAGCATTCTTGCAGCTCTGTCAGGGGTCATTGAACTCATTCAAATTGCTTCTGTATTTTAGGTTGAGTGATGTCTCGAATTTCAGGAGGTGTAGAAGTGGACAATTTGGTGGAAGAGATGATGCTTCAGTAACAGAAGCATTTCCTCTCCACTAAGTGGATTTAAATAAAGTAACTTCGGGAGCTCTAACTCAACATGGCTACTCAATAATACAAAATAATGGGCAGGATTCTCCATTTGGCCATGTTCTCTCACTGGAGCTGAATAGCATCACTGGGAACGCAAAGCAGGAAGAGAGTCTTAATCCTTAGCCATGAAAATTTATGCATGGCGAGAATTGCAAGAGATTCCCCCTATCAGGCCACCATTTTGAGCGGGCAGCCCGATAGAGGAGTCCGGCAGCTGGGGCCCCACCCAGTCGCAATGCAATTACCCCCCCCCCCCCCCAACCCCCCACAATATGGGGGCGACCGGACCTCCCCCACTGCACCCCCCACCCCCTCCCCCCCCCACAACCAGAGACCCCCTAAATAAAGAAACCCCATCAGAGACCCCCTAGATGTGAAATCCCTACCTGGAACCCCCCCCCTCCCCCAAGAAGAGCTGTGCATGTGTGGAAGCTGCTAATCAAAGCCTGATAAAATCGATATCGCAGAGAAATCAACGAATGGCTTGCAGATCAAAGATCAGAGGGGTTCAAACACAGCTGATTGGTTTTCTCTTTCCAGGAAGTGACAGGTGCTGCATCCTGTGCCCGAGCCTGCAGGTGTAAGGAGTTTTAAAGCAGTGATGTTTTTCTGCCTCTGTGTGGATAGCTTTCCAGCATGCAGATCAGGGTGTCCCTTCTGGGGGGCTTCCAGGTAGGGGGCTCTCTTCTG
This sequence comes from Scyliorhinus canicula, assembly GCF_902713615.1. NCBI lineage: Eukaryota > Metazoa > Chordata > Chondrichthyes > Carcharhiniformes > Scyliorhinidae > Scyliorhinus > Scyliorhinus canicula. The sequence continues at coordinate 89,941,684 of NC_052158.1, forward strand.
GAGGGTCTCTAGTGCGGAGTCTCTGGTGGGGGTCTCTTTATTTAGGTGGTCTCCAGGCACCAATCCGTTTTCTGCCCAACACTGGATTTTCCAACACCCGCCGCTGGTAACAAAGTTCCCGAAGCGGTGGAGAATCCAGTCCAATATCTGGGATTTAACCTGGTTTATTTTAGAGCTTGTAAACTCTAGTTTCATGCCAGTAATTTCTTTCAAGAACACCCAGCTAGCCAGTTGGATTAAGTTTGTTGCCCTTACTTTCTAAAGTTGTTTACCTCTCAAAATTACCCAATTCTGTGAAAGTTCCAGATTAACACTATTTAACACATAGGTCACCTTCTCAGGATTAATCTTTTTTCTCAGGATTAATCTTTAATGTTATTTCCTGTCCCTCTGAACGGTTCCTCTAAACATTTAACTTAGTTGACATTGCCTCTTGCATGTCCAAACATTTTACAGCATCAGAGACAATATGCACCTCCAAACCTATCCCATCTTCTTTTTTACTATTTTGTTTTGGTTTCTCAGTGATAAAAAAAATCCTCATGTTCAGGCAAATTGGAACGCTGCGCAGGCAAGTTCTGTTTATCAGCAGTTTGCTGAAGCAAATGCATTTCTGTTCAATTAATTTGGGTACAATCCCTTTTTTAAAAAATTGTTCATGGGATAACAAGCATTTATTTCCCACCCCTAATTGATGTTAAGTAGCTGCCATGAGTTTCTTCAGTTCATGTGGTAAAGATATACACACAAGGGCAGTACAGTGGCACAGTGGTTAGCACTGCTGCCTCACTGCACCAAGCTCCCAGGGTCGATCCCGGCTCTGGGTCACTGTCCGTGTGGAGTTTGCACATTCTCCTGGTGTTTGCGTGGGTTTCGCCCCCACAACCCGCGTGGGTTTCGCCCCCACAACCCAAGGATGTGCAGGGTAGGTGGATTGGCCAAGCCTAAATGCCCCTGATTTAAAGAAAAAAAAATGAATTGGGTACTCTAAATGTATTTTTTTAAAAAGGTTAACACACTCACAAATGTGCCAAATGTTCTCTTTTTGTAGTTATGTTGGCTTCACCTAGTTAAACATCATTGGTTGCCATCAGTCATTTCTCCCAATTTGTTGCAGTAGATATTCACCAAGGCAAGCTAGGGATGGGAAACAATAGTTATATTCGAATAGGATTTGTGATACTGCCACGGGAACAGAGAAAGCCGAAAGGAAATTGGATAGAAATTTAAAAATATGGACATTTGCTGCTTCCCCCTTTGACATGGAGAGCTGACTGGTGGTGATTTAACCTGAGGATCACCGCACCTCAAGCGAGGGCCAAGGCTGAGAAGGCAGGGCCTTCATGAATGAGGTTGGAACTCACTTTGTTGGCCTTGCTCTGCAACAGGAACCAGCTGCCCATCCAACTGAGGTAAACCGGCCCCCACATTTGTAAAATGAATAGGGCAAAACCATTTCCTCGGATTGAAAATTCAATTGTCCTCAATTTAAAATTGCCACCAAGATAATGTGGAGAGAGGTTGATTAAAAACTTACATCGCGATGTTTGGCCACACAGAATAAGTGATGTGGAAATCGTTGGAACTTTTAGAGAAAAATATTGTTTTTTTTTTATAAATGTTTTTTATTCAGTTTTCATGTTTTATATTGAACAAATTACAAATTGTTAGAGAGAGTGAAAAAAAAAGAACACGCAAAAATTAACATATATATTTACAGGTAAGCATCTTCGTAATAATAACTGTGGCATCCCCCCTTTAGCCGGCATACATATTTTACATTCCCCAATATGGCCGAGGCACAGGTTTATTGGCATTTATTTAGTTTGGTTTTGGGCCTTAGCTAGCCATCAAACCCCCGTAACGAACCCGTAACCCCCCCCGGCTACCTTCCCCGATTCCCGTCCATTTTCCCCTGATTCTTGGCCACCCGACTATTCTTCCTCTTGTACGTTGGCCACAAACAGGTCCCGGAACAGTTGCATGAATGGCTCCCACGTTCTGTGGAAGCCGTCGTCCGACCCTCGGATGGCGAATTTGATTTTCTCCTTTTGGAGAGATTCCGAGAGGTCGGCCAGCCAGTCTGCAGCTCTGGGCGGTGCTGCTGACCGCCAGCCAAACAGGATTCTACGGCGGGCGATCAGGGAGGCAAAGGCAAGGACGTCCGCCCTCCTCCCCAGGAATAGATCTGGCAGGTCTGAAACCCCGAAGACCGCCACTATCGGGCATGGCTCCACCCTCACCCCCACCACTTTGGACATAGCCTCGAAGAAGGCTGTCCAGTACTCCACAAGTCTGGGGCAAGACCAGAACATGTGGGCGTGGTTGGCCGGGCCTCTTTGGCACCGTTCACATCTGTCCACCTCCGGGAAGAACCTACTCATACGGTTTCTCGTTAAGTGGGCTCTATGTACCACTTTTAGTTGCGTCAGGCTGAGCCTTGCGCGCGTGGAGGTGGAGTTGACCCTATGCAGTGCTTCGCTCCAGAGTCCCCACCCTATCTCCATCCCCAGGTCGTCCTCCCATTTCCTTCTTGTTGCGTCCAGTACGGTGTCGTCCCTTTCTTCCAGTCGGCCATACATGTCACTACAGTTCCCTTTCTCTAGGATACTTGCGTCCAGTAGGTCTTCCAGTAGTGTCTGTCGTGGCGGTTGTGGGTACGTCCTTGTCTCCTTTCGTAGGAAGTTTTTGAGCTACAGGTACCGTAGCTCATTCCCCCCAGCTAGCCGAAATTTCTCTGTCAGTTCGTCCAGTGTTGCGATCCTGTCGTCCGTGTATAGGTCCCTGACTGTCAGTGTCCCCCCGTCCTGTCTCCACCTTTTGAAGGTGGAGTCAGTCAGTGCTGGTGTGAACCTATGGTTGTTGCAGATGGGAGCCTTGTCCGACATTTTGGTCAGGCCAAATTGCTGCCGCAGTTGGTTCCAGGATTGGAGGGTGGCTGTCACCACTGGGCTGCTGGAGTGTTTTTTGGGTGGGGATGGGAGTGCTGCCGTGGCGAGGGCCCGGAGGGAGGTCCCCATGCAGGAGGCCTCCTCCGCACGCACCCACTCGGCTTCTGGCTCCTGGATCCATCCCCTTACTCACTCGGCTGTTGCCGCCCAGTGGTAGAATTGTAGATTCGGGAGGGCTAGCCCCCACCCTGGATTTTGTTTTTTGTAGGACCTTCTTTGGGATCCTAGCATTTTTCCCCCCCCCATACGAACGCCATGATAAGTTTGTCCAGCGCTTTGAAGAAGGCCTTGGGGATGTAGATCGGAATGGATTTAAACAGAAAGAGGAACCTGGGCAATACGTTCATTTTGATCGTCTGGACTCTCCCCGCGAGGGAGAGCGGGAGTGTGTTCCATCTTTGCAGGTCCTTTTTTACTTCCTCCGCCAGGCTGGTGAGGTTCCATATGTGGATCCCTTTCCAGTCATGGGCTATTTGGATCCCCAGGTAGCGGAATTTATTTCGGGCTTGTTTGAACGGCAGCCCCTTTAGTGCTGCCCCCCCCCCCCCCCCCCCCCCCCCCCCCTCCCCTTGCTGGTGTACTGGGAAGATCTCGCTTTTGCTCATGTTGAGTTTGTAGCCCGAGAAGGCTCCAAACTCTTTCAGGAGCGCGATGATTCCGTCCATGCTGTTTTGTGGGTCCGAGATGTAGAGGAGCAGATCATCTGCATAGAGTGAGACTCTGTGCTCTCTGCCTCCCCTTCGGATCCCCCTCCAATTTTTTGCTGCCCTGAGCGCGATTGCTAGCGGTTCGATTGCTAGTGCGAACAGCAGCGGGGACAGTGGGCATCCTTGTCTGGTGCCCCTGTGCAGCTGGAAGTATTGGGAGTTGGTATTGTTGGTCCGTACACTCGCCATGGGGGCGTTGTATAGGAGCTTTACCCAAGCGGTGAACCCTGTTCCAAGCCCGAACCGCTCCAGTACCTCTATGAGGTATTTCCATTCGACTCTGTTGAAGGCCTTTTCTGCGTCCAGGGAGACGATCACCTCTTGTGTTCTCTCCCCGGAGGGGGTCATTATCACGTTCAGCAGGCGCCTGATGTTCGAGGTGAGCTGTCTACCTTTGACGAAGCCCGTCTGGTCCTCTGTGACCACCTCAGGTACACAGTCTTCTAGCCTTTTGGCTAGGATTTTGGCCAGTATTTTGGCGTCTGCGTTCAGCAGAGATATGGGTCTGTATGACCCACATTCCGTTGGGTCTTTGTCTTTCTTAGGTATCAGCGAGATTGAGGCCTGTGCTAACGTGGGTGGCAGTGTGCCCCTAGCTAGCGAGTCTGTGAACATCTCCCGCAGGTGCGGGGCCAGTGCTGTAGAAAAATATAGTTAAGCGTTAAAAGAGAAAGATACATGCCAACTGGGAGTGAGCAATGCAGTGGACTATAACAAAGGCTCATGTAGCAAGAGATAACACAACCACAATAGACATCTGTGTTCAATAGCGCAACACCACACTTAAATTGCACTGACTGTCTAATAAGTAACCAACTTTCAACAATTTGTGCAATGGTGCTTATGGAATCTTTGTCGAAAAATATGAATGGTTAAAATGACTCACTGAATTAGCTGTGCAATTTTAATTACAATTCTTTAATATTACATCCAGGTTTAAACAATACAGTTAACTTATATACAACTACTGTTGCAAAATGCTTCATAGCCTCATTTTTAAAATTTGACCTTAAATACATTTTTCAGGATTATGATTGGAGAACCTACATCTTTCTAAATTGAAACAAAACCTTTGAGAATAGGATTATTGTGAAAGATTTTAGAAAAATACATATATAATTGGTTGTTTCTTTCAGTGGAATATTGCTAAAATAAAATAAAAATGGAGATTTTAATATTCATCAGGGAAATACCTATATAAAGTTAAATAAACTATAATGGATGTCAACACAAAAGGCTTGTAGAAACCACAAAGCTACTGAAAAACCACAGGGCATGACTAACATATTGCACCTTGCTAATCTAAGAATATTAATAAATATTAAGATAAAGTTTTTATCATTTGCATTGGGGTTCTACTGTAGTTTTTGCATAGATGGATAACCTCACTCTGCATTTCAACAGATAATGGAATGCTTTGGTAAAAATGGGCTCCACATTCAAATGCCATAGGCTTAAAAGGAGATTTTCTTAGTCCCCAATTAACTTTAGTTTGGTTCACCTATTGAGCAGTGGTGGCAATTAGCTTTCAAGAACTTTACACTGGTTCATGTCTTAAACCGGAATTGAAATAGGTCTTGGGGATTCAGAATGGGCCAACAACATAATTGGACAATTTGAATGTTTTAGAAAGAAATAACATTTTCAGTTTTGTGTTGATGTTAAATAATCCATTTTGGTAATGTTGGCTAAAGCACACCATGATAATTTCCTAGCTCTTCTTCAAGTAGGTCTATGAATCTTTTATACCCTACTGAACAAACAGGTGGAATCCATGTTCAAAGTTAGCACCTCTGAAAATTCAGTCCTCCCCTTAAAATGTTTTTAAGTTCTTCAACCTACTCCAAACATTTTAAAGTAATGTTCTTTTTGTCTTGAAAGATTATCAAAACGATAGAAGCTAAATGGAGGTGATAATTTTCAGAATACATTAATTGATTTATTGACAACTTCAGTCCCCTACCTGAATTTGGTACATCATAAATTTCAGGACTAATGTTTTATTAATTTTTAAGATGAGAAATATGTTTTGCAAATTTTATTTTTTAGAAATAGAATCTATTGACAATAGAAGAGTTCCAACATTATCTATTTAGAGATTTGTAAGGAATGCATATTTTTTTGATAAAAAGTATTGAAGCATCATACCTCCTGCTGGACAATAAAAGGCTTAGAATGAACAATAAATTGACAGTTATAACATAACATTATAAACAAGCTATGGCCGAATATTGCACAGTGCTAATTTGCTAATGGCATTTTGGGTGACATCCTTCTACTTTCTTCTAGTTACGTAAGCAAAATGTATGGATCTAAATTTTAAGTCACTGTTGGTTTATGTGCATAGTTTACATTCAGCCTATCGTCCAGTTCTTCAGAACCCGGGTTAAAACGTTGGCTTAGCCATATATTCTTCCATGGTCTGGAACAAACATATTACAGAGTTAGATAAATCAACTCAACATTAAAGTTGTTTCATAAATTTTTTTAAATAAGTATGTAATATGGCACTGATTTATTTATTTTAGATTGATCCAATAAAATATTTCCAAGAAAATCTAAAATCTGCAAACTGATCAGTAATTATTTGCAGAAATTGATTTCAAAGTAAAGCAATTGTCCAAATAAAATGAGTGAACGTAACCAAGGGATCAAAATAGAGTTGTGAACCAGTTAAATGGTGAGAGCATTCAATACAAGTGGAAGGAGTAACTTTGGTACTAGGAACGTATGCTTTTCAGAAATATGTGGCAGGGTTTACTGGCCTCGTCCCATCCGATTTGGTGATGAGACGAGGCTGTTGAATCTCGTGAGATGTTTTGCATATCTCGTGAGATTCATCCGAACCTTGTGAGACGTCGCGATCTGGATCTCACCTACTTACATTCATCATTCACACCCTCCCGCTGGTGTGCAGCCATGCACCTCGATCCAGGTGCCAGCGGGATGTTGGAGAATCTCGATCGGGTCGATCCTGATTTTCCCCCGACGCCCGATTCTCCTTCCCATTGGGAAAACGCAACCCGGACAGAGAATTTTGGGGCATTGGGGAGCTTCTCCCCGGTCTAGCCCACACTTCGGAAATTTTTTCAGCAGTGGGGAGCTGAACCCGCTGGCGAGACTGGTTCCTCAGTAATCGGGCTGCCAGGTTGAAAGGGTGCCCCGATCTCTAAGCCAGCTTGAGGGTCCCCTGCATCCCCTGCACACATTGGCATTACCTCCCCCAACCAAGAGAGCACATCCCACCCCCCCCCCCTCTTTTCAGCCCCCCCTTTCAGGACCCCTTATCCACTCCCCAACTATTATGAAGCCCTTTCATACCCCTCTGCAGCCCCCATTCTTCACCCCTCCATTTCCTGGACATGACCTCCCTCAGCCTCTAACCCTCGGCAGTGCCAACCTGGAACTCGACATGGCAAACTGGGCATGCTGACAGTGCCAGACTAGCACTGCCAGGGTGTAGGGTTATTATTGTCAGGGTACCTGGGTATCAGGGAACTGCCCTTCCCTTCCCCGATCACCCGGGGGGCTCCAATGGCCTAGGGACTCCGGGCTGACCCCCACGTGCAATCCCCACTTGTGGAGACCAGCACTAATTGCCGCCCGGTTGATGCTTCATCTGTGTGGCCAGTAACTCCTGGGCACTGAGTAAATGCAGCCTCAAATAGGCCAAGCATATTTAAATGAGCCTTGCCTAATGGCTTATTTAAATAGGATTATCTTGATCACGGCCAGTGAGGGTGTGAACCAAATCGCACTGGGCGTCTTGGGTTGTGTGACTTGCGGGTGTTTTTGTACCCAAGACAAAGCCAGACATGGGCCTCATCTACGATTCTGCTGGTGCAACGAGATCAGTGCCTGGTGCAATGCGGTGGGAAAATCGCACCATCTATTTTTATTAACTGAACCATTAGGAAAAGAAAATACTTTGCATAGAATCTAATTATTTAGAAGATGTACCACATAGGTCATGAGCACGATTCTACCAAACATTTCCCCTGTCATTTTGGGTGAGTTTAACGGGGTGTTTCCCGTCAGCATTTTCAGTGAGACCCAGACTGGTATTCCCCTACACGTAGTCATTTTTCTGTGCCTTGGGAGCTTCTGAGAAATTACGTCAGCAGTGGGCAGCTGAATTCAGTGATGAAACCGGTTACTCAGAGATCGGGGCACCATTTTGAAAAAATGACTGATCTCTATGTGTGTTCGAGGGTCCCTCATCCATGGGCAATGCCACCCTCCCCCCACAGGCATGTGCATTACGCCCATCCCCAATTGAGGACACCCTGCTATGGGGACGCTGAGAGCCCCCTCACTTTACAGGCTCACCCTTCACCCCCCCAACCCTTATGGGGCCCTTCATACCCCCTTCATGACCACCGCACCCTCGTTTCATGGGCATGGACCCCCTCAAGACCTGCCAATCTAGTTCCCATGCACCTTAAAACAGCTAGCCTGGCACTCTGGCTGTTCCCCTAACAGCCTGCAGTGCCACCCAGTGTGTGTAGGTGGCCGTGCCAAGGTGCAAGGCTGACAGTGCCAAGTTGCCACCTGCCCAATGCCCGACCACTTGGAATCTCCAATGACCTGGGAGACCCCCCCCAACCCCCCGGTGCCATTAGAACTGGTCCACATTTGTATGGGCCAGTACTAAACAGTGCCCTGGCAAGATCTCCCAAGCATTTCCAGTGAAGTCTGATCTCCAGGAGTATCCGGCAAATGCATACCTAAATGAGCCGAATGGCTGAATGGCTCAGTTAGACATGCTTATCAGGCTCTTACCCAGCGAGCACGAGACACAGATTGCAACATCTCATGAGACTCCGTTAAATCTCGTGAGACGTTTCGAGCGTTGTGAAACATGCGAGAGGCCTCTCGGGAGATTCAACAGCCTCGTCATAGAACATAGAACAGTACAGCACAGAACAGGCCCTTCGGCCCTCGATGTTGTGCCGAGCAATGATCACCCTACTCAAACCCACGTATCCACCCTATACCCGTAACCCAACAATTCCCCCCCTTAACCTTACTATTAGGACACTAAGGGCAATTTATCATGGCCAATCCACCTAACCCGCACATCTTTGGACTGTGGGAGGAAACCGGAGCACCCGGAGGAAACCCACGCACACACGGGGAGGACGTGCAGACTCCACACAGACAGTGACCCAGCTGGGAATCGAACCTGGGACCCTGGAGCTGTGAAGCATTTATGCTAACCACCGGTGCTATGTCTTTTCGTCCGACGTCATTTCGTCCAACGACAATTCGTCCACGTCTTTTGGTCCAACGTCTTTTTGTCCGCTCGTCTTTTGGTCCAACGTCATTTTGTCCGGTGATTTTTTTCGTCAAAGAATTTTTGTGACTTTTTACGTGTTTTTGTCGGATGATTTTCTTGGTCAAATAATTTTTGTGACTTTTTGAGTGTTTTTGTCGAATGATTTTTTTTGTCAAAGAATGTTTGTGACTTTTTACGTGTTTTTGTCGGATGATTTTTTTTGTCAAAGACTTTTTTAGTAGCATAGTAATTTAGCATGACCAAACTTGCTTAGTAGCACTCCACTCCACTTTAACTTTTGTAAATAGAAATCTTCTCAAATGCACATAATATACAATAAAGGATCTTTATTACCAGCCTCTTTCCTTTAACGAGCCTCGTTAAAGGATAGTTATTATCGTTCTCTCCCCTTTAACGAGCCTCGTTAAAGGATAGATATTATCGGTCTCTTTCCTAATCCCGAATTCGCCCATCCAGAAATGGCAAAGTTCAGGGAAGGGCTAATAATAGGCAAAAAGGCTCAAATTCTTCGGGGAGATCAGTCGACGTCATGTACGCGATACAAAAAAATAACTGAACGCCTCAAAAGATTGGTCGTTGAATATGTTCCTACAGCGAAAATTGATTTCTTGAGGAATGTTGCTCACAATTTACATCAATTTTAAGTAATTTCGGGAATTCATCCTTAGTAAACTTTTAGATCTTTTTAAATGCATTTTTAGATATTTTACCTTTTTAACTGCATTTTTCAGCTTGCATTTTACTTGCATTTCATCAATTACTTGCATTTTAGCAATTAAATTCACTTGCTGTATTGTGCCTGCTTTCTATCAATTAAATGCTTTTATACGGAGTTGATTTGTAATTGGTTAATTGGACGAAGTGACGTTGGACCAAAAGACGGGCGGACAAAAAGACGTTGGACCAAAAGACGTGGACGAAGTGTCGTTGGACGAAATGACGTTGGACGAAAAGACGCGACACGCTAACCACCATGCTACCGTGCTGTCCTGACACCAAGTTTGGGCGTAACAAACTGCGCCCCAATTTTAAACACATAGAATAACATGCAAACAATTGAATAAACATGAATATACACCCAAGCGTTTTGCTTCAGGTATCAGCAAGTTTATTCCTTACCTCTTGTAGCATATCTGCTTCTTCTATCGCTTTTGGTATACTTTGCTTTGAGGTGTCCTGCAATTCTCCTCCGATTAGAAATTCATCCAGTATAAAATAGGCCTTCTCAAAATTAAAGATGATGTCTAATTCACAAACCTACAAAAAGGCACCAACATTGAATCTGCTGAACTCACACCGAAGAGATGAAATCATTTGCTAATATAAATAATTAAGCAAATAAATTGTGTAGATGTGCTGTCCTCAAAATATTCCAGTTACATATTTAGTGTAGTTGAATGCTAAATATTCTGGTTGCTATTGAATTTTAATACAATATTTATGCCAAGTGATTTTCTTTGTTTGCATTATATCCTCAGTTCCTTGAAGCACATCAGGATTGTGAATTATGTTCCATTTGCAAGTTATTCATTTTACACTACTATTTTAGAAAGAGCCTGAGGGTTAATTGGCAGAGAAGTTAGTATCTCTCCATTCTAAAATGGAAGTTTAAATCCAATCCAAACTAATTTGGTAAAGCCTATTCTCTCTCTCTGATACTTAAGTGAAATTAATTCAGTCTCATCCTTGCAGTTGGCAGTACAGATCTAGCCAGTATTTATTTCTGATTGGGTATAGCCCAGTGCAGTGTGAGATGTGCTTTGCATTTACAGTTGAGGGACATTATCTAGATTTCTAATCCATAATCTGCATTTAATGTAAAAATGGGGGATAAAGGACAATTTTCTAACATTCGTTATCTTGATAATCACAAAATTCAGTAACAAAAAAAACAAATTCAGAATTAGGGATTCAATGGAAACATTTCAAAGTCTGGTTTTGGGCGCGTTTGGCAGGGTGTTTCGTGATGGCCGCATTGGCGAGATTTCAGCCCATATTCAATGGCACTTAGTGCCAAAGATGAGCCACTACAAGATTCTCAACATCACTGGCTGCCTGATTTGCCCGACTCTCGCATCACAACTCGCCGCTAACAAGGGGCGTTGCTTTTAAACGCTTTCTCACCACTCACTACCAGTCAACACCTACCATTCCTGCGACAGGATGAGGGCCAGGGGGGTAGTCATACTGTTAAATCAGAGGATGATGTACACGATGACAAGGATGATTATGGACCCAGGGGGACAGTATGCCATTGTCAGCGGTGTCCTCGATAGAGCACGGGTAGTCCTGGTGAACGTGTAGTCTCCCAACTGGGACAACACGCAATTTATAAAGAAGATCCCGGCCATAGACACACACCAATTGATCATGGTGGGGGGGAGGGGGGGGGGGGGGGGGGGGGGGGGGGGGGGGCTTTAACGGTGTGAAGGATGGACAGGTCGAACGCCAAAACAGGGAAGACCTCCAATATGGCGAAGGAACTCAGCCTATTCATAGAACAGATGGGGGAGGTGGACCCAGGGCGCTTCACCCACACAGGGGAGAAGGAGTTCTCCTTCTTCTCTCAAGTACATAATGTCTATTCACGGATTGACTTCTTTGTATTGGGAAAATTGGTGCTTCCAGGGCAGGTAAGACCGGAATATTCCGCGTTCATAATCTCCGACCACGCTCCACATTATATGGATGAGAGTTTGGAGGCGGGCCGTGCCCAACATCTCCCATGGAAGTTGGACACGGCCCTCCTGGTTAATAAGGCTTTCTGCGAGAAAATATCACAGGACATAGACGAGTATATTACTAATAACCAGAATGGAGAGGTCTCACCCTCAAAGTTCTGGGAGACACTGAAGGCTGTGATCAGGAATAAAATTATAGCACAAAGAGATAGGGAAGAGAGGGTGGCTAGGCAACAGCTAGTCAACTCCATACTGGAGGTAGACCGGCGATACTCCGAGGCCCCGACCATAAAGCTGCTGGTGGAGAGGTAAAAGCTACTGATGGACTTTGGCCTGCTCTCTACGAGGAAAGTAGAGCACCAACACGGGGGACCCTGTACGAACACGGAGACACGGCCAGCCGCTTGCTCGTTCTCCAGCTGAGAAGCAGGCAGCCTCGAGGGAAATAGCCCAGAATAGGGACCGCAAAGGCGAATTAGTAGCAGATCCAGAAAAGATCAAGCAAGTACAACTGGGGGACTGTACACCTCAGAGCCTACAGCAGGGGACTCTGGGATGAAACCGTTCCTTGATGGAGTGGACATGCCAGTTGTGGGGGATGAAAGGAGAAGTGGGCTAGAAGCACCGCTAGAAATGGGAGAAACCATGAGAGTATCACTTCCATGGAGGCGGGGAAGGCGCAGGGACCGGACGATTTCCCAGCTGACTTCTACAAAAGATTCGTGACAGCTCTGGTCCCGCACCTGCGAGAGATATTAACAGACTCACTGGCGAAGGGCACCCTGCCACCTAGGCTAGCACAAGCCTCAATCTCGTTGATACCCAAGAAAGACAAAGACCCAGCAGAATACGGTTCCTACAAGCCTATCGCGCTGCTAAACCCAGAAGTGAAAATACTGACCGAGGTCCGAGCCAAAAGGTTGAAGGACCGTGTACCAGAGGTGGTAGCAGAAGACCAGATGGGCTTTGCCAAGGGTAGACAGCTAACATCAAACATCAGATACATGCTGAACGTGATCATTACCACATCTGGAAAAGAGAACACCTGAGGTGATTACCTCTCTGGATGCTGAAAAGGCCTTCGACAGGGTCGAATGGAAGTACCTCATGGAGGTACTGGAGCAGTTTGGGCTTGGAACAGGGTTCACCGCCAGGTTGAAACTCCTGTACAGCACTCCCACGGTGCGCGGACAGACAAATACCACCAGGTCTTAGTACTTCTGGCAGCACCGAGGCACAAGGCAGGGATGCCCGTTATCCCCACTGCTCTTTGCCCTAGTGATTGAACCACTAGCGATCACGCTTAGGGCGGCAAAGAATTGGAAGGGTATCCGGAGAGGAGGCAGAGAGCACAGAGTCTTGCTCTATGCGGATAACCTGCTCCTCTCCATCTCGGACCCGCAAAGCAGCATGGATGAAATGATGACGCTCTTGAAAGTTTGGAGCTTTCTCGGGCTACAAACTAAACCTGAGCAAAAGTGAGATCCCCGCAAGGGGGAGGGATGAGCTGGAGGGGCTGCCTGTTAAACAGGCCTAACATAATTCCGCTACCTGGGAATCCAAATTGCTCATGACTAGAAGGGGATCCACAAGTGGAACCTGACCAGCCTGACGGAGGAAGTTAAAAAGGACCTGCAGAAATGGAACATACTCCCACTTTCCCTGGTGGGGAAGGTGCTGACAATCAAAATGAACATACTGCCAGGTTCCTCTTCTTGTTTCAATCCATCCCGATCTACATCCCCAAGCCCTTTTTCAATTCACTAGACAAACTGATTATGGCATTTGTATGGGACGGGAAGAATGCAAGGATCCTAAAGAGAGTACTGCAGAGAACAGGATCCATGGGTGGCCTAGCCCTCCCAAACCTGCAATATTACCACTGGGCAGCGACCACAGAGAGTGTAAAGAGGTGAATAAAGGAGCCAGAAGCTGAGTGGGTGCATATGGAGGAGGGAGGGCTCTCCCATCCCCACCTAATAAATATTCAACAAGCCCAGTGGTGGGAGCAACACTCCGGTCGTGGAACCAACTGCAACATTATTTTGGGTTAACCGAAATGTCCGATAATGCCCCCATCTGCTACAACCACAGGTTCACACCTGCGAATGTGGGTGCCACCTTCAAAAGGTGACGACAGAACGGGAGGAGGGGAGGGGGCGGGGATGCTGACAGTTCGGGACTTCTACACCTACAACATACTGACAACGCTCGAGCAACTGACATAAAGATTCCAGTTGAGGGGAGGGGGGGGGAAAACAAACTTAGGCATCTATAATTCCAAAGATTCCAAGAAGGGAAACAAATCCGTATCCATGACTACCACAACAATCAATGCCAGAGGATCTGTTGGTGAAAAAAAATTCAAATAGAAACAATATTTAAACATAACTTTTAAGGCCAATCAGAACCTGAATAGTTCAATTTGTTACACATCATGCTTTCAAGCCTCGTGTTAAAAGTTCATTGTCTTTTCATGCTGTTTGGGCAGTCCTAATCTGGTTTCCTCTAGGCTGCTATGAAAAATATTACCCGGTTAAGGGCTGAAACAAATTGTGGAGACTGAGCTAAATGAGCTTTACACAATTAGCAGTTAACCATGCTCTATTTGTACTTGATCAAGAGGTTTGTGTTCCATTCCAAAGTGCTAATAAGCTTCACTTTGAGTAGAAACCTCAAGGTCTTTTCTTAAAAACTAGAATTTAATCAAATAAACAATTTCAACCAGCATAATGGGACAACATGGTGATAAAATTAAGCAAACTTAAAATGCATTTACCACAGAAAACATACATTTCCAAAATACCTATCCAGCAGTTCCACATAGCGATGGATGATTTCCAGAGTCAGAAGCTCATTGTCTTGTTCCTCTATCGCGCAACAAAAATATAAACTAGCAAACCTAAGGGATGAAAAACAAAATCCCAGAAATATGAATTTATGCACAACAGCTGAATTATTGACAGTACATGTTATATTACATTATAATAATATTTTGTTACTCATTTGTTTACGTCCAGAATGGTCTGATGGTTGATGTTCAGTAAAACTCTCAGTCTTCAAATTAAGCAAATATTGTTTATTGAGTAATGATTATAAATAACTATGAGTTTGTTCACTCTTCTACAACTATAACTGAAGATTAGATAAATAAGAATAAGTATATATAGTGTTTAACTACACCTGCTCACTACGCTACATCTCTGAAATTCTGTTCACTAGTCACTCCTGATACGAAAAGGCGGGAATCTCCTCTGAGTGTAGCTTATATACACAGATCTGATGCTGCCATCTAGTGGTTGTCTAGCACTTACTTACAGATGTTAACCCCTTACATACCAGCAGATATACAGATCACGACTTTAACTTTCTAATATTCTTCCATTGATGTTGTGGCATTTGGGATTTTCCAATACAAACTGCTGATTTTTCTATTTGTGAAAATTTAGTGATCAGTTGTGAACTAGAGGTCTTTGTTAATAAAACAAGTAAGGGAAGTTACACACTCCTTTGAAATAACTTTACAATAACTGTGGAAAATCCAAACAACTATACCAATTATGCATTAAATTGTATATAAAAATCATACCTGTTGAATGTCAGAAATTCACTTCAATATTATTGACAACAAAATCTCAAATTTGTAAAGTAATGATTTAAAAGCCATTATTACAGTTGGACATCTGCCTTAATGATTATCACAGACATGGATAGAGTAGTCTCAGCGCGCTTTACATTTCTCATTACATAGTTCATGGATATGGCTTTTGTACACCTATTGTGATGCAATGCCAATTTTCTGAAGCCTTTCTGTTTAGCAACCATTTGTGCTAATCCAAATCAGTTACGCAAATCATATGCAAAAGCAACCTGATCAAATTACTGGGCATTTCTCCAATATCTTTTTTTGACAAGTCTACTTCTGGGTGAATGGAAAAAGCTTGCCATATGGTTACAAGTAACTCTGTATTTTAAATTGTATTTTGGCATAGGACAATAATGTTGCTGTTTTGTTTTGAGTGGCTTGCATTTGAGCACCACACTTGGGGCAGCATGGTAGCACAGTGGTTAACGCTGTGGCTTCACAGTGCCAGGATCCCAGGTTCAATTCCCCGCTGGGTCACTGTCTGTGCGGGGTCTGCACGCTCTCCCCGTGTCTGCGTGGGTTTCTTCCAGGTGCTCTGGTTTCCTCCCACAGTCCAAAGATGTGCAGGTTAGGTGGATTGGCCATGCTAAATTGCCTTAGTGTCCAAAAAAGATTAGGTGGGGTTATTGGGTTACGGGGATAGGGTGGAAGTGAGGGCTTAAGTGGGCCGGTGCAGACTTGATAGGCCAAATGGCCTCCTTCTGCACTGTATGTTCTATGCACACTATTTGTTTGACACCACCATGTAAAATGGTTGCTGTGCACCATTTTAGTGAAACTATAAATTTACTGACAATTTTTCTAGAAAATAAATTTCCCCATAATTGGTCGGCAGAGCATAAATAAACACTTTGCCTCATCTTTGTAGAGGGGGGGAGGAATTGATTTTTAAAAGAAAAGAGGCAACATTATTTTTCCTGAGGGCAAAACTGTTCTTCAAATCTCATTTCTCCTTTTATGGCGCCAAATCCTTTCCTGGGATTCTGATTATGGTGATGCAATCTACCTGATGTCTGACAGTTCTCCCTCAGGCTGAAAGTTAAGCTCGTTATCTTTGTGAAGCCAGTCGAAAATTAATTCTACCACCACAAAATACTTCAATTTAATGCTTCTTCAATCAAATATAAAGCACAATGAAATGGTACTCTAAACAGAGATGGTACACAAAAGTAAAAAAATCTTGAACAGAGTGAAATATTGCCAGAATTTAGATATAATGTACAAAATTGTTGATGAAAAAGCATCCATATTATCAGTAAAAATCCCTTAAATATACCTACTCTGGAATATGAATAGAAAACTGACACACGGAACTTCTATTAAAAAATCAACATTGTAGAGGGAACTCATATTAATTTACAATATCAATGAAAAGTGATCAGATTCACAGATGATACCAAATTGAAATGAGGAAATGGAAATCAATTAATCTAAAGAGGCACCCAGATACAATATGTAAATGGAAGAACAGTGGGAAATTAAATTTAATGTGGACAAGTGTGAAGGGAATGGTGGGTACGTGAATACTGTCAAATGGCAAAGATTAAGAGACCTAGGGATGATAAGTGATGGACCAGGTCCTCAAATGTACCTAATGACCACATGGTTTGGATTTGGATTTGTTTAATGTCACGTGTACCGAAGTACGGTGAAAAGTATTTTTCTGCGTGCGGCTCAAACAGATCATTTAGTACATGGAAAGAAAATACATAATAGGGCAACACAAGGTATGCAATGTAAATACATAAACACTGGCATCAGGTGAAGCACACAATAGTGTACTATTAAGCAGTTCAGTCCATAAGAGGGTTATTTAGGAGTTTGGTAACAGCGGGGAAGAAGCGGGGCGAGACTCTCCGCAAATGCGGAGAATTGTAAAGGATGCTGTGGGACAGGCTGTGACCCACGTCAGCCTTCAGGGCCACTTCCGGGGCCGATTCTCCCCCCCCGGGCGGGACTAGGAGTGCGGCCCCGTGCGTCACGGCGGCGCGGCCTTGACGATGGTTGTCAAGGCCGCACGACAAGCGTCACGGCGGCTAACGCGGCCGATGACGTCAGCCGCGCATGCGCAGGTTGGACAACGCCAACCCGCGCATGCGCAGTTGGCATCTTTCTCCTCAGCCGCCCAGCAAGACGTGGCGGCTTGATCTTGCCGGGCAGCGGAGGGGAAAGAGTGCGTCTGTTTTGGACGATGGCCCGACGATCGGTGGGCACCGATCGCGGGCCTGTCCCCTCCCGAGCACAGTCGTGGTGCTCCCATGCCAATCGGGCCTCCAGATGCCCCAAACGGGCATCTGCCGCCCATTTCACGATGGCAGCGAGCAGGTGTGTTTGCTGCCGTGGTGAAACGGGTGTGAAGGCCCAGCCGCTCGGCCTATTGGCCTCAGAGAATCGCCGCTCGCCGTAAAAAACGGCGAGCGGCGATTCGTGGCGCGGGGGCGGGGGGGGGGGGGGGGGGAATGGCGGGAGGGCGTAAAAAATGTCGGGAGGCCCTCCCGCTATTCTCCCACCCAGCGTGGGGGGTGGAGAATCGCGCCCGTGGTTTTTCAATCTTTTAGTGCGCGTTCTCAGACTTTTGTATCTCCAGCCCGATGGAAGAAGTTTGAAGAGTGAGTAAGCTGGGTGGGAGGGGTCTTTGATTATGCTGCTCGTTTTCCCAAGGCAGTGGGAGGTGTCATTAGAGTCAATTGATGGGAGATGGGTTCGTGTGATGGACTGGGCGTTGTTTACAACTGAAATAAAGCAAATAGAATGGAGAATGCATCAGCTAAAGCAGCCGAGTACATGTCTGAGAAATGGATACTTAAATTGTGCAGAACTCTGGGCAGACCACACTTCCAGTAACATGGTCACTCAGAGCTCTTGAGACTCAAAAGAGACGTGTTACACATTAAACTGTATGATAAAGGCAAATCCCACACTATAGTCAGACAAAAAAAGGCATTGGGCCTCAATAGTTTAAATGGGCAATAGCCAATCGTGAAACCTGTTTTACATCTTAGCCCCTTTCAATTTCAACTGAACTCGAACATTGGATGCTGATTATTGCCTAACAACTGAAAAACGGACTAACTAATTAAAAATTTTACGCCAGAAAGCGAATGAGTCATTGCTAAAAACCGCAGTGACCGATGCAACGAGTCCTGCAGTGAGTAACTCACCTCCTGACTCCACAAAGCCTGTCCACCATCTACAAGGCATAAGTCAGGAGTGTGATGGCATACACTCCACTTCTATGTGTGCAGCTCCAACACTCAAGAAGTTTGACACTTGCCAGGACAAAACAGCCGGCTTGGTTTCCATCTCATTCACAAACGTTCACCCCCTCCACCACTAGTGCACAGTAGCAGCAGTGTATACCATCTACAAAATGCACTGGATAAACCCACCAAGGCAGCTGTCATCTAGAAAGATAAGGCAGCAGACAAATGAAACCACCACCACCTGGAAGTTCCCCTTCAAGGCACACACCATTCTGACTTGGAAATATATCGCCGTTCCTTCACTGTTGCTGGGTCAAACTCCTGAACTCCCTTCCAAATAGAACTGTGAATGTATCTACACCACAGGCCCTGCAGCGGTTTAAGCAGGCAGCTCACCACCACCTTCTCAAGGGAAATTGGAGATTGGGCAATAAATGCTGGCCTGGTCAGTGACACCCAGATCCTATAAATGAATAAAAAGTTGAGTGATGATGGTATGAGAATGAGGTCAGAAGCTCATCTTGGCGTGAAATGTTTGCAACCAGCATGCAAAGAATGACTGGCTGAATCGGATTGATGCTAGGGAGAGCTAGGGGAACCGTGCCTGAGTCACAAGGGGCTGGATCTTCTGAGCAGTGGCAATTATCAATGGTTTGTCGTCTGCTCAAGCATTCGCCCACCCCAACACAACACTGCTCCGCATTTCTTACGGGACATTCCGAATCCGGCTTTCCCAGAGTTGTGGAGTGCATTATCCCTCAGAGATCTCTTTCAAAGCAGGGTTGTGTTTGGTGGTGGTGGTGTTGGGGGGGGGGGGGGGGGGGAAACCACCCCTTTTTATGGCAGTATCTGTCATATAGCAGGTTTAGAGGTCCAGCTTGAATGTTGGTAGATGGGTAAGTTAATTAGGATGGCGTGGTGGTCGTCAGACTGGGAGAGTAGTCATGTCATTAGGGGTTAGTTGTGTGGTTCAGTGTGAGTGATTGTGCGGTGGTTGGGGAGATCTTAGTTCTCCAAGAGTTAGACAAGGTTTTAATCCAACACTTCCTGGATAATTATCCTGGTAAGTAAGTTGGATCTCCAAAAGTCTCAGATTCTAACTCGAGTTGAGACATTCACAGAGGGTCCCTGGAAGCAAGGATATTGCCCATCAGAAGCAAAAAACTTCCTTGGGAATTCCCATAGCGGTCAGTTTGTCAGAACTTCCATGAGATCCCAACGTGCATTTCCTGATGCGCCAGAGACCGGAAGATCTGGTCTAAGGTTCTGGGTTCAAAGTTGAAGACAAAAATGAATGCTGAGACTACCATGATGTAATGAGGGAGCGCTGCGCTGGTAGAGGTGAGGTCTTGTAGATGAGTTGTTCAAATTGAGATCCCATTTGCCTACTCAGGTGCAGGTAAACATCCCATGTCACTATTTTGAAGAAGATCAGGACAATTGTTCACAGTTTCATTATTTATCCTTCTCTGAGCACGACAAAAACAGGTTACCTGGTCACCATCACATTTAAAAACATTTTTATTCAAGGCATTCTCACATATACAAACAGCATCAGAAGAACAATCAAACAAGTCAATAAACAACCAACACCCATACCCCCTGCTGCCCTGATGCCACTGCCTCCTCAAATCCCTCCTTCCCCATTTTAATCCTCACCCACCACCCCTCTTGCTGACCACTCACACAGCCTTAAAAAAAAAAATCAATAAACAGCTTTCATCTCCGGGTGAACCCATCCGCTGACCCCCTCAAGGCAGTTAACCTTCTCGAACCTCAGGAATTCTGCTAGGTCACTCACCCCTAAGCCTGCTTTCAGCAGCTATGAGTCTCATCACCTGAGCAAGATCTATCTCTGGGCTATCAGGGAGGCAAAGGCCAAAACGTCGGCCTCCCTCACCCCCTTGACTCTCGCCCGGGTCACCCCGAACATTGCCACCTCTGGACTCAGGACCACCACCACTCCCAGGACATCGGACATGTCCGAGAACCCCTGCCAGAACCTCCTCAATCTTGGACATGCCCAGAACACGTAGACATGCTTTGCACCCTCCACCTATCTCCACCGCCTCAAAGAACTTACTCATCCTCGCCACCGTCATTTGAGCTCTATGCAACACTTTGAACTGGATGAGGCTTAGCCTCGCACACGCGGAGGACGCGTTCATCCTCTGCAAAGCCTCCGCCTACATCTTGGCCCCCACCTCCCCTCCCACTTTATGTCCCCCGCCACAGTTCCCTCCCACACCATCAACTCCTTATTGTCATCCGACACCTTCCCCTGCCCTATTTTGTCCCTTGAGAGCACTTTGTCCTGCAACCCCAGGAAAGGACGGCACCTCTCTCCTTACAACACCCTGAACCTGCAGGTAGCTAAATCCATTCACCCTGGGCAACTCCTTTCCTTTGCTTCATTTTACGTTCTCACCAGTAGCACCATCACATTGTTCTGCACAAAGTGGCCGTCATGCTTTCTACATTACAATAATAACTACACTTTAGAAAGCACTTCAATGGCTCAAAAGCATTTTGCAATGGCCTGAGGTTGTGAAAGATGCTATGTAATTAAAATGTGATGTGGGCTGCAATTCTCCGGCCGTTGGGATTCTCTATTCCTGCTGGCAGCACACCCCACCCGTGGGTTTCCCGGTGGCGGTGGTGGCTTTAATGGGAAATCCCATTGACCAGCAGCGGAAGTAGAGAATCCGTCCATCAGCGAATGATGCACTGCTGAGAAACACGCGCTGGGAGACCGGAGAATCCCAACCGTGGTGTTTGTTTATATTAATGATTGGTGATTCGTTATTAAAGTCTGATTTTAGTGCTGACGGAGCAGGGGGAAGTCTCATCAACCTTGTTTGAGCTTCTGTAACTCCTAATCATGACTTGTACTGGAATAGACTGTGCTTTAAATGATTCCTCTTTTTCTGGATTCACCGTGAGGAGCATATCAAGACAGTAAATTAAAACTCACCTTTCACCTGGAAAAATGTCATCATAGAACAACAGGTGGAATGGTACAGAATAAATATTCAGTAAGATGGCATGGGAAGTTACTGAAGTGAAGCGAGGAACTGTAAGCTCTGTTTTGAAATAGTCATTCTAAACTAAGTTAAAAAGGAATAAATGCATAATACTGTGGATGCTGGAAATCTGAAATAAAAGTAGAAAATGCTGGAAATATTTTTCATAAAATACAGAAAATTCTGGAAAGACTCAGCAGACGTGGCAGCATCTGTGGAGAGAGAAACAGAGTTAATGTTTCAAGTCTTTATGACTTCTTCAGAGCTTGGAGCCATACAGACACAAAACGCTAACTCTGGGTGCAATTTACTCAAAACAAAATTCCCATTTTGGGCGCGTACAGCAGAACTCATTTTCTTTGGCCTCAGTGAGGAATGCTCTGCCGAGCATGCATTTAGCAGTGATACACGGGCAGCTTGGCAGGGTGCCACTGCCAGGGTGCTCAGGTGGCATGCCAAGGTGCCAGGCTGACAGTGCCAAGATACTCAGATGCCAGGAGTGCTAGGGGATCACCATGCCCAGAGCCTGACCACCCGAGGGCCTCTGATGGCCTGGGAGCCCCCGAGCACCCCCCCCCCCCCTTCTCCCCAGGTACATTCCACCTGGTCTATGTCAGTGTGGACCAGCGCTAAATGGCATCATGGCGCGGTCTCCCAAGCGCTAGTTCCCGGGCCTCAGGAGAATCAGGCGCCGACATATTTAAATGAGCCTAGTAGCTCATATGCTAATCTGGATCTCGCCCAGCGAGGACGAGATCCAGATCGCGACATCTGGTGATATCTCGTTAGATCTCGCGCTGTGTTCTAAGCATCGCGAGAGGCCTCCTGCGAGATTTAATGGTCTCGTCGTGTCACCGAGTCATGCGCGACAAGGCCATTCGATCGCGCCCTCTGTTTCTCTCTGCCTCTCCACCGATGCTGCCGGACCTGTGGAGTCTTGTGTAGAACCTGTTTGTTGTTTCCTATAATGCAGTCACAGCTATATTACGTTTAATATCCGGTTATTAATTTCAGTACAAATACCAGTACAAATTCCTGTACCAGCCTCCCCGGACAGGCGCCGGAATGTGGCGACTAGGGGCTTTTCACAGTAACTTCATTGAAGCCTACCCGTGACAATAAGCGATTTTCATTTCATTTTCATTCATTTCAAATAGTGAAACATTGCATAAATCGGCATTATTAAAAGATAGTTCAAACCTTTTATAAATAATTTTGGAATCTCGCCATTCCACAAAACTGCACATTCTGGGTTGGCGAGTCAGCACAATTTGAACAAGTTCCCGAGTAATCTTTTTCTTCTCCTTTTCAAGCATTGTGGTGTACCACTTCTGGAGTCTCAATTTGCCTTGACGGCTGAAAAGCAGCATAAAACGCATCTGTGAAAACAAATATTTGTCCTTAAGCACTCAACATAGTACGAAGATCTTATGGCACAGTGGGTAGCATCACTGCCTCTGACCCGGTAGCTCTAGCTTAGAGTCCCAATTCCCTCACAGCACTTTATGGCTGAGGAAGGGGTGTTCATAATGCGGTCGAACAGGTTAATTATCAACCTGAAAATCCTTCAACAACACACCAATGGCAGGCTGCAAGAGCAGGAGAGATTCTTGGTCAGCTATGTCTTGGAAAGGAAATAGGGGCCTCTCCCATCACGAGCCATAGTTCCAGACGACAACATGCATGTCAAAAGTGCATGTTGCCACAGAAACTCAGACTTATCTGGAACACACTACCATCACTCAGTAAGGCACCTTGATTTGCTCCTTTCCCTATTGTGCCAATGCTCCCATCAGAGGTGTTGGCAAGATGATCAAAATGCTGTGCAAAGTAGCTCAGTCTGACAAAAGCCAGGAACAAAAAAAACTGCCAATGCAGGAAGCAATGAAAGCACACATCAGGTCAAATGTTGCAATCTACAAAAAAACACAGAACACGTTGGAAATATTCAGCAGGGCTGACAGCATTTGTGGAGACAGAAACAGAATCAGAACAAAATGTTTCAGGTTAAAGACCTCTCATAAACATGTCCCAGGTTATGTGTAGTCAGATTCAAGGGGTAGAATCTTACACCCCTCCTAGGTGAGGTTTGAAGTGGGGTTGGGGGGAGCATAACATTGTATTAACAGGATTCCCCCCAATATCCCGCAGTCCCGATCCAGACGGTGGGCTTTGTATCTAAATGCACAAAGCATTCGGAACAAAATTAATGAGTTAACTCCGCAAATAGGGACAGAAGCGCATGATTTGGTGGCGATTACTGAGACAGGTTACAAGGAGACCAGAACTGGGAATTGCATATCCAAAGGTACACAGTATTTCGGAAAGATAGATGAAAGGAAAAGGAGGTGGTGTAGCTTTGCTGGTGAAGAAAGGGATCACTGCTCACAACTAAAATATATTCCAGAGAGGAAGAAAGATGGAAAAAGGGGTAAAAAAAAATGTCCGTGGCTAAGCAAGGGGATTAAGGACAATATAAAGACAAAAGCCGAGGTATCCATATTGCAAAGGCCAGTGGTAGGCTGGAAGATTGGGAAACTTTCAAACATAAACGAGTTACTGAAAAAGTAATAAAAAGAGCTAAGTTAAAATACGAAAGAAAGCAAACACAAAATATCAAAAAGGATAGCAAAAGCTTCTATAAGTACATAAAAGAGAAGAGAGTGAGTCGCCAAAGTGAAGATTGGTCCCTTGGAAGATGAAACCGGAGAGTTAATAGTGGGGAACACAAAATTGGCGGAGATGCTCAATCAATATTTTGCCTCGGTTTTCATCCTAATAGGAATGGTTTTAATTCAGGGGTAACAGAAAGGGAGGAATTTAGAACAATCAACATCAATACAGAAACAGTACTCAACAAATTATTGGGATTGAAGGCAGACAAGTCCCCAAGGCCTGATGGCCTACATCCTAGGGTGTTAAAGGAAATGGCAGAAGAGATAGTGGATCCAAAAGTTACAATATTCCAAAATTCCGTGGACACGGGCAAGGTTCCAGTGGATTGGAAACTGCTAATGTAATGCCCTCATTCCAAAAGTGAGGGAGGCAGAATGTAGGAAATTATAGAGCAGTTAGTTTAACATCTGTTGTTGGGAAATCGTTAGAATCCATTATCAAGTAATGAAAGGACATTTGGAAAGTCAAATCCATCAGAGTTTTATGAAGGGCAAATCATGTTTGACTAATTTGCTCGAGTTCTTTGAAGTTGTAACAAGCCAAATAGATAATTGGGATCCTGTACTGTACTACATCTAGACTTCTGCAAGGCGTATGATAAGGTGTTACACAGAAGGTTAATACATAAGGTTAGATCACATGGGATGAGGAGTAATTTATTATCTTGGATAGAAGACTGGCTGATGGATAGAAGACAGAGTCAGGATAAATAGATATTTTTCTGGATAGCAAGATAGTGGGGTGCCACAGGGTTCAGTCCTTGGGCCCCAGCTATTTACAATCTATATTAATGACTTGGATACAGGGATAGAAGGCTCTATAGCCAAATTTGTAGATGACACTAAAATAGGTGGGACTGTAAGTTACAATTAGGAAATAAAAACCTTACAAAAGAATATAGATAGGTTAGGTGAGTGGGCCAAAATGTGGCAGATCGAGTTTAAGGTGGATAAGTGTGAGGTCATCCATTTTGGTCAGAAAAATGGAAAGGCAGCTTATTATCTAAATGGGGAGAGACTTAGGGGTGCTCCGACCAGAGAGGTCTGGGTGTCCTAGTGCACGAGTGGCAGAAACCTAGCATGTAGGTACAACAGATAATAAAGAAAGCAAATGGAATGTTGGCATTAAGAGCTAAAGGAATAGATTATAAAAGTATGGAAGTGTTGTTACAACTGTACAAGGCATTGTGGAGGCCACACCTGGAGTTTTGGTCCCCTTATTTGAGGAAAGATGTAGTGGCATTGGAGGCAGTTCAGAGGAGGTTCACTAAATTGATTCCAGAAAGGAGGGGTTTGTCTTATGAAGAGAGATTGAACAGTTTAGGCCTATGCTCTCGAGAGTTTAGAATGAGGGGAAACTAAATTGAGGTATTAAAGATGACAAAAGGTATGGACAAAGTAGATGTGGAGCAGATGCTTCCTCTTGTGGGGCATTCGTAAATTGAGAGGTCATAGTCTCTGGATAAGGGGTAGCAAATTTAAAACAGTGATGAGGAGAAACTACTTCTCTCAAAGGGTCGGAAATCTGTGGAATTCGATACCCCAGAGTGCAGTGGATGCTGGGACAGTGAGTAAATTTAAGGAGGGGTTAGACAGATTTTAAATTAGTAATGGGTTGAAGGGTTACGGAGAATGGGCAGGACATTGGAGTTGAGGCCAGGATGAGAACAGCCATGATCGTATTGAACAGTGGATCAGGTCCGAGAGGCTAAATTGCCATCTCCTGTTCCAAGTTCTTATGTTCTAAGAAAGAACTATTCTCTCTAATTCCACCTTCCAGCTCTTGGTCTGCAGCCTTGTAGGCAACAGCATCTCAAGCACAAATCTGATGTCCTTGATTAAAAAGGTTATGGGGAGAAGGCAATGAGAATGGGGATGAGGAACATATCAGCCTTGATCGAATGTGGAGCAGACTCAATGGGCCGAATGACCTAATTCTGCTCCTACATCTTTTGGTCATGTGGCTTGCGTTGGGTGAGGAACAGAGAAATAATCTTTTCTCCACCTTATGTGCGAAATGGAGGGAGCCTCAATTTGAAGGCCCCCTCAGATTTAGAGCGCTCTCCCCTCCCAGACTTGGGAGCTGTGCGCCCCCCCCCCCCCCCCCCCCCCCCCCACCGAATCCTGAGAACGGTCCTCCCGGGACTTGGTTCCAGGCAGAGTGCTTCTTCTGGCCACACTGTTACTGGACAGGCTGGAGAGTTGACGGACAGCTCTCATTAGATGGGGCTTCCTTCCATGGGGCTGGTTTAGCACAGGGCTAAATAGCTGGCTTTTAAAACAGACCAAGGCAGGTCAGCAGCACGGGTTCAATTCCCGTTCCAGCCTCCCCGAACAGGCGCCGGAATGTGGCAACTAGGGGCTTTTCATAGTAACTTCATTTGAAGCCAATTTGTGACAATAAGCAATTTTCATTTCATTTCATTTCATTTCCACCCACTACCAACCAATACTCAAGTGGGTGCTAAATGGCAGGGGGTTTCTGAGAGTTGGAGGCAGCATAGTACATGCCGACTCTCAGGATGGCAATCGTTCTCCATCCTTAAAGTTCTGCCTAAGTTTTCAATGTTGTTTTGTGCTGTCCACATTGGCTTCTATGTTGGTGGGTGTTAAAGCAAGCGCAGGGAGCCCCTACTAAATAACTGCAGAATAACCACATTATGAAGTCAATCAGCATGTGAAAGGCGACTTGATGCCAGTGCTGCCACATTACTGCTCAATACTCCAGCTGATGTCCTCACAAAGCGAACATACTTTCAACAGCAGGAAGGATCACGTCAGCAACACTACGTAAAGGGATAATCCTCTACTTTCAGATTAATTGCTGACTGCTTTATATTGATCTGGCTGAGTTTGTGGACAGTTTTAGTGGTTTCCAGAGTTCTTTCAAGTTGCTGACATCTAAAAAGGAATGGTGTGGTATATGCTTTCTGAGTTTATCCTAATGTCAAGGATTCTGCAAAACCCACTTACCCCCCCGGCATGATTGCAGAAATATATGGCCCCCCTCATGATAGGGAAAATAAAGCAGGATAAGCTACTGGGAGAGGGTAGAGGTGAACGAGGGGGACAAGGGTTCGTAGAAAGGGGACAAGGGTTCGTAGAAAGAGCCCATATCCACCCATGTGTTCATAGGACAAGCATCCTCCCTGAACCTCAGGGAGAAACAATCTATCCGATGGCTCCACTTCACTAACAAGATGCTCACTGAACACCGCAGGCAAAATTCAAACCTCCGAGCAGGGCTCAAACAGCGTTGCCAATGACTGTGAAGGTTACTATGGCCATTAACGTTATTGTAGCAGATTCCTTCCAAGCTGCAGGAGCAATATTTGCAGTTGCCTAGTTTGCTGTCCATTGTTGATCAAGCAAGGTCTTTGTAGTGCAAGATATTTGAATATATATTTCATTCTCTCTTGCCAGAGAGAAGCAGTTGGAACAAACATGCAACTTTGAGATTACCATTTTTGGAATGATGCAGGATATGTCAACGTTAAGATGTACACAACTATAAAAAAAAAAAATTGACTCCCTTGGTTACTCACTATATAAACATATATCCATTGCTCACTGCTTAAACAAGTCGATTAATATATTCACATGATGCATTGTTATATAACAAAGATTATTTAAAGTATAGTGCATCAGCTCAGACCATGTAAATTGATTTAATTTAGAATATACTTCACAAATCCTCTCTATACTAAGCGTGATTCATACTAAGCTCTGGAAATTAACTTAAGTGCATGTTTAAAGGCATGTTTTCTCACATTTAAAAAAATTACAGAAGTATTATGCAACAACATTGCTGAACCTGTTCAGCCTGTTTCTAGGTGTTGCATTATCCTGTGGGGATTCTTCAAGTGTTTTGTAATATGGAAGCACAAGCTACTTACCAAATATCCTCAAATAGACACAGCAATATCATTATCAGAGAGAGAGAGAGAGACAGACACGCATAGACTTCGAATCAATGCAGTAGTAAAGACACCGTTCCAGAGAGGTAAGGAATGCACCTACTCACCTAGCCAGACAGAAGGTTATTAATTTTACCACTAGTGTAAAATTTCAATGTACCTACCATTCTGATTGTAGGTTAGAAATATGTTTGTATCTTTACTTTCAGGAAATTGTAATCACTTTCCCAGAGTTCCTCAAGGTAAAAGCTCCACCCTATTTCGCAATGGCCTCAGAACCTACATGCAAATTAATTTAACTTACTTTATAACCTTTGACTTTACATGCAAAAATGGCAACATTCAAATTTTCTTTAATGTTCACTTTCCCCTATTTCCATTCTTTGTCTTTACCTGTAGTTTGATTTCCCCACCCAGCTTTAATGCTTTTTGAAATGACTCTAAAATCTTGATATGTGATAATTAACCCCAGTGATAACTGATTTAGCCTCATTCACTATAAATTAAGGACATGCAAACGTGACCTTTATAACACAATTCAAAATATTTTGCCTGTAATTCCTTCATTTATTCATTAATTCGTTCATTTAAAAAAAATCTATTTAAAACTTGACTCACAAGCAAACGATAGAATAACCTTGTACATAAGGATATATGGCACACATGGCTTAATGGGTTAATCTGTAGCCCAGCATTTAATAATTGGTTATTTGTACTTCTCCGCTCCGTTTGTTCCTCAACCTCAGCTTGACTTGTACCTTCCAAGTAATCCCTATCCTTTCTGCCTAAATTTATCACCCTACACTGATTATAATTTAATTTGCCAATTATTTGCTCATTCTGCGATGTTCTCATGCAACTTATTCAAGTTCTCTGCAGTGTGCTGTCCCATTTTGTGTCACCTGCAAATTTAGAAATTGTGCTTTGGATTCCAGAGAATCGTTAATGTAAATTATGAACAGCACTGATCCTTGTGGATAACCACTTTGCCTTATTCAGCAATTCTGAGTAACGACCTCACTCTCTGCTTCATGTCTTGAAGCCAACTAGCAACCATTCTGCAACTTAGCCCCAGACTTTACATTCTCTGACCTTATTCATTAGTCTATTATGAGCACCTTATTGAAGACATGGAACATAAAACATACAGTGCAGAAGGAGGCCATTTGGCCCATCGAGTCGGCACTGACCCACTTAAGCCCTCACTTCCACCCTATCCCTGTAACCCAATAATCCTTCCTAACCTTTTTGGACACTAAGGGCAATTTATCATGGCCAATCCACCTAACCTGCATGTCTTTGGACTGTGGGAGGAATCCGGAGCACCCGGAGGAAACCCACAGACACAGGGAGAACGTGCAGACTCCGTACAGAGAGTGACCCAGCGGGGAATCGAACCTGGGACCCTGGCGCTGTGAAGCCACAGTACTATCCACTTGTGCTACCATGGTGCCCGAAAGACCTTATGAAAATCCAGATAAATTACATTGACTGCATTATCCTTATCTACTCTGTTACTTCCAAAAATAAGGTTGGTCAGGAAATCCATGCTGACTATTGCTTATTGTAGATTTAAACTGTGAAGCTATATATTCAGTAATATCTTCTATAAATTGTGAATAATTATTGTTATTTTATTCAATATCATAGCATCCATTTTACCTTTTCTCCCCCAGCATTCCAAGCTCCTACATTACAATAACGGCTGTACATGAAAAGTTCTTAATCAGTCCAAACTCTTTGACACACACTAAATCTTAAAGGCACTAAGCAATTCTGAAATCTCTTGTTTCGTTCAATTACAGTAAAGAGGGCAAATGGTCAAATTCTTCTCCAACCAGACCGCTGGCCTAAAAACTCTTCTCTAGGTTTCAGTGTGCCTCTTGGTTCCTCCTCACAGCAACACTGCTAAGATCTGGAACTGATGATATAGGAGATCACAAATGGCACTGGAGACCACAATTCTCCAGTGCCCCGTTATTGGGTGGGATTCTCCATTTTAGAGACTAAGTGTTGACGCCGGGACTGAATGGGGGGTGTTCTCCGGCCCTGGTGGGGGTGTGACTGCCAGAGCCATTCAGGACATGTTGATGGACCAGCACTCGCACCACGCGGAACTAGTGCAATTCCAATGCATGTCGGCATGTGATTCGATGGGGTCGGGAATGACACTCAAAAGCCTGACAAGCTGCAGCTGCATACAAACACTCTGCACCCCACGACCTCTCGTTCCAACCAAGAAGTTGGCACCCTGGAGAGCGGCCCGGAGGTTCATGGACACAGTGTTCAAGATATTGCTGGATGCCGTGGAGAAGAGGCAGGCCACTCTGTCCCCCGGGGTGGGAAGGAGGCTGCCACCCGCCAACATCAACCGGGCCTGGGCAGAGGTGCAGAGGCCATGAGCGCCGTGGGCCCCACCACGAGGACCAGACTGCCGTGGCAAAAGAAGCTGTGTGACCTCCTCAGGGCGGCCCGGGTGGGACACCAGCTCCCATTCCCTGGCACCAACTCCATCCCACACACCCTAACCAACACCTAGCAACTGTCCTGTAACCGCTCACCCCCCCCCCCCCCCCCCACCCCCTCAAGCGGCCTCCACCAAGTGGACGAGTAGGCAGCACTGGGTGAGGATGGACAAATCCCCAGGCCAGCCAGGCTGAGTCACCAGCACCGTGCCCCTAGCCCCACTCTGTTCCACTCATTCATAACCCACCCCCTCCTCCTAGAGGACCACTGAACTCATCAGCAGTCTGCTCCACCCCACCGTGCACCGCATGCCAACACCCAAATGCCAACATCCAAAGATGTGCGGGTTAGGTGGATTGGCCATGCTAAATTGCCCGTAGTGTCCTAAAAAGTAAGGTTAAGGGGGGGGGGGGTTGTTGGGTTACGGGTATAGGGTGGATACGTTGGTTTGAGTAGGGTGATCATTGCTCGGCACAACATCGAGGGCCGAAGGGCCTGTTCTGTGCTGGTCTATTCTATCTATCTATCTACCCATATATCCCACCACACAGAGGGTGTTGGTCCTGGTCAGTGGGATGGGAGAGCAAGCAGTCGCATAGGTTAGTATGAGACAAGCAAGCGAGATCCCCATGCGTTGCGATATCCATATGACACGTGAGTCACCCCTCCCCTTCCCCACACCATGCCTACTCTTGATCCCACCTTGCGTCCCGTTTTGTGTCTTGCAGGGTCACCTCCCGACAAGGCGAGACCAGCTGGTATCCCTCGTCTACAGCTGCAACCCCAGAGCACCAGTTCAGGGATGACAGCGAATTCTTGTCACTGCTGTCACCAACACCCTCCACCATCCCACAGGCACTCATCGTGGTTGGGCACTTTTGTGATGAGGCTCCTGGGGAACCATCTGGTGCGCAACACACACATGCTGCAGTACATCATGGGAGGTAGGGACCCTCAAGAGTGCAGACAGTCGGAAGGGACTGCGGACGGTCGGAGGAAAACCAGACCCAGGGACTAGCTGCCGTCCAGACAAGTGCAGCACTTCTGGAGAACGTGGTGTTATCAATGCTGAAGGTGCGGGCGCAGAGCAGGCGGCTACATGAGGGGGTGTCGGCAACCAACCAGCACCTGCAGGTGCATTTGGAGGTGTCCAGCTGCCTGCGGGAGCAGGAGGCGGTGCCAACAATTCGTGCTACCCAGGCCAACACCACACGGGTGGCATCCGGGGCGGAAGCCACGGGTGCGACGGCACAGCTATTGATCAGGATGTCCAAGGCCTGGGGCATAGTGTGTGGGCAGTGGCTGATGTGCAGAACAGGCCATTCATGTCACAGGCTGCCATGTACCAGGGCCACATGAACATTGCTGCAGCACTCCAGAGCTTGGCCCTGTCACAACAGCCCATGGCTGATAGCATCAAGAGCATTAGCCTGGCACTGGCTGATCTGGCCCAGTCACAGAGGGACATTGCACGGTCACCGAGTGACGTCCCAGAGGGACGTGGCACAGTCCCTGTGCTCCATGGCCACGAGCATGGCTACCCTGGTCGAGACACGAGGTGCCCTCCAGGACTGGCAGCACCAAGTGACGACGGAGCCACCGGTGCTCATTCCGGCCACGGCCCTGTTCCAGGGAGTAGCCCGAAGGTCATTGGGCACCCGGAGGAAGGAGGAGGAGGTGAAGGGGGCCCATGCCATTGACTCCCGCAGGGAAGTTGTTGGAACACTGAAGGGCCTCAGAATTCCTCCCACCTGTCCCTTGTACATCCGATTGGCAGCGGGCAGAACAGGGTGGCACCATGCCGCCTGGGAGACCCGAGCAACCGCCGAGCCCAACCAGGCCTGGTCGCTCCAGAGGACATCCGCCAAATGGGACCCAGGTCACAGGGCGGGAAATGCAGCCGGCCATCTCCACTTCTGATGTACTGCCTGGGGACCCAACGAGATGGAGCATTAGGGCACATAAGGTTAGAAAGGTAGACACCAGCTAAGTTGGCACATCGCATAGGATTGCATTAGGGGCGAGGGCACAATTGTTGTACATAGCACTGTCACAAATAAACACCTGTGTTCGTGCAACAAAGGTTCACCAGACTTGCCTTGGGATGGCGGGACTGTCTTATGAAGAGAGATTGGGCAATCCGGGCCTGTATTCCCCAGAGATTTGAAGAATGAAACCCATAAAATACTTAAAGACAGGGTAAATGGAAGCAAGATGTTTCCCTTGGTTGAAGACTCTAGAACCAGGGGGCACAATTTCAAAATAAGGGGCAACCACAGGGTACCGAGATGAGGAGAAATTTATTTACACAGAAGGTGACTCTTCGGAATTCTCTACCCAGAGAACCATGGATGTTACAGTAGGGATTGACAGATTTCTGATTAACAATTACATAAAGGGTCATGGGGATAGTGCGGGTAAAAGGTATTGAATTGTCCAAGATCATGCTGAATGGTGGAGCAGGCTCAACGGGCTAAATGGCCTACTCCTGTTCCTAAATCTCCACATTAGCACCAAAAACCTCTGACACCCACCCATTCCGCCCCCTCCAACAACATAAAGCTCTTTGTCACATTAATTTTCATTTTTCCATACAATGCTGAAGACTGAACATACAATCAACATGCGACTGTCCATCAATATTCATGAATCAACCCAAGAATTCTTGACAGCTGTGAGATAACCTTGATATACCCGTGGACATATGGGCGAGATTCTCCGCAAATGCGGAGAATCGTAAACGCTGCCGTGGGACAGGCCGTGACCCACGGCAGCCTTCACGGCCACTTCCGGGACCGATTCTCCCTCCCGGGCGGGGCTAGGAGCGCGGCCCCATGCGTCACGGCGGCGCAGCCTTGACGACGGTCGTCAAGGCCGCACGTCAAGCGTCACGGCGGCTGACGAGGCCGATGACATCAGACACGCATGCGCAGGTTGGACAACGCCAACCCACGCATGCGCAGTTGGCGTCTTTCTCCTCAGCCGCCCGGCAAGACGTGGTGGCTTGATCTTGCCGGGCGGCGGAGGGGAAAGAGTGCGTCTGTTTTGGACGCTGGCCTGACGATCGGTGGGCACCGATCGCGGGCCTGTCCCCTCCCGAGCACAGTCGTGGTGCTCCCATGCCAATCGGGCCTCTAGATGCCCCAAATGGGCATCTGGCGCCCGTTTTATGACGGCAGCGAGCAGGTGTGTTTGCTGCCGTGTTGAAATGGGCGTGAAGGCCCGGCTGCTTGGCCCATCGGCCTCGGAGAATCGCCGCTCGCCTCGCCGTAAAAAACGGCCAGCGGCAATTCTTGGCATGGTGGGGGCGGGGGAGAATAGTGGGAGGGCGTGAAAAATGTCGGGAGGCCCTCCCGCTATTCTCCCACCCGGCGTGGGGGGTGGAGAATCGCGCCCGCTTCTCCCAGCCAGCAGACCTTTTAAGGATCCTGTCAGATCAAAATCAATTAGCATTATGTTTGATTAAATCGATTAATTTTATTTTTAAATTCCTGTTCTGTTAGTTTATTTTAATTACTACTTTGTGGTAAAATGAACCGCAGCCTGAATTTTAGGCCCAATATAAAATTGGACACTTCTAAATTAAGAATTGGACATTTTAAATTAAACCAGTCAGCTCCAGGCAGGCCTCATAGGAATTTACTGATCAGGGAAAGTCGGGACAAGTCTGGGCTTGCCCTGTCAACAGGACATCAGGAGATAATCAGTCCCATTCAAATAGATCGATTGTTGTGGATTGCCCAGTTAAAGCTAGACTTTCTGGCACCCAGTTTATCATATATGGAGAAAGATTATACGTGAACAATACATAGAGAAGAAACCCTGGGGGTGATTCCTGGTGTCCTGCTGAGTTGCAATCGGCAAATCCATCGAGTGTTGTCGCCACCGCCCCACCCCTCCCCACCTTCCCCTGAGACCTTATTGGCTGAGGACCAGAGAACTTTCTGGAAAGGCATGAAGAGGGATATAAATATTGACCACCCAAGACCCTCCCTAGCAAAGACTTGGCACTGAAGTAGCAGAGAAAATTCAACAACAGACCAGAGGATGGAAGGGACGAAGGCCCAGAGACCACCGAGACTCAACTTGCAACCGAGAATTCAACCCGCAACTTGACTGAGTTCATCGGCATGGGTAGTATTAAGAATCGTGGGATTATTAATAGTTATGATAATTTACGGGGATAACTGTTTGACAGTGTTTAGTAATACATTTGATTGAATCATGAACATGCATTTGTCCTTTGTTCACCTCGCAAATAAGGGCACCTGGGTAAAAAGTTTCAGTAATCAACTGGTTGAAGTGTCTGCGATTTTACAGACAATACATTTACATTTTTTTTAAATAAATGTTTTTTATTGAGTTTTCATATTTTATATATGACAAATTACAAATTATTAGAGAGAAAAAAAAAACACAAAAATTTAACATGTATATTTACAGGTAAGCATCTTCATAACAACAATTGTGGCCGCCCCCTTTAGCCGGCATACATATTTTACATTCCCCAATATGGCCGAGGCACATGTTTATAGGCATTTATTTATAGTTTGGTTTTGGGCCTTAGCTTGCCATCAAACCCACATAACAAACCCGTAACCCCCCCCCGCGGCTACCATCCCCCGATTCCCGTCCATTTTCCCCTGATTCTTGGCCACCCGACTATTCTTCCTCTTGTACGTTGGCCACAAACAGGTTCCGGAACAATTGCATGAATGGCTCCCACGTTCTGTGGAAGCCGTCGTCCGACCCTCGGATGGCGAATTTGATTTTCTCCATTTGGAGAGATTCCGAGAGGTCGGACAGCCAGTCTGCAGCTCTGGGCGGTGCTGCTGACCGCCAGCCAAACAGGATTCTACGGCGGGCGATCAGGGAGGCAAAGGCAAGGGCGTCCGCCCTCCTCCCCAGGAATAGATCTGGCTGGTCTGAAACCCCGAAGACCGCCACTATCGGGCATGGCTCCACCCTCACCCCCACCACTTTGGACATAGCCTCGAAGAAGGCTGTCCAGTACTCCACAAGTCTGGGGCAAGACCAGAACATGTGGGCGTGGTTGGCCGGGCCTCTTTGGCACCGCTCACATCTGTCCTCCACCTCCGGGAAGAACCTACTCATACGGTTTCTCGTTAAGTGGGCTCTATGTACCACTTTTAGTTGCGTCAGGCTGAGCCTTGCGCACGTGGAGGTGGAGTTGACCCTATGCAGTGCTTCGCTCCAGAGTCCCCACCCTATCTCCATCCCCAGGTCGTCCTCCCATTTCCTTCTTGTTGCGTCCAGTACGGTGTCGTCCCTTTCTACCAGTCGGTCATACATGTCGCTACAGTTCCCTTTCTCTAGGATACTTGCGTCCAGTAGGTCTTCCAGTAGTGTCTGTCGTGGCGGTTGTGGGTACGTCCTTGTCTCCTTTCGTAGGAAGTTTTTGAGCTGCAGGTACCGTAGCTCGTTCCCCCCAGCTAGCTGAAATTTCTCTGTCAGTTCGTCCAGTGTTGCGATCCTGTCGTCCGTGTATAGGTCCCTGACTGTCAGTGTCCCCCCATCCTGCCACCACCTTTTGAAGGTGGCGTCAGTCAGTGCTGGTGTGAACCTATGGTTGTTGCAGATGGGAGCCTTGTCCGACATTTTGGTCAGGCCAAATTGCTGCCGCAGTTGGTTCCAGAATTGGAGGGTGGCTGTCACCACTGGGCTGCTGGAGTGTTTTTTGGGTGGGGATGGGAGTGCTGCCGTGGCGAGGGCCCGGAGGGAGGTCCCCATGCAGGAGGCCTCCTCCGCACGCACCCACTCAGCTTCTGGCTCCTGGATCCATCCCCTTACTCGCTCGGCTGTTGCCGCCCAGTGGTAGAATTGTAGATTCAGGAGGGCTAGCCCCCCCCTGGATTTTGTTTTTTGTAGGACCTTCTTTGGGATCCTAGCATTTTTACCCCCCCCCATACGAACGCCATGATAAATTTGTCCAGCGCTTTGAAAAAGGCCTTGGGGATGTAGATCGGAATGGGTCTAAACAGGAAGAGGAACCTGGGCAGTACGTTCATTTTGATCGTCTGGACTCTCCCCGCGAGGGAGAGCGGGAGTGTGTTCCATCTTTGCAGGTCCTTTTTAACTTCCTCCGTCAGGCTGGTGAGGTTCCATTTGTGGATCCCTTTCCAGTCATGGGCTATTTGGATCCCCAGGTAGCGGAATTTGTGTCGGGCTTGTTTGAACGGCAGCCCCTTTAGTGCTGCCCCCCCCCCCCCCCCCCCCCCCTTGCGGGTGTACTGGGAAGTTCTCATTTTTGCTCATGTTGAGTTTGTAGCCCGAGAAGGCTCCAAACTCTTTCAGGAGCGCGATGATTCCGTCCATGCTGCTTTGTGGGTCCGAGATATAGAGGAGCAGATCATCCGCATAGAGTGAGACTCTGTGCTCTCTACCTCCCCTTCGACAGTACATTTACATTTCTTCAGCAAGGGCAAAGGATTATTAAAAATTATCATGCAAATTTTATTACATTGGATTTCTTGCTGCCTGTCAGCAAATTACAAAGTACTGGGGCTGGATTCTCTGATCCTGCGGCTATGTCCGCAGGATCCGTCTGGTCTTACGACCAGAAAGTCGGCGCCGTCCCCACACCTTTCCTCCACCCAGTGGGGTGCTAGCAGCCACGCAGCGTAAAGCCCCCCGGCTTTATCTGCGGATACGGCCGCAGAATTGCCAGGTCCGTGGCCGTACATGTACACACTGGCGGCCTGTGGTGGCCACGCGCGATCCGTCCTGCCTAAAACTGCCTCCTATAACCCCCCTTGCCACCCCGGACCACCCACCAGCAATGCCCACCCTACCAGTGGAACAGTCCCCCCCCCCCCCCCCCCACTATGGCGGCGCGAGGTCCCCGAATGGTGTGAGCACACGCGGGCGACGCTGTCGGGACTCAGCACATCGGGGGTGGAGCAGCAGGGAAGTGCCTCAGGTGACACCCCGAGGTCGTCCATACGGCATGCGGCGCACTCCCCGAGTAGGCTCTTTTTGAGGGGGCGGAGCATCTCAAAAACGGCACCGCCCCCCATTCTAGCGTAAACGTAGATTCTCCGGCCGATCACCAAACGTGATTTTGGCGTTGGCAAGCGGAGAATACCGCCCTGGTATTTTTTTTCATCCCATGTCTATTTTTAGAAATAAGGATCATTAAAAGGTCAGGGGCACAATTTTAAAAGATTAAATTTAAAGTACCCAAATCATTTCTTATCCAATTAAGGAGCAACTTAGCTTGGCCAATTCACCTACCGTGCACATCTTTTGAGTTGTGGGGTTGTGAGGGTGAGACGCACGCAGTCACGAGGAGAATGTGCAAACTCCACATGGACAGTTCCCCAGTGCTAAAAAGAATTCTAAGTGAGGGCTAAACCGATGACTCCCCAGGGCCCAAATAAGTGACTAATTGTCATTGAATAGCGGTGGGGAACTTGCCGACAGATCCAGCGGGAAACGCCCCAGAAAACCTGCCACAAATTAACTTAAAAAGGATTTTGGGAGAATCGCGCCCACAGAATCCTGAGGGATCTTGACAGGGTGGATGTAGAAAGGCGACAGTGAATTCCCCGTTCCGTCGGCACGCATTGCTGCCCATGGGGTTCATGGCGGTGTGGGGTTACAATGGGAAATCCTATTTTATTCGGGATGTACTACCTTCACACAATACCTGAATCATTGGCTGGTGGCGGGAACGTAGAATCCCGCTGTCGGCATGCTGCTGGAGAGTCGGAGAATTCACCCCGCTGTTTCCTCCGGTGGGAGAATTTATAACTAGGGATCACTTTAAAAATAAGGGGTCACCCATTTAAGACAGGAATAAGGAGAAATGTCTTCTCTCAGGGGATAGTGAGTCTTTGAAACTCTCCCTGTAAAAGGCAGTGGAAGGAGTCTTTGAATATTTTTAAGTAGGAGCTTGGTAGATTCCTGATAAGCAAGGTGGTGAAAGGTTATCGGATGGGATGTGGAGTTGAGGTTTCAGTCAGATCAGCCATGGCGGAGCACGCTCGAAGGGCCAAGTGGCTACCCCTGCTCCTAATTCACATGTTTGTATGAATTAGGATGAACTAATAATGACAAGCCAATTCCCCGGAGGAACAACTGCATAATTTTTCATTTAGACAGTTATATGGGTAAAATGGGTATAGAGGCATATGGGCCAAATGCGAGCATTTGGGACTAGCTTAGTGGTTAAAAACTGGGTGGCATGGACAAGTTGGGCCGAAGGGCCTGTTTCCATGCTGCTATGACTCTATTTTATTCAGGATGTCGTTCCTTCACACAATACATGAATCATCAGTCAATGGATATAGGAGCTCCATTAATTGTTTAAATTATGTATCACTGCTGGGAGGTTGACGCTGTAAGTTTGACAGCCTCAATGCACATCAGATCAGCCACAATCTTCGTGAATGGTAAAACAGTGATGAGGGGCCAAGTCGAGTGGCTACTCCTGCTCCTAATTCGTATGAATTTTATATTAGTTTGACCAGCCAGAACTGCATATGTGGAAGAGGGCCAAAGCTTTTGCCTCCCTGATCGCACGCCGGCGAATCCTGCTCGGCTGCCGATCAGCAGCACCCAATCACAGCTGCAGACTGGCTGGCGGACCTGTCGGAATTTCTCCACCTGGAGAAGATCGAGTACACCATCCGAGGGTCAGACAAGGGCTTCCAAAAAGCGTGGGGGTCATTCAGCAGCCTGTTCCAAGGCCTGTTCAAGGCCAACAGCGACTAGGGAAAGAGGAGGGGAGGGGGGGGATGAAGGAGAGAAGGTAAGAACATACACACAATGGAGAGGAACAGAGGGAGAAGGGGAGGGAACCCAAGGGAGTTGCAGGGCGAAACAAAGGGAAAAAGGGAGGAGGGGAGGTGGCAGGAAGCTCCCACCCGATCTCGCAAGGACAACATCTAAAACCGCATAAGAGCGGAGAATAGTGTGAGACACCCTGGGCGAAAGTTGGTACCAGGGAAGAACGGAGAGAGCAGATGGAGAGAATGTATATAAAAATTTGTAAATAAGAAACGTCACTACATGCAAATCCCAGGTGCACTATATGTTAAGTTGTTATTCTGTAAAAACTGAAAAATGCCAATAAAAATATTTCAAACAAAATATTGGGTTGACAAACAAATTGATTGGTTTCCTGTTTGTAAAAGGAGCGATCAAAATTATTTTCTACTTTGATTTGGAAGCATTGAAAAATAGATTCTGAAAAATATGGAGCCACACCTTCTCCGTGTTCAACTGCTGATTAATACAAGGCTACTAACATTTAAAACATATCAAGTAAGATTATTGCTCAACATCAGCTGAATTGTAGCTGGCCGACAGTCAACACATCCTGATACCCAGCAATAGAAAACATGTTCTCCAATTGAAGTATCAGACTAGACTTAATTTCAGCTGGCCTGAATAATACTCTAGCAGTGTTGTTATGGGTTTTTGAGGCAGACTGAGAGAGAAGAATCAGAAGCGCAACTTTAACCTGGTTGTCACACGATGACCACATCATTATATGGTGTCAAATTAACAAATGGATAAAGGTTTGACAAGCTCTCCATATCCCCAAAATGAAAAAGCAACATGTCTCCATTAACAAGGAAGTACAGCACAGCAAGTGGCACCAGAACATTATTATCAGGTCTGTCACTTCAACTGAGCTGAAAGGAGCTGACAGGTGCTGGCGGGCGTGTTTACCAGCACATTGGTATCTTAAACAAACTGAGTACAGGTCATAAAGTCTCACATCTACACACTAGTAAAAATGCAACATTATGCCATTTTAAAGCATGGGATGCATTGATAATTGAATTATTTTGTAAGATACTTTCAGGAGCATAAGATATATAGACTTCAATCTAGCGGCCACGCTAGCTAAGAATGCAAATCCCGTAATGACCACTGAATCTCGAGAGATACCCAAAACTGGATTTGTGCCAGCCAGATCTCAGAATGAGATCTTCCCAGCTCCCGTCCGATGATGTAATCAAGTTCATGCCCAGGAACGGCATGGTAGCACAGTGGTTAGCATCACAGCTCCAGGGTCCCAGGTTCGATTCCCGGCTTGGGTCACTGTCTGTGCGGAGTCTGCACGTTCTCCTCGTGTCTGCGCGGGTTTCCTCCGGGAGCTCCTGTTTCCTCCCACAGTCCAAAGATGTGCAGGTTAGGTGGATTGGCCATGCCAAATTGCCCTTAGTGTCCAAAGGGTTGGGTGGGGTTGCTGGGTTACAGGTATGGGGTGGAGTTTTGGGCTAAAGTGGAGTGCTCTTAACAAGGGCTGCTGCAGGCTCGATGGGCCGAATGGCCTCCTTCTGCACTGTAATTTCTATGTAGGGCATCATGCCAGCGTGAACCACTACGTTTTCACAAAAAAAACCACATTCATAATGACGTCGGGGGCACACAGGTAAGTATAGCCTGATGGTGAGGGACATTGCCAGGGTGGCAGTGCCAAGGGCAGGCCCTCTCGGGAGCACCATTGGGGGGGAGGGGGAGAGGTTTAACTTTCTGTGTGTTGGGGGATGTGCCCCAAAGCCCATGGAGGGGGGGGGGGGGGGGGGATGGGAGGAAAAAAGAGGTGATGCTTGTGAGGGGGGAGGGCCCTCGCTTGTGAGGGGAGTGCCTTGATACTTGCATCATGGCCAATCCTGGGGTTAGGGGATTGGCAGAAAACAGATTCTGACGCCCTTTCAAGATGGTGCCCCGATCTCTGTGGTGCGGGCCTTGCCGACTCTTCAGGTCGTGCCGCACCCAGTGTGACATCACACACCCAGATTTTCTGTGCACTGAGTGCCAGGTAATCTGGGGTGAAAACTCAGCCACATGCCAGTTTCCAGTCTGATTCCGCCCACAGTGGAATGGAAGAATTAATTCCCACTGACTTCACTAGATGGTGCCAGAGTATACTATTTAGAGTTTCACTCAAGGCCCAAACACAGATCATATGGATGGTTTGAGATCCTGAAGGACCAAGTACACCTTCACTGTGATTTCTGAAAGGCATCCAAGAACGTGCATATATTGCTGCAAATCAACATTTAATGTAGGGAATATATGTTGAACTGAAGGTTTGTTAGGCTTTGTTGCTGATTTAAGTGAATGCTAAGTTTAAAGGTTTAAAGCTCTACTGCCTGGCAATGAAAACATACAGAGAGCACAAATCTAAACAAAGTTAGTCCAAGACATCTTTACAATGCAGTGACCATCTATTATTTTCGGTTGGGTTACACACCAATGCAAAATATTTGGGCCCAGATTTCCCTGGGGTTAGGGGATTGGCATAAAACATGCCGCCAATACCCCTTTCGAGCAGACTGCAGCTTCAGGATGTCAGGCACGCACAGGTTAGCGAGGAAATCCTAAAGTTGTGGTTGGTGATTCAGGGCTCCGATACTGATTGGACAATTGTGCAAATCTCGACCAAAACCCCCTAAACCTAACCAGTCCTGCAATCATGAAATCAGCAAGAATTACAACTTTGCCGCTCACGCATCACCGTTGGAAACCCCCTACAAGGTCACACACGTTTCAATCATTTGAAATTGTGTTTTTACAAAGAGCAATATGATTAACGAAATTTGATGAATAAAAGAAATGACTCTGAAAAAATAATTTTGCAATTGGAGTGCAGTTAGGCATTAAATTAAGGCCCTATCAGCTCTCTTGCATGGATCTAGAAAATTCCAGGACACTACTTTGAGGAAGAGCAGGTGGATATTCTGAGGTTTGCCAACTCCATCTGTGCATTGAGGGGAGATCCAGATTGGAGCATCTCGCGCGTCATCCCGAGTGTTGTATACCTCACAAGGGGCCTCTCGCGAGATTTACCGGCATCACTGAGTCGGGCACAACGAAACCGTACGATCGCAGTCAGCACCTCATCGCACCCCCCCACTATGACACGGGAGCCCCCCCAAAATTTGCCCCCCTCACTCTCCAGGCCTCCTAAATTATTTGCCCCCTCCCTCCCACCCCCCCCACCCACTTCCCCACCCCCCTCCCACTTCCCCAACCCCCAACCATATGCGCCCCCCACCCCCCCCGCCTTCCTCCCTCCCATCCCGCCCCATCACGGTAGCATGGGCAGCACGGTAGCATTGTAGATAGCACAATCGCTTCACAGCTCCAGGGTCCCAGGTTAGATTCCAGCTTGGGTCACTGTCTGTGCGGAGTCTGAACATCCTCCCCGTGTGTGCGTGGGTTTCCTCCGGGTGCTCCGGTTTCCTCCCACAGTCCAAAGATGTGCGGGTTAGGTGGATTGGCCATGATAAATTGCCCTTAGTGTTGGGTGGGGTTACTGAGTTATGGGGATAGGGTGGAGGTGTTGACCTTGGGTAGGGGGTAGGGTGCTCTTTCCAAGAGCTGGTGCAGACTCGATGTGCCGAATGGCCTCCTTCTGCACTGTAAATTCTATGTAAAGATCACCCCCCACTCCCCAACCATACACTCGCGCCACCGGAGCTCACCGGACCCCACAACTGCACATAACGTTACCTGGACCTGGTGCTGGTCCCCCCCCGGTGTGTCCATTACCACCCCCCCCCCCCCTTGCCAGTGTACGCACTCACTCTCTGGTCACCAAAATATCCCCGGTTCAGGGGCCCTGCCCTTGGGTGTTCAGAGGTTGGTTGCTGTGTTCAGAGGTTGGTTGCTGTGTCCGTGATGTTGCTTCCTGCAGTGTTCAGGCACGGTATTCGGTTATCACAATCTGATTGGGATGCTAGGCCATAACTCCCACATGCTACATGACACACTTAACTATGATTGCTAACTCCCTATTAGCTATAGCATTCAGCAGAAGTCTCCGTGGTCAATGGAAGTTGTGCGGTTGGTGAGGCAGGAGGGCTGGGGGCTGCTCCCGACCGAGAACAGCCCCCCCTCCCCCCTCAAGCTCCGGGGCAGTATCCCCAGTGCTACCGGGCTCAATGCCCGGGAGCGAAGTTGGTTACTCATCTCCTCAGATCCCCACAGCAGTCTTTCCATAAGCCTCATGCTTTTAAAAAGGAGTAGTAATCTGCACCCGTGTGACCATTTGCTGGGGAGTCGGTTTGATCACATGAGACCATTCGATAGGGGGTCGCTCCCATTAATTGTT
Source organism: Scyliorhinus canicula (assembly GCF_902713615.1). NCBI lineage: Eukaryota > Metazoa > Chordata > Chondrichthyes > Carcharhiniformes > Scyliorhinidae > Scyliorhinus > Scyliorhinus canicula. The sequence goes on from NC_052158.1 coordinate 89,985,348, forward strand.
GATTATTGGATTCTCACCACATTATGACGGGCCCTGATTCCACCAATGGGAGCGGACCGGTTAGATTGCAAACTGAGCGACGCAGTTCTCATTTTCGGCCTCTCCCGCAATCTAACGGCCTTGTCGCACTCTCGGCTTAAGCGAGGTGTGTCCATTAAATCACTCCCTCAGAAACCTTTCCGTTAAATTGCGCCCCTAGTCTCCGATGCCATCAGACCTGCTATTTTCTGTGTCAGATTTTCCAGCATTTGCTGTGCGTTTTTTTTTAAAAGAGCTGCACTAAAATCAGCCATACATTTTGTCCAGAGTGGTACATTTGCACATTACATTTTTCAAAAAAATCAGGGCCTGATTTAAACGAAGTCAGAAAACCCCCGAATCTCAGCAAGCCATCAAACTTGATTAGTTAGATACAAAGTAGCTAATGCTGTATTGAGGTACGACAAAACAATCGATTTTAACACTTTTAACCTTTATTTCGCTTGTATAAGTACCTGTAGTGTAATTCCTAACCCTTTTCTTTAAAACACATCAGGTACTCATAATCACAGCAACAATGTCTTGATCTAATGAACAGTGAACTCTTTCTTTCAATGTAGGCCATCAGGTGTGTCCTTGCTTTTTCACCTGCACAACCAGGTAAAGGTATTGGAAACTGCACTTGACAATGCAACTCTGTACTTATTTCTTTAAGATGTTGCCGAGGAATACAATATACTGAAAAAAAAACTTACCATTCTGCATTAAAGCATAAGGTGGAGGAGTTTAACCTCTCTCAGAGCCTCACCACAAAACATTTCCTGTGAAGCTTATATTCAGGAACCCATGGCACTTATCCCAGAATTCTTTGGGGTTAAGGCTCCTCCCTGCCTGTGGATTGAACATTAACCTGCAGTGAAACAGCAGGGTGGGGAAACCCTCAATACCTTATTGTTTCGTTGGCCTAATCCATGGGCCTTATTATCCTGATCCTTAACATTTCCTGTATTGCACAGGTAGGATAGGCAAAAGCTTATCAGTCTTGCAAATGAATGCTCGATAAGATTTTATTTAATGCTATTTCAGTGGTTGTGAGCGTGACAAGCTTTGGGATGACAAACATTTTGAATGTTATTGTTGATTTTTGGTGACCCAATGCTAGGCAAGTGAATGCAAATTATTCTATCTTATTCATATTTATATTACAAAATGTAATGATATTGGGCAGCACGGTAGCACAAGTGGCTAGCACTGTGGCTTCACACCGCCAGGGTCCCAGGTTTGATTCCCCGCTGGGTCGCTGTCTTGTGTGGAGTCTGCACGTTCTCCCCGGGGCGGGATTCTCCCATGCCGCGCCGTATGGGAGAATCGCCGTTCGCGCCATTTTTTCCCGCGGCGCCGATCCGATGCTGGCAGGCGATTCTCCGAGGAGCGGAGAATCGGCGCCATTTGCGCCGGTGCGTTTGGTGCGGCGCCGGTCACAGGCCGCTGTCTGCGGACGGGCCTCCGTTTCTCCAGCCTTGATGGGCCGAGCGCCCGTGCAGAATCGGCAGAGTCCCGCCCGGCGCCGTTCACACCTGGTAGCTGCTGGCAGGAACTCTGCGCGAAGGGTCAAGGGGTGGCCTGTGGGGCGGGGTAAAGCGCTCCATCACTGGGAGGGGGGGGGGGGCCTCCAATGGGGTCTGGCCCGCGATTGGGGCTCACCAATTGGCGGGCCGGCCTCTCCCCCCCCCCCCCCCCGGGCCTACTTTGTTGCGCTTCCGGGCCCCAGAACCCCCGTGCCATGTTGCGTTGGGCCCAGAGCGTTCCGTGAGTCTACCGTGCATGCGTCGGTTGGCGCTTCACCACTGCGCATGCGCGGGTTGGCACCGCCCCAGTCCGCGCCAGGATGTAAGGCTGGAACGGCATGAACCCCTCCAGAATCGCTACTGCCCGCGATGGGTGAATCGCACCCCCCCCCCCCGCGCCTTGTCTCCATGGGTTTCCTCCCACATGAGTTTCCTCCCACAGTCTAAAGACGTGCAGATTAGGTGGATTGGCCATGATAAATTGCCCTTAGTGATCAAAGGTTAGGAGGGGTTACGGGGATAGGGTGGAAGTGGGGGCTTAAGTTAGTCGATGCAGACTCGATGGGCTGAATGGCCTCCTTCTACACTGTATGTTCTATGTCTATGTCTAATCTGTCTTTGAATTATTTTAGTTGAGCAATGCCCTCAATCTTAACAGTTCATCCTTGTTTTCAAATCGCACCCTCACCATTTCCGTGATCACTTCCAGCCTCATAGCCCTCAAGATCTCTGCACGCCACCAATTTTTAAAAATTCATTAATGGGATGTGGGCATCCCTGGCCACCATTTATTGCCCTATTCTAATGGCTCTTGAACTGTGACTTGCTGGGTCATTTAAGAGGGGTTTAAGTGTCATCTGGAGTCACTTTTAGGCCAGACCAGGGAAGGTTGGCAGATGTCCTTCCTTAAAGGTTATTAGTGAACCAGTTGGGTTTTCATGACAATTGACAATGGTTTCATTGGCATCATTAGATTTTTAATTCCAGACTTTTCTTTTTATTGAATTCAAATTTCACCATTTGCTATGGTGGGATTCAAACCCTGGTTCCCAGAGCATCACCCTGGATCTTTGGATTACTAGTCCAATGACAATACCACTATCCCATGACCTCCCCAATCCTGACCTCATGAGCCTGTACTGATTTTAATTGGCTCACCATGAGTGGTTATGCCTCAGCTGCCAAGGCCCTAAACTCTCAAACTTCCTCCCTAAATCTCTCCTCCTCGTCACTTCTTCCTCCCTCAAGACACTCCTTTAAACTTGCCCCTGTGACCAAGGTTACAGTGCGGTGTGCTGTCACTTAGGGTGGCTACTCCGCTGCAGGTAGCAGAGTTCCCGATGCAGTGGAGAATATTATGCCGGGCAAAAAAACGGTATAGGCACCAGATCAGATGGTCTTAGTCCCCTGTTGGCAGCGGCAGTGAGCTGCACACTCCCACACTGGCAGGAGGATGTGAATGGGTCATTTGAACCCTTTTGCATCTGATTAATGAGCTGGACACCTGATTCTCCATGCTTCCATGATGCTCTGGTCCTCTAGGCCGGGATTCACGTGGGCATGGATTGGTGCAAGTATGGCCCTGATGCGGTGGACCTCAAAATAGGTTAAGGGGATAGATGGATGTCCTCAAAGTCCATCTGAGGGCACTCCACCCCAGTCAGAAACCCCCAATCACAGCCCCCAATCAGAAATACCCCCAACATCAAAGACCTCCCCCAGATCAGTCATCCCTGCCTGGAATCTAAAGAGCAGTCCAGGCAGAAACAGTGAAAAAAACACAGCTTTTTCACTTACATGATCCTTCTCTTTCATTGACCACATGTCCATTGTCGTGCAGTATCTCAATCAGACGTGTCCAGGCCATCTGGAGTCATACCCACCCCCACCGCCCAAGAGAACAGCTCAGAGAAGAGCTCCGAGACGACCACCATTGAGGCATCACAGCTTTCACCCGCACCTTCCACCAGCACAGAGACACTCACCTCAGTGGGAGACATTAGTAGACAGGCTTTCAGGGCACAATTTGGTGAGCACCACAGAGTTACTGATGCAAATCAGGGAGAGGAAGGAACATCCAAGGGAGGCAGCAGTCAGAGCTCTACTGGACCTCAGGACACAGTTGGGTCTCAGTCAGGTGCCGGGTCTCTGGCCAAGATTCTCTCTGAGCTGATACAGATGATAGGACTGAGCCATGAGATTCAGCAGTGTTGTTCGCAACAGCCCAGCGACTGCAAGGCTGATTGGATGAGTCCCATAAGCTTCAGGCACAGAAATGGCATAGACACTGCGTGGCACCGAGGTCAATATTCCTAGGGTAGTGACCCCTGTGGAAAATCTGGAGCGCAATGTCCGCGTCTTGAGTGATGGTGCCCAAGGCATGGCTCAGTCCGTGATGACCATAGCTGAGGATCTCGACACCATGCCACAGTCAATGAGGGACACGTCACAGACACAGGTGGACATTGCCGAGTCACTGCAGAGCATGGCCCAGTTACTGAGGATCATCACGGAGGGTGTCAACACCATGGTGCTGACAATGGGAGCCTTTAGGGCTGGCAGCAGCAGATTACTCAGAGGCCTCTGAAGCTCACTCCTGCTGTCGCTGCATTCCATGGTGTCCCCCAAGGCCCTCACGGCACTGTCAGGGCAGAGGAAACACTGGAGGCCAAACCATGGCCTGCCTCCAAGGAGACTACGGTGGTCTCCAGTTCTTTAAAAAAAAACCTCTCCTGACACCAGATATCTCAAGGGGAGCGGGTAGAACAGGGTGGCATGGTGATGCCTGTGATACTGGCAAGTCGGCCGTGGCCTTCCAACTTCAGGCCCTCTAGGAGTATCTGCCAAAGGCATCAAAGGCCACAGGTCACGGAAAGCAGCAAGCTGCTTCTACCTCGTATGCATCCTGGGGGCACACCTAGATGTAGCACTCAACCACGAAAGATCAAGTGAGGAGCACTGAGTGGGCACTGATGTAGTCACTATCTGTAGCTCGGGGGAATGGAGACCTGTCACAATTAAAACATGTCACACCTCAAGTGAAACCTCTGTCACGTTAAGAGAATCTGGAGATGATGAGGGCCTCTCTGGTCCTTCTCACATGCTGGACCCTCGTCACCGCCTATCCTCCATCCTCCAGCTCGTCCTCCTCCAAAACACTCCCTGATGCCTTGGTACTTGTGGGGTGACATGCGTCCCATCGATTGCCGCCTGGACTTGTGGCAGCTTGGCGATGGCAGCAAATCCTGTGGCCCGGTCAACTTGGTCGGCCTGGTTCAGACAGATATTGATACAGTTATTGACAGTTATCAGACAGATATTGTATGCCCAGGCATACAGAGCATCTGCCACCTCCCGGGTGCACCTGTGGGCGGAATATTGGAACAAGCCACACAGGTCCCAGCTCGAGCCCAGGAATGACCCGGTGATGTAAACGTTTTAAGGCTACAATGACTTTCATGGCCACCGGGAGTGGGTATCCTCCTCATCCACAGATGTCTCACTGTCTCTCTGATGAGACACAGTCTTCTGTGGCACATGGTGTCTGGCAGCTCGTGGAATGACCAATGATGCCTGTACACCTTGGTCCATCTCTGGCCTCCGCTTCTGGGTCTCTCCTCAGCCTGATGGGTGGCCAGGTTTTCAGGGTGTGCGGCGGCCTCCTGCACATGGGATGCCACTTCCAGCCTCCGTTGTTGTTGTGTTTTATGACATCTGCCCGCCTTGGTTGCCACAGCACACCAGGGATCCACACCAGTAAATATAATTTTATGTGTAAGGAATTGTAGGAGAGGGAAAGACTGACAATCAGTTCGGGCTTCTACCCACGAACCCTCAAATCCCCCAAGCCTCCCTCACCCTTACCATGACTGTCCCACATTCTCTCAGTGTGCCAGCCAGTGGGCCAGTTGTGCTCACCCTGCACACTCACCCCTAGCCACAACAAGCGTCCCAATACCCCAGACCCCTGCCAGGAACATTAGGGAGGCTATGCTCAGTGTCCTCCGCTGATCCAGACAGTTACCCTTTGGCTGTGAGAGGATGCTCAGTGGTCAAGCCCTGCTCTTTAGGGTTTGATTGTTGGCAGCGGCCCTATGGTGCTGATGCTCCTAGAGTTCAGGAAAACTGTTCAGGCATCAACATATGTTGGACATGCAGTGCACTAATCATTCTCTGAGACATGGCACCTGTGTTTTTGAGGAGGCACTTGAGAGAGCGTGAAGTGCTCTCACAACTAACAAGACTAGTTCCTCATTTGAAATAACCTTCAGTTGTGAAGCTAGAGGATGCTCACCGTCAACGGGGGTGAAATTAAATTTTAGGAAAGAAGCTTAAGTGGGGCTCTGACCTGGAAGAGTTTGGTAGAACAGACAGGCAGCAACCATGGTTGCCACTGTTGTGGGTTTCCCCAATATGTAAAGATGGCATTAAATCATCATGGACACAAAGCCCCTCACCCCCCAGCCCAGGTTAGGCCTCCGACCCGGAATGCTTCAGCCCTCCGACCAAGCCCAATCCTTCCGAGTGGTCCCCTCTTCCCCCCCCCCCCCCTTCCTGAGCACTGCAGCAGCAGCTCCAGTGCCCTTGAGCTTCATGCCAGAAAATGGAAAGGGTTACTCACCTCCTCACTTCCTTCCAGTAGCCATTGCACCAGATTGACATTTCCCCACACCCACGTGACTTCCCATTGGGGAGTTGGGTAATTCCCGGGCGGCCGCTGCATTTGACTTCAATCTTGTTAATGAGATTGAAATGCTTGCAAATTAGGGTTAATGATATTCCCGCCATTTTTTGTGTGAGATCCGGGACTCACCCTTGGGAGCGGGCCAGGTGAATCGCAAAATGGTTCATGTCCAGCGCGAATCCCGATTTTGCCCTCTCCCGCTATTTACCCGACACGCTCCGGGCGCAACCTGGTCGCTAAATCACAGCCAGATTTCTCTTCTGAAAACGTCCACAATTTATAATTCTATGACCAAATTAGACAAGTACACCCTGTCCTTTGATTTTGGTCTTTTGAAAATGAGAAAACCAAGAACTATTTGTCTGGCAATGAAGACAGACAATTAATGATGAATAGAAGACTGACAGATATTCGACTTTTGTTGAATTTAACTGTCTGATGTCCTTCTTGAATCCTCACTCTCAACTAATTTTGACGAACTGTTTTGGTCTCCTTAAAACAGATTACGTAAGAGTCCGTTTTAAGTGGATTTGGGATTAACGGACTGCTTGATTGTCTTTTACGAATCGCATTTGATGGTCTGATATTTTAGGTATGTTTAGGACACAGTTGCGATGGCCGAGTGGTTAAGGCGTTGGACTTGAAATCCAATGGGGTTTCCCCGCATAGGTTTGTGCCCTGCTCAAAGCGACTGTGATTCAAAATGATTCTAGGTATGTTCTTTTGCCAAAAAATGTTGCAAAAAAACATTCCCTTGTGGAAATCCTATCTGTACAGAAAGAAATGAAATGAAATGAAAATCGCTTATTGTCACGAGTAGGCTTCAATGAAGTTACTGTGAAAAGCCCCTTGTCGCCATATTCCTGCACCTGTCCGGGGAGGCTGGTACGGGAATCGAACCGTGCTGCTGGCCTGCTTGGTCTGCTTTAAAAGCCAGCGATTTAGCCCAGTGAGCTAAACCAAGTTATTAGATTCCACGATTAATTTTTTTGATTATTGTGGGGCAGCTTTCTGAATAATGTCAAACCACTTTGTACATTTGTTTTTCTCTGCAAGATACTTCCCAATGTTATTTCCTTATCCTGATTGATTAACATTTTATTACAAAAATGTGTCTGGCCTCAGCAATTCCTGTATATCCCACAAATATTCTTGCAAGTTATCAAAGTGGATTTTGCTGGCAACTGAACTAGTCATCAAATGGTAGATTTAGCAAATAAATCTGGAGTCCTTGTCCCAGTTTTTTTGACACTTCCTGGAACTGCTTATGTTCCGTTTTCTGTGATACGCACCCCATTTCACTTTTCCCAGCTAAATCCACTATTACATGGGTTGTGGGGGCAGCTGAGATTATCTGAATTTTTTTTAAAAAGCACTGAATTTATGGATACATCTGTGCTAATATTCTACTTAGCACATTTTAAAAATATAAACTGAAGCTGCCCATTTCTCTTCTGCTTTCCTTCATTTCTTGAGGTGCTCAAAGACATAGCTCTAATCCCACAGTATCAAATCACAGAATAATACAGCACAGAAGTGGTCCTTCAACCCCAGTCTGCACCGACACATGAAGAACACCTGACCTGCCTACCTAATCCCATTTGATAGTACTTGGCTCATAGTATAGATTTAACTAGGTTCAAATTTTACATCTCATGTGCCTTGAGAAGTACAAAAGTATTTATTTTCAATCTGGTGTACTTTGAAATTTTATTTTTGAAATAAAGTTTTAGATTTGGAAAAGTGAAGTCGTATGGGGTTCAGGGTGTACTAGCTAGATGGACAAAGAACTGGCTGGGCAACAGGAGACAGAGAGTAGTGGTGGAAGGGAGTGTCTCAAAATGGAGAAGGGTGACTAGTGGTGTTCCACAGGGATCCATGCTCGGACCACTGTTGTTTGTGATCTACATAAATGACCTGGAGGAAGGTATAGGTGGTCTGATTAGCAAGTTTGCAGATGATACTAAGATTGGTGGAGTTGCAGATAGCGAGGAGGACTGTCAGAGAATACAACAAAATATAGATAGATTGGAGAGTTGGGCAGAGAAATGGCAGATGGAGTTCAATCCAGGCAAATGTGAGGTGATGCATTTTGGAAGATCAAATTCAAGAGCGGACTATATGGTCAATGGAACGGTCCTGGGGAAAATTGATGTCCCGAGAGATCTGGGAGTTCAGGTCCATTGTACCCTGAAGGTGGCAACGCAGGTTGATAGAGTGATCAAGAAGGCATACAGCATGCTTGCCTTCATCGGACGGGGTATTGAGTACAAGAGTAGGCAGGTCATGTTACAGTTGTATAGGACTTTGGTTAGGCCACATTTGGAATACTGCGTGCAGTTCTGGTCGCCACATTACCAGAAGGATGTGGATGCTTTGGAGAGGATGCAGAGGAGGTTCACCAGGATGTTGCCTGGTATGGAGGGTGCTAGCTATGAAGAAAGGTTGAGTAGATTAGGATTGTTTTCGTTGGAAAGGCGGGGGTTGAGGGGGGACCTGATTGAGGTATACAAAATTATGAGGTATGGACAGGATGGATAGCAACAAGCTTTTTCCAAGAGTGGGGGTGTCAGTTACAAGGGGTCACGATTTCAAGGTGAGAGGGGAAAATTTTAAGGGAGATGTGCGTGGAAAGTATTTTATGCAGAGGGTGGTGGGTGCCTGGGTCGCTTCACCAGCGGAGGTGGTAGAGGCGGGCACGATAGCATAATTTAAGAGGCATCTAGACAGATATATGAACGGGCGGCAACAGAGGGAAGTAGACCTTGGAAAATAGGAGACAGGTTTAGATAAAGGATCTGGATCGGCGCAGGCTGGGAGGGCCAAAGGGCCTGTTCCTGTGCTGTAATTTTCTTTGTTCTTTGTCCTATTACTTTGGTGGGATTCTCCGTTCCTGACACAAAATGTTACCTCAGGGCAGGATTCGTGGACTTCCACGATAGCAAAACTGGTTCCACAACTGGACCGATTCAGCGACCGTGGAGGGACTAGCACTGGCACCACGTGGAACACAGTCGATTCCAATGAAAAATGGTGCAGGATTCGTCGGGTCCATGATTGACACTCCAGAGGCTGACAAGGTGCAGCCGTATATACACACTTCACTCCCCACACACCCTCATCACATGTACTGGAGCGCGCCGATCCTGCTGATGGGTCGGCTGGGGCCAGAGGGCACCTGGGGGGGGGGGGGGGTGCCCGTGCGGGAAACCCATACGACCTGTGGCTCTAAGTTCACAGTGGGCAGTCAGCGGTGTGTGCAGCTGGATGGCTGCCTTGCAGGTCGCGGCAATGGTGCTTCATGCCTGTCCACCCTGACCTCATAGCCCACCTCCTGGCCAACCCCCGCTACTTGCCCCCCCAATCCCAGCCCTGGCAGAATTCCCCCCCAGCCAGTGCATGACTGTCAGCAAAGCATAGTGATGTTGGACACTTTCCATACCCCCTCTATCTTCATCAGCCACGGCGCCAGTTTCACCATTTTTGAAAGCACAAGTGAACCTCGCCATCGGCAATTCACCCCAGGGGAGGCAGAGCATCACGGAGGCCTCAGAGAATACCGGGTCAGACCCGTTAATGACATACCAATGGTGTTTACTGTACATGCAGTCCGAAATGTATTGACGCCGCTGTCGAGGCACCGGAGAATTGCGATTTGGCATTAAACCGGCCCCCACCATGATTTTGGCATCAAAATCGGCATCCCAACTGGTGATGGCAGCAAGCTACACCACACCACCCCTCCCCCACATGCGGGAGGATGAAAATGGATCATTTGAACCCTTTTGCATCCAATTAACAGGCTGGGCACCCGAATCTCCACACCTCAGTGATGCTCCAGGCCTCTCGGCAGGGATTCATGCGGGTGTGGATTGGAGCATATATTTTCACGAGTAGCCCTGGCACAGTGGACCCCATGGGTCAAGGGGGTAAGTATTTAACGTTGGTGTCCCCAAAGACAATCATAGGCCCCCCTACCTCCACAATGCCAATACTGCCCACTTCATGCCCACCATAAGAGACCCCATTTCAGAGATTCCCCCATCAATCACCCCTGCCTGGAAGCTAAAGAGCCGTCCAGGCAGAAACAGTAAAAAGTCACTGCTTTTGCTCTCCCCAGCCCCTTATATCTGTTGCTGAAGAAGTGTTGAAAGCAGCAGCTGTCAATTCATAGATAGCCAAAACACATAACAAGGCTTTAAGTCCCCTCAGATCCTTTGATGTCTGAGGCCTCTATTCATTTTCAAAGAGAAATAGCTTTTAGTTGGCTGTAGTTGACAGAGTATTAGCTTCCAGACAGCTTGAATATGTCTCCAACATCCCGCTTTGAAACTAACCGCAATGCTATGTTCTCGCAAAGCTATGATTGACAGGTCCTCACCATATCAAAAGTAGCTGTGTTTTTTGTTCAGAAAAAAAAAGTGAAACCACTGCTATACCGGGGGTGGGGGCGAGGAGGGGCATACTTCCTGTGGTAGTGGGGAGGGTTCCCCTACTTGTCAGTGGAGGGTGGGCAGGATTTGCATTGTGGGGCCTTGGGTGGGGGGTGGGGGGAGGGCAGCTGCTGGACCTCGTCATTGGGCCACCCACTCAAAATGGCCACATGTCCCACGAGCTCCCCACTATGCATAAATTACCATGCAAACGGAGAGTGTGCTCCATGAGGGGGGAGGGGGGGCACTCCTAACACCAGCACAGACCAGGAGTTATTCTACTCCAGCAGAACGTAGACACCAGATAAACCAGCCTTTTGTGTTCCTGCAAATCAGTCAATCTCCTTCCTTTGTGTTTCTCTACCTTTTCAGCTTGTCTTGCCCTTCTCTTCTGCTGCTGTATCTGCATTTTTATTTTCTCTTGGTTGGGAGCTAGTGTATACCGTGGTGATGAAAAGTGATCCTGAGGAAGCTGCATTTTTGTTGGTAATTTGTAATAGTTGGCATTCCCGCTCATCCCCTCCCTGTTACACTTTTCACGTGCATCCTGCCCCAGCCCTCTTGCTATCTTCCCCTCCCCCACCCAGCCACTTGCTCATACATGATCCCCTAACCGTTAGCATCCCACTATCGCCTTCAGTCCGGCTCACTTCCATGAGTGAGTCAAATTCTGAAAGTGAATTCAAATTGCATGAGTAGAACGAAGACCACACTTTCAAATTGGTAAATGGAAAATTTTGAACTGACATAAGGAAATTCTTCCTGTAAAAACGGTGAGGCATGAGCTGGCCCTTTAATTATAGCAATTCTTTCAAATCAATTCTTCCATGTGGCAAGGAGGAGTGTAATCTATAAAAACATTTTGTATCACTCCATTTCATTAATTTACAGATGTTGGAATCATTTGGAATCACATTTAGAACGAGTTTCCAAACGTCTCCTTGTTCCAAAGGACCATCACTCTATCCCATACACTCAGCTGGTGGGTCATCTCCCAGATGGCTCCAAATTAGCATATTTAACCTACCAGCAACACATTTGGTTAGCAATCTTAATTTTCGCAATGCTCTCTGTACCATTTTTACGATTACCCAGAACTAATTTGTAACTCTCTGCCTCTAGTATTATCTGAGGAATTCCCATCCAGCCAACGTTCGGTCTCGCCCACCAATCATGGCTCATAAAGTCCAAAATTTAAGTGCTGGCTCATTTCAGTGGTAATTTCACACCATGGCTGATCCAGGAAACCAAACTGGTGGCGGTTTTCGAAACAATGGACAACTGCGAGGGAGATCAGAAAGAAAAACAACTTGCATGTTTCAATCAACTTTCCAGAATCCTGACCTCATCACATCTGAACGTTTTACAGCCAATGAGGTACTTTGAAGTGTTAATTACTGTTTGTAATGTAGACTAATATCAGCATTTCATTGTCCTGGGTCATTGATTATTTTGCAGATCAGATTGAAATCCACGGAAAGGAAAAAAAAACAAAACCATTCATTTTGTAGCCTTCAATTAATCTTATTTAATAAATAACAGGTTGTCACCAATGTTACCAGGGAGACCGTAACAAGAAGCTTTGTAACCTATATACCATAGGCTGAGTGGTTGAAGGTATTCAACCTGTACATTGTACATGTTTCAAGATAAAACTGCTTCATATTTGTTACACACATTATATACATGTCACATTATAATGGAGACATAGTTGATCTCTACCATGACTTACCTTGTGTGAAATCAGTCATCTTTTTGCAGTGCTATGACATCAATGGAATGGTTCCATTTGCTTTGATGTCACAGGCATATTTCTTTAGGGTCTTTCACAGATGGGATTGTTTATGTAATAAATGGAACAAGTACCATCTCACCTTTTGTGTGCTGGTGCTTTTGGCCACCATCAAAATAGCAAGAGTCATAGGTCAGAAGTTTTTCAAGAGGTAAGAAATCCTACCACTGGGAGCAAAAGAAAGATCGGACATGTGTGGGAAGATAGACCCTGGGTGGCATTTCACCAGCAATGACCAATTAAGATGCCATGGCAGGATCTCAGTACCAATGAGAATCCACCACCCCCAACCTGACAGCTACATGAATGGAGTTGGCCGCTATGTAGACTGGTCCCACCCTCCAATAGCAGAATCATTGCTGTTGGGGATTCCTCAGTGTCATATAACAACCAGAAAGAGCAACCCCATCTGCTCTCCAAGAACCTGTTGGCAGGCAGTTGCCCCACATGGTGGGGGTCCCTCCAGGTGAGTGTAGGAAGTGGCCGTATCTATTAAATTAGTTTAAGTGCCTGGCCACTAGGATTCCTGGTAATAGGAAGACACCAGAATTCCTCCCCAATGCCTTTCACTGTCATTTTACAAGGCCTCCTCCTTCAGACCAGCTCCAGAGGGCTGAACCATCTCTTTGAGAAGGCAACTTTGGACACAGTAGGAAGATTAATGCATCAGAGGTCCAAGTTTAAATGGAAGCACCATATCTGGGGGTACATGAACAACATTTTTTTTTTGTAAATAATTTTTATTGAAAAATGTTGAATTTACACAACAATAACGCACCATAGTAAAATACCAAAAATAACAATAATATTAACAATCATAAACATTCACCCCACCCCCATGCACAACACAGCATTTTAACAACAACGCAAATTAACACAATATAAAGTTACAGAATAGAAACTACAATAAGGAACACCCCCCCCCCCCCCCCCCCCCCCCCCGCGTTGCTGCTGCTATTGACCAAGATACCTATCTTTGCGCCACGAAGTCCAGAAAAGGCTGCCATCGTTTATAGAACCCTTGTATTGATCCTCTCAGGGCAAATTTGACCCGTTCCTGTTTTATAAATCCCGCCATGTCACTGATCCAGGTCTCCACACTTGGGGGCCTTGCATCCTTCCACTGTAGCAGAATCCTTCGACGGGCTACTAGGGACGCAAAGGCCAGGACACCGGCCTCTTTTGCCTCCTGCACTCCCGGCTCTACCGCAACTCCAAAAATCGCGAGTCCCCACCCTGGTTTGACCCTGGATCCAACCACCCTCGACACCGTCCCCGCCACCCCCTTCCAGAATTCTTCCAGTGCTGGGCATGCCCAGAACATATGGGCGTGGTTCGCTGGACTCCCCGAACATCTGGTGCACCTATCCTCACACCCAAAGAACCTACTCATCCTAGTCCCGGACATGTGGGCCCGGTGCAGCACCTTAAATTGGATGAGACTAAGCCTCGCACATGAGGAGGAAGAGTTGACTCTGTCCAAGGCATCCGCCCAAGTCCCGTCCTCTATCTGCTCCCCGAGTTCCTCCTCCCATTTAGCCTTCAGCTCCTCTACTGACAACTCCTCCAACTCCTGCATTACCTTATAGATGTCAGACACCTTCCCCTCTCCGACCCACACTCCCGAAAGCACTCTGTCCATCGTCCCCTGCGAGGGCAGCAAATGGAATCCCTCTACCTGTCGCCTAGCAAACGCCTTTACCTGCAAGTATCTGAACATGTTCCCTTGGGGAAGGCCAAATTTATCTTCCAGTTCCCCCAGGCCCGCAAACCTCCCGCCAATAAACAGGTCCCTCAATTTGCTGATGCCCGCCCTTTGCCATCCCCTAAATCCCCCATCCTTGTTCCCCGGGATGAACCGATGGTTGCCACCCAGTGGAGCCTCCATCGAGCCCCCTGTTTCCCCCCTATGCCGCCTCCACTGTCCCCAGATTCTTAGGGTCGCCGCCACCACCGGGCTCGTGGTAAACCTCTTAGGGGAGAGTGGCAACGGCGCCGTTACCATGGCACCCAGGCTCGTACCTCTACATGACGCTATCTCCATTCTTTTCCACGCCGCCCCTCCCCCCTCCATCACGCATTTACGCACCATTGACACATTGGCCGCCTAATAGTACCCCAGAAGGTTGGGCAGCGCCAGCCCGCTTCTATCCCTCCCTCGCTCCAGGAACACCCTCCTCACTCTCGGAGTCCCATGCGCCCACACAAAGCTCAGAATACTGCTGGTCACTCTCCGAAAGAAAGCCCTGGGGATAAAGATGGGCAGGCACTGAAAGAGGAACAAGAACCTCGGAAGCATCGTCATTTTTTACTTGAACAAAATTGATGGAGTCATAATCCTTGTAACCCATGAATGCTCTTTATTATGCTGCGGCACAGCAGCATACTTAGTCCAGAGATTAGTTACAGATCAGCTTGCTGCACCATTATGTCACAGCAACTCCCCTCCCCCAAGCAGCTTGGCCAGTATACACACTTGGCTGACTAGTCAGGTAAGTTCCTGTTTACACAGTTAGAACTGTGGGTGGGTGGTGGCAGATACAACTCCAATACACAAGTGACATCCCTACTTGAGCGATATTAAAGATTTGTATGCTATTATTCTCTTTCCCCAACTAGCACCAAATTCGATCAGTGAGTCGTTCACCTCTTGTTTGTGGGACCTTACCATTTGAAGAATTGCTGCCACCGTGTACTGCATGTTCTTTTCATCAGAGTCAGCATTAATCTTCCACCTGCATGCCAAATCTTATCCAGTTTCCCAGGTCAGAGATTATCTACCTATTCAAGTGCTCACCATTGTGAGGAAGGTATAGTCAAGTTGAAGTGGGACTTCCACTGGCGCTTCAGGAGGAGGAGGCACCTTAAAGGGAGCAGAAGAACTGCAAGGACTGGTGTGAATGTTTTCAATTAGGCCTTCACTGAAGTCCTCACAATTTGTTAGAACCGGAGGAATAGCAGATGTGACCATACCTGGACCTGCTCGTCCAATCACTGACTTTCTACCATGGCCTCAAGGGCTATGCCAACCCCTCTGCTGGCTGCACCCAAGTTAGCGATATCAGGGGGAACTAAGACAGGAGAAATCAGGCAGGTTGTCACACACCCCACCCCTTTTGTCATGAACAGGGTGGGGAAGAAATATCCTGCAGCCTTCCCAACCAACAGGGAAGGTGGGGGAGGGGAGGGATCTGGAAGGGGGAAAAAAGGGGAATGACAAGTTGGTTGGTCTCACTGCACAATTTCTCTTTTGCTACATTGCATGATTTTGGATGGTATAGAGGAGGAAAATCAAGCACGAGAGAGTGACATCTTCAGTTTGTGGCAGAATTGGGTGACAGAAGCAAACCGTAGAAGTTAACTTACCCAGTGTCTTTTTAAATGTGGTTTAGTACAACAAGTTGCTTATCAGAGGGACATTCAAACAGATGTGGATGGAATCATGGTGCTTGCAAACAAAGGAAGCTTAGAAACAATGATTGCAAAGGTTCCCTTCTGCTGTAACTACTGGTCAAGAGGATGATTCTTACCTAGGTAAAAGTAAGAATGCTGGCTGTTTGGAGCTTTGCGTACCTAATATGGGAAACTTCAGTCGCTTTGATGTTTGATAGCCATAAAGTAACTAGTATTCTAATAACAGAATTTTAGTCATTCCCAAAAAGACTGAACTGTTATACAATCAGTGGTGATGAAACAGCCTTAATTACTCCTATGCATTCAGCAAACACAAAGTTAACACAATGGGATGGGTTTAACAACTGAGAGATGGGGGTGGGTGGGGATAGTAAGACAGAGCAGAGCCTGTTCTCTCCAAAAGGTTACAGAATTCTCAGGAGTGCCGGAGGTTCACTGCAGAAAGTCGAGAGCTGGAATGGATCATTCACTCCATAGTCCAGGAACCAGGTGTATTATTTGGATGGTATTTAATGCACACCTGTTCTACAGTATTATAGCAACTCTTCAGTCAATGTACATTTATTACGGCTTGCCATTTGAAACCAGTACAGACAGAATCACGCAGAAGTTAATAACCTTTAGTTGTGACAGTAACTGCAGTAAAATATTTAGTGGTTTTCGCACACTGCTATTTCCACAGTTAAAACTGCCCATTCAATTTCAAATCTCACTGAAATTATGGATGCAAGTCTCCACCTAGTGGAGGAAGATTGTCAGAGTTAAGTTGTATCGTTGCTGTTGCACACACTGATTTCCCTCAGCAGTATATGGATTGCGACCTTTCATCAGTCATGTGATTTCAGACTCAAATAAATTCTCTATTATAATAATGATAATCTTAATTTTCACAAGTAGGTTTACATTAACACTGCAACTGTGAAAAGCCCCTAGTCGCCACATTCCGGCGCCTGTTCAAGTACACAGAGGGAGAATTCAGAATGTCCAAATTACCTAACAGCAGGTCTTTCAGGACTGGTGGGAGGAAACCGGAGCACCCAGATGAAACCCATGCATACACAGGGAGAACGTGCAGACTCCACACAGACAGTGACCCAAGCCGGGAATCGAACCTGGGACCCTGGAGCTGTGAAGCTAACCACTATGCTACTGTGTTGCCCTAATTGATGGCTTATCTAGTCATGTTTAGATGGAAGTTGGGCAAAATACACTATCCAGAAACCTTTACTATATAGTGCATATGTGACTACCAAATAAGGGCGAGACTAATTCACACCCCTGTGGTCAGCAGTAACAACTTAATTTGGCACCTTAAGGTAGCACACCGTCCCAAAGTGCTTAACTGGAGCCTCTGCCCAGGCATTTATATAGGAAGTGGCCACAGAACACCATCACAACAAGAAAAAAGGTAAAGCCTTCACGAGAGGAGAAAATAGGAAAACAGGTTTTCTTTTGTTTTTATTCTTTCATGGGATGTTGGTGAGGCCAGCATTTCCGTCCATCCCTAACTGCCCTGAGGGGGTGAAGCTGAGCTGCCTTCTTGAACGGCTGCAGTCCATGTGGTGTAGGTACACCCATGGGGCTGGAAATGACATCTAGGCTTTTGACCCAATGACAGCGAAGGAACGGTGATATATTTCCAAATCAGGATGATAAGAAGTCACAGATGGTAGAGTTCCCATGAGCCTGCAGCCCTTGTCCTTCCGGGTGGTAAAAGTCACGGATTTGGAAGGTGCTGTTAAAAAGACCCTTCTTGGTGCACTAAAATACTGAGCGCGATTTAATGGCCTCATTGCGCCCGACTTGGTAACGCGACAAGGTCATTTAATCACGACACTCGGAACGCCTCACGAGATGTTACAATCTGAACCTCACCCTCCCTGGGCGAGATCCAGATTAACATATTTAAATGAGTCATTAGGTTCATTTAAATATGCCCACATCGGATTCTCCCGAGGCCCAGAAACTAACGGTCCTACCTGGAAAACCTCGCCATGGCGCCATTTAGCACTGGTTCCCACAAACGTGGACCAGGCTTAATGGCACCTGGGGGGGGGGGGGGGTCTTCAAAGCCATTGGAGCGCCTGGTTGGTCAGGCTCTGGGCAGCGTGATACCCTGGCATTTCCGCTGGCAACCAGGCACCTTGGCACTGCAGCCTAGCACGTTGGCACTTCCACCCATGCACCCTGGCAGTGCCAACCAAGTACTGCCAGGGTGCCACTAGCAGGGTCACTGCCAGGAATCAGGCCCAGGTGCCCTGCCCGGAAGAGCTGGGATGAGGAGCAGGCTCAATGACCACCCCCCTCCCCAAAGAGGCAAGTTAGGGCAGTGGGGAGATCCAGAGGGCAGTGGGGAGATCCGGAGGCGTGTCCGACAGGGGGGGTTCAGTGCAGGAAATGAGGTAGGTGCAGCCTCGGCAAGGCATTCCCTGCAGAGGCCAAAAACACCTCAAAGAACTGTTAAATAGCGGGGGTCATTCTCAGTGCTGCAGCTGCCAAGAAACACCCCGCTATACGCGCCAAACATGGACACCTTACATGGTACAACTGGGTTTGTAAACAGTGTACCAAATAGTGACTGGTGAAGAACTCGCAGGCCCTGTAAATTTAATTGATACTTGTGTAATGTCAAACCTTTCTATTCTGCGAAATTCCAAAGTTTTAACAGTTTTTAAAAATTGATTTTTTTTCTCTATTCATTGTTACAGGATTTGGGCTTCACTGGCTAGGCAAGAATTCTTTGCCCGTTCATAATTACCCTCGATAAGGTGGTGGTGAGCTGCCTTCTTGAATCGCTGCAGTCCATGTGGTATAGGTACACCTACTGTGTTATTATTCCAGTATTTTGACCCAGCGACAGTAAAGGAAGGAACAGCAATATATTTCCAAGTCAGGATGGTGAGTGACTTGGAGGGGAACTTCCAAGGTAGTGTTCCCAGGTATTTGCTGCCCTGGTCCTTCTAGATGGCAGTGACCATTTGTTTGGAAGATGCTGCCTTGTTGAATTCCTGCAATGCGTCCTGTAGATGGTACGCAGTGCTGATACAGTGCATAGGTGGTGAAGGGAGTGAATGTTCCCGCTTTTAATATGTAGGCCTCAAATTTATTTTGCTCTCTAAATGGTAGGGATTTTACGTCCTGGCTTGCAGAGAGAATAAACAATGTGATTCACAGCTTATCCTGCTTGATGACATCTATATTATCGGATGCCCAAGTGGTCCCCTTGATTGACACCAGACACCAATATTAGGTGAAATCAATGCCACCAATCACTAGATCTCAGTGGGTAGCTTTCAGAGGTCGGAGGTGCCATTACTTCACCCCGAGCACAAATTCTGGACCAAAAATGTCAAAAGGATAGCGTGTTAAATGTTTGCTGAAGCTTACCATTTTAAATTGAGGTTGTGCAAAAATGAATGCTTACCTCTAACTGTGCTGATGGTTAAGTAGTCAGTCACTGTCAACTTCAGTTATCCACTTAAGAAACACAGAGGCAACGTTATGGACAAATTTTACAACAATGAAAAGCTCTGGAATGTGATAGGACCTTTAAAATAGAGAAAAGATTTAAAAAGCTCTTTTTTAAAAATTAAAAGCTTCATACGCTAGAAAACTACATCGAGGGATAATGGAAAGACCTCACAGGCATTGACCTCACAGGCATTGGGGCCTCACGGTAGCATGGTGGTTAGCATCAATGCTTCACAGCTCCAGGGTCCCACGTTCGATTCCCGGCTGGGTCACTGTCTGTGTGGAGTCTGCACGTCCTCCCCGTGTGTGCGTGGGTTTCCTCCGGGTGCTCCGGTTTCCTCCCACAGTCCAAAGATGTGCGGGTTAGGTGGATTGGCCATGCTAAATTGCCCGTAGTGTAAGGTTAATGGGGGGATTGTTGGGTTACGGGTATACGGGTTACGTGGGTTTAAGTGGGGTGATCATTGCTCGGCACAACATCGAGGGCCGAAGGGCCTGTTCTGTGCTGTACTGTTCTATTCTATTCTATAGTTGCATTACTCTGTGCTTGAACATTCAAATCAATCAGATGTTCAGCCTAAAATCAGAGAGTGATATCTATGACATTTATTCCACGAGAACAACATACACAATAGATTCATGTTTTATGAAGCTAGTTTATTTTATGGCAGCAAGTTACAATTTTGATATATAGTACAGATATATAAACAGAACAGAAACTAGCCTGAAATTCAGCAGCATCAGCATAAAGAAATTGCTGATTTGTGTGTGAGATACCAAGCCCATTAAACAATGCTACTATTCTATACTATTTATATGAATACCTACAGGGAGGTCTTTACAGCAACTATTCAGATATACTGTTGAAAAACAGGCTCGTGATGGATGGTCTTTCACCAATAAAAAGCCTGTCAATGTCATCTGCACTCAGCTTTCAACAATGCGTTCCAGAGGTTTCAATTCTTTCCAAAAGTTACATTTTCCAAGTTTCAGACAAGACTGATTTTCAGCATAGTATATGATATGATGGGGCAGATGGAAAAATTTCAAGAATTAGGTTATTCTGTAAAGTAGAACTTTTGAGTTTTGAGAAAAGGGAAAATTATCTGGGCCCAATGTGTTTAATTGACACCAAAGTACGAGTGCACCCATTGGCAAATACAAAAATGAAACTCTGGCAGACAAATCAACTTGCTCCTCATTTTAATATTGAGCAAAACAAGTATTTTAATTTTTTCTTCCATCGCCCAACACACCATTTGAAAGGAAACACTTAAAAAGGGGGTATTTTAAAACTCTTGGAATAGTGCCCAATTGAAAATAAAAGTCAAACCAATTAATCAAAATACCATCTGTACACTCCATCTATCCAAAAATGATGGGAAATGTTAAACAATTGAAACACAACAGTAAATGTCACTTTGGACAAATAGGCAAATTTAAATAGTCCCATGGTGCTATTTAGTTACTTGGGTGAGTTTTAGGTGCACTTTAGTATTTTTAAAGTGGTTTGATTTATGTCAGTGATCCTATCTCCTACCATTGGAGTGCGAATTCAGTAGAAGCCAACATTCTTAGGTCAACACCTCCTTCGAGCTTCCCTGAAATTAAACTGATGAAAATTCTTCGGACAAACAAATTTGACTGAACTTCAAAAAAAAAAAGAGGGGGAAAAAAATGGGAGAAAATGGATTAAAGGTCTATTAGAAACACATAACATAATGTAGTGCAATGTTTGCTGTGCATGATTCACACTTTAAAATTACACATTGATTATTCTCAAGGCTGTGTATTTTCCACCACTCTTCCATTATTGTAAATTGTTCAATGCAGAACTTGGAGCACATGAATCAGCTTTACTCAGACGAGGAATTAACTAGGATAACTATAACAAATGTCTGAAATCACAAAGCACTAATTGACAGGTATTACGATCAAAATCCTAATTGTACCATTTGAGGTAAAAATCATGATGCTTTTACTGGAATTGTAACCTGCATGAAATGAATGCTCGCTACTTCTGCAATCTTAGTGTTAACTGAACACAGCTACACAGTTTGTAAATCTAATATACCCAGTGAGTGGAGATTTCTTCATTTCAAATGTTTTTTGCAAAATTGCAGCGAGTCCTCGAAAGATTCATGCTACTGCTGAAGAACATGGCTATGAAGCACATTCAAAAGAATATGATAAAACCGCAAAATTCTTTCATCCTTCTGTATGAAATTATATGCTCCGCTGCAAAAAGGAATTGTACTCAGTTATGTAGGCAATGAAAGGAAAACACTGCTTCTGGCTCACAAGTAAATTGATTAATGGGAATAGGTTTTTGTTTGTAAACCCAAATATTTGCTGTGCCATTTTAAAAATGTAGCTCGCTTTCCCCATAAAGTGCCCCTATTTATCCAAACCTGGTCACAAACTGTATACGACAGGAATTTGCAGTGTACAACTAAAACAAACACCGAATGCCATCGTACTGTAAACAGACCAGGAATCACTATAATCTACAATATCTAAATTGCATTCTGATCAGGGAAATTGTATCTAAAAATTATCTTGTGCAGTTTTTCTTCATTAAAGACATTAATTAAATCATGTTAGGTTGTGCACAGAATAAATATAGAACAAATATAGAGTATATGTAATATTGGTGCTATTTTACAATTTTATTCAGAAAAGGTAGTTTTTATATCTTTTGCAGAGTTTTTGCTGTGCTTATAGATTCAGGCACACACTGTATTTATTCAGTGAATATTTATTCAGTCCTTTGGGCAAAATCGAAGCTTATCACCTGAATCTCTGCTCAACTTTAGTAGCACTGTCTCCATGGTAACATGTAGGCGGGACTGGTTCTGAGCGGTGTAGGTGAAAGGCGCAGTGCTCTTGGAGGTTGGAGGTCAACGGGAAGAAAAACCTGTTGCCAGACTGCAGCCAACAACTGGCGTCATGTCCCAGATCTGCAGAGCATAACATTGGTTATGTTATAACAAAGAAGCAATTTTTACATACACTAAATACATATACTAAATATTCACAGATATAGGTTAGGATATTATAGTTGCCAATGTTCACTTTATGGGTAGCCGGCTAGCTTTTACAACCCTTTGTTCATTCCCGTACATAGTATTCATTTCAGTAAAATTTCTGGCACTTACAACAAGATCACTTCTTCAATTTAAAATGGCAAAATAGCAGCAGGAATTTCCCAGGTGGTGGATGCCTTCCACTAAGTTAGGTGGAAATATCTGCTTGGGCACAAATAATTGGAGCCTCCGGGAGAAGACCGAGTGCGTCAGACTCTGTACCTGCCAGCAGGTACCAACTGCCCTGTTCCATTCCGAACTTTATGACAGGGCCTGCTCGTCCCTGGAGGCTCAGATAATTCAATCCCCTTTACATGTTGTGCTCTCTCTGCCATGTGCACACACAAATCGGTGCCATACAAATAATCTTGTTGCCCAGGTTACGAAAACTCGAGCCACTGGCCAATGTTTGCCATTCTGAAATGGAGAACACTGGGGCTCATGCAATTTCTGGCATACTGTTATAACCTGCCTGCTTACCATTGGCTGGGGACTAATGACAGTCCCACAATCCTATGGGAGTATGAGCTTCCCCAATGAGGGGGGTGGAGAAATCATTAGCAGACTCCCTGCATAAATTCTTCGTGGCCCTCACAAAACATACCAGAAACCATTGCATTCTTCAGAACTCGCCCAAGCCAGTTATGCTATTTTAGCAGATAAAACACCAATGGCAGAAATGGAGATTGTTACTCCACTGTTTACAACTTGTGTAATCTTGTATACGTTAGCATTTCTCTATTAATTCCACTGATGAGATCATGGGCATAGTTTCAGTTTGGGCCACGTCAAGTTCAACTATTAAATTTTGTATGCCGCAGATGTTAATTTCTGTGGACAAAATATATGCTGAATTATGGAATCCAGTTCCAAAATTTTAAAAATCCAACATAATAAACACTGAATTCAACTTATTCAGTTGCCAGGAAGCATTAACATTAACCTTGGGTCTTTTGACTGGGTTGTTTTTCACTTGCATCTCCCTCTTTCCATCTCTTTCTTAACTCCAAAAGAAGATTCTAAAGCAGACATTCTCTCCTCCTCCTCCCCCCTGCCGAGTGCCCAGGACCAAGGTCCCACCAGCAGCATCTGTGTGAAATCACCAATTTCCAAGACAGGGTAATGAATTGCTTATCGTTTCTACATTTTGAGGAATAACCTGATTGATTAGCTTTTTAAACTAATTCTGGCTGAGTACATATTGAAAATAAGTTTGTGAATACATTGTGAGAAAATGGCCAAGAAATCCTGAAATAGGACTCCGCTATACAACCATAAAGCTCTTAGGGATCCAGGCCGTGAACAGTATATTTACATGACAGTCAATCTAATTGACCGTTAATCATTCAGACAAGATAGTGATAGCATGCACCCAGTGAGCAGTGATGCTTGCTGGCAGCACATTTCAGGAAACAACACATTTTAAATGAGCATTGTTAGGACTCCCGTGTGAGAATCACAATAATTTACAATTTGTAAGACTGTGAGGAATGACTACTAACCACAGGAGTCATAACACTGACCAATAGGTATTTTTCCGGTAAAACAAACTTTAATTTAAACATAGAATTAATCACATTAGCAACACAGTAATAGCTTTCCAATTGACAGTTAAAACAGTCCTTAAATAAAATAAAAATAAAACTTTAACTCACTATCTACACTTGCCACTGTATATTTCAATTAAGCAACCCGATACAGTTCAAATGTCACTTATAAATAAAGTTAACAATCACAGTTACTTGCTTCTCTGTGCAGACGTTTGTAAAGAGACCCTTTCAGGAAGAACCTGAAAATCCTTCTGTCTTGTCAGACTAAAATCCTATGGTAAACTGCAAACTACAGACAGACCTAGATCCTCCAATTAATTACATCATCTGCATCCAAAGCACAAAGTATTGTCAGACTCCTCGCACGAAAATGTCCCATGACCTGCTTAGATAGGACTAAATACAATCTCTCAAATTACCTACAACCAGGGAACCTCCTGAACAATATTCCATTACCATCTATATGTAAACAAGTCAATGGTTAAAATCACTTTACAACCATTAATCATAGCTTTAGCAGACATACTGTCTGTATATAATTGAACCCAGGGTTTTTAAATAACATTTGTCATAAAGAAATGTTATCTATGAAATTATCCCAACTTGGAACACCAATTGGTGGGGATGTATAGTTGTTTTTTGTTTGGATGGGAGGAGACAAGTGAAACCCCAGTGAGAATAAATAGCCCAGTCATTGTGTAACAATTATCAAAAAGTCTATGTATTAAAGAAAAGTCAAAAACACACAAACTCTACCCTCAAGCAATTGCTAAATACATGCGGTTTCTATAGAATGTACCCCTTGTTACAAAATATATCTAGGATACCTGCAAAATACTGTTCCCCATCAGCATCCAAATTGAATGACCAGCTATAGTTACCACACAATACAGGGATGGTATTAAAATCTGGGAACCATCTTTTTCCTGGTCCAGCGAAGATTTTTAAAACTTCTGTTACAAAAGGTTTTCTGCACTGCCTTGGCTCCAAGACAGAGAAGCCGGTTTGCTGTAAACTTGGCCTTCAGGCTTAGAAACTGGTCTGTCCACTTTGAGACTACTAGCTGGTAACTGCCCCACCTGGCTGCTCAGGATCTGGCCAGTTATACTTTCCCAATCGTCTATAATCTGTTTTTCCTCCATAAGATATTCACACGTGATTATTATCTAAACTGCTGTTCTAAACCCGTTACTGGGAGAGATGCATACCAATTGATGCCCTTTGAATACTGTCTGCTGCTGTCTCCAGGTGGATTCATGACCACAGTACGGCAACAAAATATAATATATAACAATTCCTACATTTAATCACAGCACAGAATATGTAATTTCTTGTGACAAACTCAGCGACAGCACATTTTTGAAAGGAGAAAAACTGGACCAGAACTTTCTGTCAAACAGCCTGTGAGGCTAATACCACTTACTGTTATTTACGTGTAAATGGTACAGCAGCTTCAGGCGAGGAGCAGATGGACAGTTAAATGTCAATATTCAGGAGATTACTGACCGAGTTGCACTGCTATGTCCTGTCATTTGATTCACTCAAATGTTATTTTGCTGTCATACTCACCATTGACATGCATTGTATGTCACAAAGTTGCTGTATTTGCACAGTAGATATTAAAAAGGAGCAGAAGCAAGTTTCCTGCATGGCTATGCACAAATCGGCCCTTTTACCTTACCATGCATGAGTGGCCACCCAAAACGTTTAAAGGGTCAGCCACCGAGAGAAATCACCCCATGCACTCAAAAAAGGAAAACGAGAAGTTGATGTGATTCAGTTAATTACTGACAATCATAAGTTAACTGTTACAAGAGTTGAGTTACGCTCCTGCAGGTTATGAATTGTTTCAGGAAATTTTAACGTCTTCAAAAAAAACATTATTCTCTATCTCTATTTTCTCTCTTAATCCAAACTTTCTTTCTGTACCTGATTTGACATTGATTTCAAACCCTTAAATTCAATATCCTCCTCAGTCTTTTCTCTTTTAATTTCCCAATCCTAAAGCTGATTGGTAGCTTGCTTAATCAGAGTCCAAGATACTGCTTCTCTTGCTTTGCCCTCATCAAGAGACACTTCTACAACCTGAGAGAGCAATTATTTCTTTTGAGCTGATAGGTACAGGAGTAAGTCTAAATAATGGAATATTATATGCCTTGCTACATCAAAGTCTGGTATATTTTTTCTGCATGTTTCACATCTTTACACAGGACACTGAATACAACATTCCTGTCAGCAACTTACTTTGCACATAATGTACAAATTAGAATTAGTGTATTAAACAAACCCCTGCAAAGTCTTCAAGTCAAACGGAGCAGGCATCTGAAATAAGGAAATATACCTTCACAATGCGATCGCTTCCACAGGTTACCATCAGTCCTCTTGTGTTATCCAGATTCATGTCTGCAATATTATGTTTGCCTTCATGAAATGTTGCCAAAGAAGTTCGACTGTAATATTAAATATTAAGTATTGTGATAAAATGCCAGCAATGAAAGAGTCAGTTGACAAAATATTCTTGCATGGTAATAAATTTCCACTCGTTATTTGCAAACAATAAATAACACTTGAATTATTTACCTTAAATGCCCCTCTAAATGGAAAATTAATTTACCTTACCAATGGGCAAATTAACAGTGAAGAAGCTTATCTAGGATTGCAAGGGGATCTTGATCAATTGGGCCAGTGGGCTGATGAATGGCAGATGGAGTTTAATTTAGATAAATGGTAGGTGATGCATTTTGGTAGATCGAATCAGGGCAGGGCCTACTCAGTTAATGGTAGGGTTTTGGGTAGAGTTATAGAAGAAAGAGATCTAGGGGTACAGGTTCATAGCTCCTTGAAAGTGGAGTCACAGGTGGACAGGGTGGTGAAGAAGGCATTTGGCATGCTTGGTTTCATTGGTCAGAACATGGAATACAGGAGTTCGGATGTCTTGCTGAAGTTGTCCAAGACAATAGTAAGGCCACACTTGGAATACTGTGTACAGTTCTGGTCACACTATTACAGAAAGGATATAATTAAACTAGAAAGAGTGCAGAAAAGATTTACTAGGATGGGTTGAGTTATAAGGAGAGGCTGGATAGACTGGGACTTTTTTCCCTAGAGTGTAGGAGGCTTAGGGGTGATCTTATAGAGGTCTCTGGCTGATTTCGCAATTCTGGCTGATTCGAAATACAGCTCTTGGTCTGTAAAATTGTAGGTAGCAGATGAGGGACATATCAGCCATCATAGAATGGCAAGAGCAGATTCGATGGGCCAAATGGTCTAATTCTGCTCCATATCTTATTAACTTATAAAATAATGAGAGGCATAGGTAAGGTATAGTCAACATTGTTTCCCAATGGTAGAGGAGTCTAAGACTAGAGGGCATAGGTTTAAGGTGAGAGGGGAGAGATACAAAAGGGTCCAGAGAGGCATTTTTTTCCACTCAGAGGGTGGTGAGTGTTTGGAACGAGCTGCCAGAGGCAGTAGTAGAGGGAGGTACAATTTTGTCTTTTAAAAGCATTTGGACAGTTATATGGGAAAGATGGGTATAGAGGGATATGGCAGGCAATTGGGACTAACTTAGTGGTTAAAAACCAGGCGGCATTTTGGGGTTTGCCCGGAGGTGGCAACCATTCATCGACTTCTTCGCAGAAAATTAATCATCAGCGGAGGGGGTGGGGGGTTAGGTTAGCGTAACTTCAGGGGTTAATTAATGGTGGGACCTGTTAGGGAGGGAGGTGGTATTTGCATTATGTTTATAGTCTCATATATTGTTGCTGTTATAATGCCAAAAAGTACCTCAATAAAATGTTTATTTAGAATCCCCCAAAAAACTGGGCGGCATGGACAGGTTGGGCTGAAGGGCCTGGTTTCATGCTGTAAACCTCTGACTCCAAGTGTCACCCATACTGCACTGAACCCAATAGAGTTTGCTCCAGGAATAGGTATATATTCGGGTGGCACGGTGGTGAGCACTGCCGCCTCACAGTGCAGAGGACCCGGGTTCGATCCCGGCCCCAGGTCACTGATCATGTGGAGTTTGCACATTCACCCAGTGTCTGCGTGGGCCTCACCCTCCCACAACGCAAAGATACGTAGTGTAGGTGGATAGCCATGCTAAATTGCTCCTTAATTTGGAAAAAAAACTTTAAAACAAAAGGATAGGTACTTATTGATCCAGATAGCACATATGAACACATTTCTGGGGGCAGAAAGGGTGAAACCATTTCCACTGGTGGGAGAGTCCAGAATAAAGGGATGTCATCATAAAAGTATAACTAAACCATTTGGGGTGAAGCAAAAGGCAAAGGGCAGTGGAAGTCTAGAACTCGGTCTCCCAAAAACTTCACAATTATACGTTTTAAAATCTAGGTTGTCAGAAACTTTTTGGATGAATTTATTAAGGGATATGGAACCAAGACAAGGTGGTTGGGGCTCCCTCTACAGTTTGCACGGGGGATGCCATTTCTTGGTTATGGGCGGCATGATGGCGCAGTGGTTAGCACTGCTGCAGGGACCCAGGTTCATTTCTGGTCTCATGTGACTTGTCTGAATGGAGTTTGCACTTTCTACCCGTGTCTGTGTGAGTTTCCTCTGGGTGCTCCATTTTACTCCCACAGTCGAAAGATGTGCAGGTTAGGTGGATTTGCCATGCCGAATTGCCCCTTAGTGTCCAAAAGGTTAGGCGGGATTACTGGGTTATGGGGTTAGGGGGGAGGCGTCGGCTTGAGGGTGCTCTTTCAGTGGCCTCATTCTTCCATGATAAATATAGTGATGATACAGATCAGCTATGAACTAATTGAATGCGGAACAGCCTACTCCTACTCTTTTCTTTATACTTTCATGGGAGATGAGTATCGCTGGCTAGGTCAGCATGTATACCCGCCATCCCCAATTGTCCTCAAGATGGCGGTGGTGAGCCACGTTCTTGAACCACTGCAGTCCATGTGGTGTGCAGTGCTGTTAGGGATGGAGTTACAGGATATTGATCTAGTGACAGTGATATTGCTCCTAGTCAGGACGGTGTATGGCTTGGGGGGGGGGGGGGGGGGGGGGGACTTGTAGGAGGTGGTGTTCCCATGTGTCTGCTGCTCTTGTAGAGGTCAGATTTGGAAGGTGTTGTCGAAGGAACCTTGAGGAGTTGCTGCAGTGCATCTTGTAGGTGGTACACACTGCTGCCACTGTGCGTCAATGGTGAAGATGTTGGATGGGGTGCCAATCAAATGGGCTGCTTTGTATTGAGCCTCTGCCTTGTTGGAGCTGCACACATCCAGGCAAGCAAAACTTATTCCATAACATGCCTGAGGTGTGTCAGGTCTTTGTGCAAATAGACACGCACGGACTGCTTCAGTATCAGTGTCATTGAGAATGATACTGAACATTGCACAATCATCAGAAAACGTCCCCACTTTTGACCTCATATGGAAGGCATGTCACTGAGGAAGCAACTGAAGGTGGTGAAGTTTGGGACATTACTGAGAAACTCCTGCAGTGACGTCCTGGAACTGAGATGCTTGACCTCCAACAACCACCTGGTACAATCCAATGTAAAGAGATTTTTGCCCCCCAATTCCCATTGGCTCCAGTTTTGCTTGATGCCATACTTGGTCAAAGGCATTCTTGATATCAAGGGCAGTCACTTTCACCTCTGGCGTCTAACTCTTTTTTCCATGTTTGGACTAAGGCTATAATGTGACCAGGAGCTGAGTAACCCTGGCAGAACATAAACGGAGCATCAGTGATTAAGTTATTGCTAAGTAGGTGACTTGATAGCACGATCAACGATCGCTTCCATCATTTGGCTGATAATCGAGTGTAGCCAATGGAGCAATAATTGGTAGGGTTGGAGTTGTCCTGCTTTTTGTGAACAAGATATACCGTGGCAGTTTTCCACATTGTCGCGCAAGTGCCAGTGATGGAGCTGCACTGAAACAGCTTGGTTGGAGGTGCAGCTAGTTCTGAAGCACAAGTATTTATTGCCAGAATGTTGCTAGGCCTCATAGCCTTTGCAATATCCAGTGCATTCAGCGTTTTCTTGATATCACGTGGAGTGAAATGAATTGGCTGAAGACTGGCATCTGAACAAAGAAAATTACAGCACAGGAACAGGCCCTTCGGCCCGCCCAGCCTGCACCCATCCAGATCCTTTATCTAAACCTGTCATCCAAGGATCTACTTCCCTCTGTTCCCCGCCAGTTCATATATCTGTCCAGATGCATCTTAAATGATGCTTTCATGCCCGCCTCTACCACCTCCGCTGGCAAAGCGTTCCAAGCACCTACAACCCTCTGCGTAAAAAACTTTCCACGCACATCTCCCTTAAACTTTCCACCTCTCACCTTGAAATCGTGACCCCTTGTAATTGACACCCCCACTCTTGGAAAAAGCTTGTTGCTATCCACCCTGTCCATACCTCTCATGATTTTGTAGACGTCAATCAGGTCTGCCCTCAACCTCCGTCTTTCCAATGAAAACAATCCTAATCTACTCAACCTTTCTTCATAGCTAGCACCCTCCATACCAGGCAACATCCTGGTGAACCTCCTCTGCACCCTCTCTAAAGCATCCACATCCTTCTGGTTATGTGCTGACCAGAACTGCACGCAGTATTCCAATGTGGCCTAACCAAAGTCATACAACTGTAACATGACCTGCCGACTCTTGTACTCAATACCCTGTCCGATGAAGGCAAGCATGCTGTATGCCTTCTTGACCACTCTATCGACCTGCCTTGCCACCTTCAGGGTACAATGGACCTGAACTCCCAAATCTCTCTGTACATCAATTTTCCCCAGGACTCTTCCATTGACCATATAGTCCGCTTTTGAATTGGATCTTCCAAAATGCATCACCTTGCATTTGCCTGGATTGAACTCCATCTGCCATTTCTCTGCCCAACTCTCCAATCTATCTATATTTTGCTGTATACTCTGACAGTCCCCTTCGCTATCTGCAACTCCACCAATCTTAGTATCATTTGCAAACTTGCTAATCAGACCACCTATACCAGGGGTGGGCAAACTACGGCCCGCGGGCCGCATGCGGCCCGCCAAAAGTATTTCTGCGGCCCACCAAGTCATTAAAAAAAAAAAAAAAAAAATCTTTTTTTAAAAAAATTTTTTTTTTTTTTTAAATTTTTTTTTAAAGGTTAATGGGTGGGGGGGCTGTTGGGTTACTTACTGGTATAGGGTGGATACGTTGACTTGAGTAGGGTGATCATTGCTTGGCACAACGTCGAGGGCCGAAGGGCCTGTTCTGTGCTGTACTGTTCTATGTTCTATATGAGGCGCCCACAATCATAACCGGGTGAAGTAATTATTTTACTTAATATACTATGCGGCCCTTTGTGAATTGTGAATTTCTGAATGCGGCCCTTGCACGGAAAAGTTTGCCCACCCCTGACCTATACCTTCCTCCAGGTCATTTATGTATATCACAAACAACAGTGGTCAGTGCACGGATCCCTGTGGAACACCACTAGTCACCTTTCTCCATTTTGAGATACTCCCTTCCACCACTACCCTCTGTCTCCTGTTGCCCAGCCAGTTCTTTATCCATCCAGCTAGTACACCCTGGACCCCATGAAACTTCACTTTTTCCATCAACCTGCCATGAGAAATTTTATCAAACGCCTTACTGAAGTCCATGTATATGACATCTACAGCCCTTCCCTAACCAATGATCTTTGTCACTTCCTCAAAGAATTCTATTAGGTTTGTAAGACATGACCTTCCCTGCACAAAACCATGCTGCCTATCACTGATAAGTCTATTTTCTTCCAGATGTGAATAGATCCTATCCCTCAGTATCTTCTCCAACAGTTTGCCTACTGCTGACGTCAAGCTCACAGGTTTATAATTCCCTGGATTATCCCTGCTACCCTTCTTAAACAAAGGGACAACATTAGCAATTCTCCAGTCCTCCGGGACCTCACCCGTGCTCAAGGATGTTGCAAAGATATCTGTTAAGGCCCCAGATATTTTGTCCCTCGTTTCCCTCAGGAACCTGGGATAGATCCCACCCGGACCTGGGGACTTGTCCACCTTAATGCCTTTTAGAATACCCAACACATCCTCCCTCCTTATGCCGACTTGACCTAGAGTATTTAAACATCCATCCCTAACCTTAACATCAGTCATGTCCCTCTCCTTGGTGAATACCGATGCAAAGTACTCATTAAGAATCTCACCCATTTCCTCTGACTCCATGCATAAATTCCCTCTTTTGTCTTTGAGTGGGCCAATCCTTTCTCTAGTTACCCTCTTACTCCTTATATACGAATAAAAGGCTTTGGGATTTTCCTTCACCCTGTTAGCCAAAGATATTTCATGACCCCTTTTAGCCCTCTTTATTGCACGTTTGAGATTTGTCCTACTTTCCTGATATTCCTCCAAAGCTTCATCAGTTTTAATCTTATGTCTGCTTCCTTTTTCATTTTAGCTAGTCTCACAATTCCACCCGTCATCCATGGTTCCCTAATCTTGCCATTTCTATCTCTCATTTTCACAGGGACATGTCTGTCCTGCACTCTAATCAACCTTTCCTTAAAAGACTCCCACATTTCAAATGTGGATTTACCCTTCAACAGCTGCTCCCAATCCACATTCCCTAGCTCCTGCCGAATTTTGTTATACTTGGCCTTTCCCCAATTTAGCACTCTTCCTTTAGGACCACTCTCGTCTTTGTCCATGAGTATTGTAAAACTTACGGCATCGTGATCGCTATTCCCAAAGTAATCACCGACTGAAATTTCAACCACCTGGCTGGGATCATTTCCCAATACCAGGTCCAGTATGGCCCCTTCCCGAGTTGGACTATTTACATACTGCTCTAAAAAACTCTCCTGGATGTTCTTTACAAATTCTGCTCCATCTACACCTCCAACACTACATGAGTCCCATTCAATGTTGGGGAAGTTAAAATCTCCCATCACAACCACCCTATTGTTCCTACATTTTTCTATAATCGGTCTACATATTTGTACCTCTACTTCACGCTCGATTTTGGGAGGCCTGTAGTAAAGTCCCAACAATGTCACCCTTCCTATTTCTTAGCTCTACCCATATTGCCTCAGTGCTAGAATCCTCCATAGTGCCCTCCTTAAATCACAGCTGTGATATCATCTCTGACCAGTAATGCAACACCTCCACCCCTTTTACCTCCCTCTCTATCCCTCCTGAAGCATCTATACCCTAGGATATTTAGTTGCCAATCTTGCCCTTCCCTCAACCAAGTCTCAGTAATACCAATAACATCATGTTCCCAGGTACTAATCCAAGCCCTAACTTCATCTGCCTTACCTGCTACACTTTTCGCATTAAAACAAATGCGCCTCAGACCACCTGTCCCTTTGCGTTCATCATCTCTTCCCTGTCTACTCTTCCCCATGAATTTATTATCTGGTACCTTACTGGCGTTAGTTGCTGCCTCTTTACTGACCTCTAACTTCCTAATCTGGTTCCCATCCCCCTGCCACATTAGTTTAAAACCTCCCCCTCTGGAGGAGGCAGAGATGGATCATTCATTCGGCATTTCTGGCTGAAGAATCTTGCAAATGCCTCAGCCTTATATTTTGAACTGATGCTCTAGCTATCCCATCACTGAGGACGGGATATTCGTGGAGCCTCTTCCTCCAGTTAGTTGTTTAATTGTCCACCACCATTCATGACTGGATGTTGCCGGACTGCAAAGCTTAAATCTGATCTGTTGGTTATGGGATCGATTAGCTTGTCTGTCAATGATTTGAATGAGGAACCAAATGTAATATTTCCAGGGTTGCTGCTAACATAAAACTTGGTGGAAATGTGAAAGGCGTGGAGGATGTTAAGAGGCTTCAAGGTGATCTAGACAAGTTGAGCGAGTGGGCAAATACATGTATATAGCATGGATAAATGTGAAGTTATCTACTTTGGATAGAGAAACAGAATGGCAAAGCATTATTTAAATGGTGATAAACTGGGAGGCATTGAGCTACAAAAGGACCTTCTTTAAATTCATTTACGGGATATGGGCACTGCTGGTTAGGCCAGCATTTATTGCCAATGCCCAGTTGCCTTTTGGAAGATGGTGGTGAGTTGGTTCTTGAACCGCTGCAGTTTGCAGTTCAAGGTGTAGGTACACCCACTGAGCTGTTATGGAGGGAATTCCAGCAATGTTGCCCCAGCAACAGTGAAGGATGGTCAGTGTGGGGAGTGACTTGGAGGGGAATCTCCAGGTGGTGGAGTTCCCAGGTATCTGCTGCTCTTGTCCTTCTAGATGGTAGTGGTTGTGGGTTTTTGAGGTGTTGTCTAAGAAACCTTGGTGAGTTATTGCAGTGCATTTTGTAGATGGTACACATGGCTGTCACTGTTCATCAGTGGTGGAGGGTTTGAATGTTTGTGAAGGGAGAGAAATCAAGCTGGCTGCTTTGTCCTGGATGGTGTTGAGCTTTGAGTGTTATTGGAGCTGCACTCATCCAGGCAAGTGGAGAGTATTCCATTACACTCTTGACTTGTAGATGGTGGACAGACTTTGGGGAGGGGTGGGGGGGTAAGGAGGAGTCAGGAGGCGAGTTACTCATTGTAGGATTCCTAGCCTTTGACCTGCCCTGGTAGCCACAGTATTAATGTGGCCAGTCCAGTTCAGTCTCTGATCAATAGTAACCCCCAGGAGGTTAATAGTGGGGTATTCAGCAATGCCTTTGAACATCAAGGGGCAGTGGTTAATCCTCTCTTGTAGGAGATGGCCATTACCTGGCACGAATGTAACTTGTCACTGGCCATCCCAAGTCTAGATATTGTCCAGGTCTTGTTGCATTTGGACATGGACTGCTTCATTATCTAAGGAGTCACGAAAAGTGCTGAACATTGTGCAGTCATCCACAAACATTCCCACTTCTGACTTTATGATGGAAGGGAGGTCATTGATGAATCATCTGAAGATGGTTGGGCCTATGAGGACTGGAGCCAGGGGCAAGGGTGTCTTACTGCTGCTCTACAGGGCCTTGGTGAGACAAAATCTGGAGTGTGGAGTGCAGTTTTTGTCCCCGTATCCAAGAAAGGATATACTTACCT
Source organism: Scyliorhinus canicula (assembly GCF_902713615.1). Classification (NCBI taxonomy): domain Eukaryota; kingdom Metazoa; phylum Chordata; class Chondrichthyes; order Carcharhiniformes; family Scyliorhinidae; genus Scyliorhinus; species Scyliorhinus canicula. The sequence continues at coordinate 90,020,364 of NC_052158.1, forward strand.
TAGAGGGCGTGCAGCCAATGTTCACCTTGCTGGAGGAGAGATTGGGTTGACTGGGCTTGTATTCACTGGAGTTTAGAAGAATGAGATGCGATATAATTGAAACCTACAAAATTCTAACAGGGCTGTTTAGACTGGGTGCTGGGATGTTGTTTACACTGGGTGGAGGATCTAGAACAAGGGCTCATCGTCTCCGGATACAGGGTAGGCCATTTAGTACTGAGATGAGGAGAACCCTCTTCACTCAGGAGGGTAGTGAATTTGTGAAATTCTCTATTACAGAAGGCTGTGGAGGCCAAGTCACTGAATATATTTAACAAGAAAATAGATAATTTTCTAGACTCTAAAGTCTTCAAATGGTATGGGGAGGGTGCAGGAGTATGGCGTGGAGATAAAAGATCGGCCATGATCATATTGATTGGTGGAGCAGGCTCGAAGGGTAAAATTACTTACTCCTGCTCCTATTTTCCATTTTTTTATTGCATGCTGATTTCGCCTTTTGGCATGCGGTATCATTCTGGGTTGCAGCTTTACCAGATTTACACCTCATTGTAGGCTCCTGGCATGCCCTCCTACACTATTCATTGAATCAAAGCTGATCTCCTGGCTTGATGATAAGGGGGAATCCTACTTTCCAATAATGGCTAACAGATCCTGGTAAGAAATTAATTTCCACAATGGAATGTCAAGCATTACCAGTGTAAAAATTACCAATATTTTAAGTTTTACATTTAAGAATAAATTCCAGAGGTGTACAGTAATATACACACTACTATATTGGCGAATGATTTACAAGCTAGCCTCCAGCATCATTGCTCCTTGGATTTTATTCAAAAAATTCTTTAAATTAACCAGGTGAGAGGGCAGCATGGTGGCGCATTGGTATCTCACGGCGCTGAGGTCGCAGTTTCGATCCCGGCTCTGGATCACTGTCCATGTGGAGTTTGCACATTCTCCCGGTGCCTGCGTGGGTTTCGCCCCCATAACCCAAAGATGTGCAGGGTAGGTGCATTGGCCACGCTAAATTGTAACTTAATTGGAAAAAAATTAATTGGGTACACCAAATTTATTTTAAATTTTAAAAAATAAATAAATAAATAAATAAATAAACGAACGACGACTCAGTAAACAATTCTGCTCATGGGATATCGTGCTACAGAGTCATAGCAGCAGAAGAGGACATTCAGCCCATCCTGTCCATGCTGGTTTTCTGTAGAGCAACCTAGTCAGTCTCACGCCCTAACTGTATCCTCGCCTGTTTAAAGTCTAGGCATGTGGACCACTGAAAAATGAACATTGCGAGTGAAAATGTCACACTGCGTCCTACAGTTTAAGATAATAGATAATTTAAACCCATAGAAATTAAAATCTTATCTTCTCGTATTTATTTTCTCTGGTTTTCTTTCTTCTTTATTATCCTCTCCCATATAAACGACCGGTATCCTCACTCAGTGACCTGCACCCAATATCACACATACTCACTCCTTGCAAATAGTTAACTAAGGGTAGTCTAAACCCAAACCTTTCTTTCCTTCCTTTCCAAAATGACGACCCATTCCGTTGGGGAACTTAGTTGCTAGGTTGCTGATACAGACCTTAGATTTAATTTTCATGCACTTTTGGCAGTAATCTGCCACAACATACAATCTCCAACAGAAAAGCATTCCAATGCTCAAATTTCAGCCCTTACAAAAAAAATGGGACTCTGCCAACAAATGCATTTCATAACAAAATGAAAAAGGGAAAATATTTTTAACATTGAAGGGATTTCTGACTGAGAGAGCAAACGCCACATTTGACATGGAGATAGTATTTCATGAAGATTAATTTTCCCTCTTCACTAAAATAAACCTAAAGCATGGGTGTGATGGAGTATCCTTCCCTGCATTTAGAAAAGACACAGGAACAGTGTCTCAAAGCCTTGAGATGGAGTATGTGCCAGATTTCAGATTGTGTTGTTTTTTGGAAGGAAAATCAAAACCTTTAATAGATGAGGTCACGCATAGAATAATAGAATCCCCACAGTGCAGAAGCCGGCCATTTGGCCCATCAAGTCTGCACCGACCCTTCAAAAGAGCACCCCGCCATCCCTGTAACCCCACCAAACCTTTGGACACTTAGGGGCAGATTAGACTGGCCAATCCACCAAACCTGGACATCTTTGGACTGTGGGAAGAAACTGAAGCATCTGGGAGGAAACCCACACAAACAAAGAAGAATTTGCAAACTCCACACAGACTGTCACCAGAGGTCAGACTCGAAACCAGTTCCCTGGCACTGAGAGACTGTAGTGCTAGCCACTGTGCCACCATGCCACATAGATCGGACGAGCTAGGTTGAGTGGGGTCAAAAGGTCACTTGGACCAGGAGCATGGGGAAAATGCAGGCAGAAAAATTCAATAACACATTGGCACGATAGTGCCAACTAATCACCTAACTGAAGAACACGAGTGGTCTTATCGACTAATAGGATTCTGCCGTAAAGCCAAAAATGTATTCTGCCTATCACACAAATGAGTAATGTGATATATGAATTTTTGTGCCGGTGTGATGCTAGGTATGTTGGCTACATGTCCCAAAGATTGGTGGATCATATCAAACACTCTGTCCCTTCCAATGTTTGAAACAGGCAAGGTACAGACCGTACATAACCAGCCCATGTTTGCGTAACTCAAAACATAGTGCCCAATATTAGATTTGATTCTGCGAGTGGACAACCTTTGCTGAATAATCCTTTGGTGTGCTAAATATTATGCTGACAACCAATTAAAAATAGTCAATCAGGCTCACAGTGCAGCATATTTGCATGTTCTGGAAACCACATAGCTTAATATAGGGTCCTGTTAGTTACAAATTAAAATTCATGCGGGGCAGCTTAAAAAACAAGTCAGGTTTTCCGACAGTGCCAGTTTTTGGATAGCCGGATTTGAGACATATACCAATAATCCCAATTAAAACCAGCAAACGTAATCCATTTTGGATCTAGGAATAAACCGCAGGCACTTTAAGCATAACCAGGAGGTAGGAAATGATCCAAACACTGATGTTAGTATTTTATAAACTTAAATTTATTTTAGTGCCTCTCTTCAAAAATAGACTACGATTACTTTATATTTATTTCAGTGTTTTGAAAAGTCACCAGGGAAATGCAGTTTGTAACAGCAGAATGAACAATACTCACTCTTCGTCCTTGACTGAGTCGAAGCATTCATTGCAGACTCGTACCTGAAACTCAAAGCCCATCACGGGATAGGTAGTCCGCTTAGTGCTGCACTTCCCACATATAGCTTTGCCACACTTTCTGCAGTGATGCTGAAGTGTAAAAGAAAGGCTTGAAGAAAAAATTCAATACATCCCCATTCCACCTCCTATATAGAGTAGGAACATTTTTCAAATAGTAGCAGAATTTCTAATGAACTTCGAATCAATCATCAGACTCTTAAAGATTTGGTTCAATAAGTTTCTGTGGAATTACCAAACTGAAACAATGGTAAAAGTTGATATCCAGCTTCACTGAATTAAATTTAGATTAAATTTAAAAAGAAGGCAATTGCAATCTTCTGCTGCAAAATAGTTCTTTTTCCAACATTATATAAATGTATTGCCAGCTGAGCCCTGTGGGTTGAAGAGGGCTATTTGGGCAGCATTAGATGATAAATATTACATTAAAGCCAGTTTAAAACCTTTATTTCCATTATACTGGAAGAAATGAAATGAAATGAAAATCGCTTATTGTCACGAGTAGGCTTCAATGAAGTTACTGTGAAAAACCCCTAGTCGCCACATTCCGGCGCCTGTCCGGGGAGGCTGGTACGGGAATTGAACCGTGCTGCTGGCCTGCTTGGTTTGCTTTAAAAGCCAGCGATTTAGCCAAGTGAGCTAAACCAGCCCCTTAAAGAAGGTACAGTGTTCACAGTTAAAAACAAAATTGCTAAGTGTAATAATACAATTTGTCTCTGAAGAGGCCCAGTTCCAGGGGTGGAATGTGCAGGTGTTAGGACTCACTGTTTGTTGTTCAATGTAGGACACTACTATTTGCTGTGGCTCCAATCGGTCTGCTGATAACAGCGGGGAGAATAGATGGATGGCATTCATGCCTTGCCAGATGCCAGTAAAATGGGTTTGGGGGGGGGGGGGGGGGGGGGGGGGGGGGAATGGCTACACCCTAGATGTCAGACCACCAACATTACTAATTGCAAACCAACATACATGTCTTTGTAATGATTGGATAGTTTAATTAAGCATGCAGACCTTAATGTGATTGGTTCATTACTCTCATATACTATGCATAATGTAACCTTGAATTATTAGTCCTGATTGAACATAGATAACTAGTAACAAATGGTTGGGATATTCTAATTTCTAATAATAGAATCTTGACATATTAATGCCTGTACTGTCATTAAATCTGGGCTTCTCTGGTGTCCCAATTGGAATGCCAGAGACCCTAGCTCTTGCTTGAATAAACTAGATCCTTTACTCCCAAGAGTCGTTGTCTGATTTCTCACGAGTGGATGAGTGAAGAATATGATGTTCGAAAAGCTGTACATTTCTCCGCTACATAGGTTCATCCAAAGTGAAAGACAGTGATATGGAGTAGTAAATGATTATGTTGGTGATTTGAGAACACTCTGGAATGGGTTTTTCATCTTAAGGGTGCAATTATTCGAGGTCTGTTCATGTTGAATGTCCAATAATGCATTGGGTTGGGAGACATTAGACATGGTGGGGTAGTAGGGGTGAGGGGAAGGGAGGGATAGAAACCTTGCACGTCAAAGAATGCCAGTAAGCCTTGCGTGCCATCAAGGGTCAAGTCTTTCTCTTCCAGGGTTAAAGCTGGGCAACCATTCTTTTGGCTAGCCATTATTATCAAAGTCATTACCTGATGTGGTTGTATTTGTCGATTCAGTTTGTGTAATGTTTGGATCCAATCAGTGCTAAAGGCATTATACCATAGGTTACATATCATTGACGGTTTATAAGATTTGAGTGGCACCGTTAATCTGAATATTTGAAGAGGCCTCATACCTTTCCATTCTTCAAGAATAGTTGAATGTGTGTCATCCCCTGTCATTTCCTACTTGTTCCTATTATGAAACCAAATATTTTGTCTGTGGTGGAATTGGTCAGATGTTTAACTTGAGGTAATGAGGTGCTTGTATTTTTCAGCCCATGTCTTCTGAAATGCCATGTTGTCTTTCTACCTGACCATGACATCTACAGCCACCTCTTGCCATCTCCAGAACATTGTCAGACTTCCATGGTGTTTTGATGCTGGCTCCAGGTACGAGATCCATCAGTGCATGGGCAATTTATACTGTTGCTTTCTTCATACCTTCTAATGATGCTTGATGGTGCATTTTTGACAGATAGGCACCCTCCTGATGTGTGCAAGTATTTGCGGTGATTGTCATTTTAAGGGCAACACAGCAAAGCAAAGGTCACATGGCCTGTTGTCCTTAAAGGAACAATCACCACAGTATCGCATTTGCAAACTTAGATCTCTCGCACATTTTAAATCACTTTTTCTCAGCCATTTGCAACATTGCCTGGATATGGTGTAGGTTGAACCCGAGAAGCATTCCCTTTATGAATTGTACTGTTTCAGTCTGTGATGCATTTGTCAGAATTAGACATCACCAATGGGGCAATATTTGATGCTGGAACCTTGGCATCAGGGCTTTTCCCATCTCATGAACTCCCATGGGCTTCATTCTGAGTGTCTATTTTCCAAGTTTAACATTCACTGGGCTGACTGGAAAATTCCGCTTACATATCCAGTTCCTCCTCCTGGATGGATGGCGCTTCTGGTTGGCTTTTGACCTCTCAGAGGGCTTTCAGATCCCTAAACTTTTCAAGATTGGTGAATGTTTTTCCTATGGTATTAGAACGACGCACCAATGACTGAATCATTTGAAATCTCCAGGAATTTAAGCTTCTTGATGATCATGAGTCTTTCATCTTTGAGTACAATAGTCCATCAATGTTGTTATGAAATTGACCTTTTGATTAACCTACGTCAGGATCAAGTGATAATAAATCTTTGAGATTATGTGGGCTTAGGCCTTGAGCTTTTGGGCATGTTTCAGTTTGATCTTGAGGACTTGATCCATAAACTGAGCTGTGTTGACCATTTATCCTCGGGGACTCCAACCCATGGGTCTACCTTGGCTCATGAGGCTCCTGTTTACCAACCAATTGTCTTTGTAGTTGAATGAGGGTCTTCCACTTGCTCATCAACTGTAAGCCTGCCATTTTCTTTGTCATTTGACCACAATTGAGGTTTTCGTGCAGCAAGGTATAGGAAGTTGCTCAGGATCATGCACAAATGTAAGCAATGTGCAGCTAATGGACCTGTTATTTCATAGAATTTACAGTGCAGGAGGCCATTCGGCCCATCGAGTCTGCACTGGCTCCTGGAAAGAGCACCCTACCCAAGGTCAACACCTCCACCCTATCCCCATAACCCAGTAACCCCACCCAACACTAAGAGCAATTTTGGACACTAAGGGCAATTTATCATGGCCAATCCACCTAACCTGCACATCTTTGGACTGTGGCAGGAAACCGGAGCACCCGGAGGAAACCCACGCACACACGGGGAGGATGTGCAGACTCCGCACAGACAGTGACCCAAGCCGGAATCGAACCTGGGACCCTGGAGCTGTGAAGCAATTGTGCTATCCACAATGCTACCTAACAAACATTTAATGGGATTTATTGTTATATTTAAGACCAATCCTGATAAAAAAAAGTAATCTTGTTTGATGCCTCTCTATGTGAATTGAATTCGTTTTGGTTCAGTTACTTTCTGGAGGAGGATGTCTGTCTGAAAAATCGGTTTATTAGTCCATTGCAGTTTCTCTTGTTAATGTCCCAGAAACCTCGGAACTTTGTTTTAGTTTCAACAGGAAGTTTGTTTTCCCCACTGACCAAATTGATTTTCTACCAATTGCTTTTCTGGAGAACGATGCTGCTATTCTCACTTGTGGCATGTCGGTGCTACTCCTACGGAGGGAAAACGCCCTCTGGTTTGAGCTGCCTTCTGTCGTTGCAGTTGGCGCAATGGCAAGCATTCACATGTCATAGAATACAATAGAATAGAATCATTGAATCTCTTCAGAGCAGAAGGGGGCCATTTAGCCCATTAAGGTTTTTGCACCAACCCTCTGAGCATCGTAACCACGGCCCACTCCCCCGTCCTATCCCTGTAACCCCACCTATCCTTTAGACACAAAGGGCCAATTTATCATGGCCAATCCACCCAACCTGTACATCTTTGGACTGCGGGAGGAAACCGGGGCACCCAGAGAAATCCCACGCAGACACGGCGAGAATGTGGAAACTCCACAGACAGTTACCAAAGGTCAGAATTGAACCGGGGTCCACAACGCTGTGAGGCAGCAGGGCTAATCACTGTGCCACCCTGCCGCCCAATGTCATTTGCTGGTTTTGTTGCATCTGTCAAAATCTTGGTTTGGCACTTATCTAGGTCTAGTCTGGACAGACTGCCCATTTGATAGATATCTTTGCATCTGTGGTGGTATTTCCACCAACTGTTTTCAGATACGAATCTTATACCCTCATAGTAGACACTTCCGGCTGCATATCGAAGTCCATTAGAGCATTTTTATTTGCTCATCAGAATTGGGTGCAGTTAGCAAGGCCACCATTTAGTCCCCATCTCAATTGTCCTCAAGCAGATGATGAGCCATCTTTTTGAAGTATTGCAGTCTGTATTATGTAGATACTACCAAAAAGGACTTCAGGATCATGCTTCAGGATTTTGACCCAGTGAAGGAATGGTGGATATTTCTAGGTCAAGATGGTGAGACATGATGGGGGAGTTGCAGGTGGCGGTATTCCCATGTACTCAGTGCCCTTGTTCTTAAAGGATCTGGATGCTGCAGGCTTGGGTGGTGCTGTTGGAGGAGACTTGTTGAAATGTAGTGCTTCTTGTAGATAGTACACACTGCAGTCACTGTGCATCTGTGGTGCAGGGAGTGAATATTTAAGCTGGTCGATGATGAAGTGCAATTCAGAGTTCTGCTTTAGATTGGATAGTGTCACGTTTCTAAAGTATGGTCAGAGCGCACTCGTCCAGACAAGTTGAGTGTACCATCATACATGACTTGTAGAGAGTGCACAGGCTTCGGGATGTCAGCAGATGAGTTATTCCCTGCAAGTGTTGGATTGTTCTTGTATACAGAGTATTTGTGTGGCTAGTCCAATTAAGCTTTCAATCAGTGGTGATCCTAGGATGTTGATATGGGGGCTCCAGTGATGGTAGTGCTACTTGAATGTCATGGTAGAGTGGTTAAACTCTGTTCATTGGAGATGGTCATTGTACAACACTTGTCTGGCACAAAAGTAACTAGCCACTTGTCAGCTAAAGCCTGAATATTGTCTGTATCTTGTTGTAGGAAGGTATGACTGTGTCAACCCTGGAGGGGTTATATATAAAACCAATACGGTGTACTCATCACCAAACAGCCCCTCTTTTGGCTGAATGTTCACGGGAAGGCCATTGATGAAGTAGCTAAAGATGGTTGGCCTCACATATTGCCTTGAAAAACTGCTGCAGCAATATCCTGGAACTGAGATGATTGATCTCCAACGACTAGAACTATCTTCTTTTGTGCGAAGTAGGACTCCTGACTCCAGCCACTGAAGAGTTCCTCCCACTCCTTAGTTTTTATTTCCCCAAATCTTGAATTGTATGTTGTATGGGTTAGGATGATGAATTGCGTCACCAGGCTTGTGAGCACTCATCTACAATCTCTTTATTGTAGTCACCTATTGGTTTTCCCATTTGCAGTGATGGGAGACCTCTCATTAGTACTATAATCTTCCTATGGTCCGGGATGAATGCCACCCCACATGATAGGGAATATTTCGAGAAAAATGTCAATGACCTGACAACTCAGCCCACGATTACAGAACCGACTATAACTTTGCATGAGTACGATGTGTAAAGCTTGAGAGACAATCAAAACTACCTCTTCCCCTTGCACCGTGTTCATATAATTTAATATGAATGATCATGAGACTGTGCAGTTATCCAATCATCTTGATACTTTCTAACATTAAGTGCAAAATTACCCTCCAGTTTAAATGTATTTCACTGTTGCACATTTATGTCAATGCGTGCAATCACCCACACACACACGCACAACAGCTACAGACTATTCTTTCAGCAATTCACCTTCACACTTGCTGGTCAATGTGTTTCGGAGAGAAGACGACCCAAAACAATCTCAAGTGGTTGAGGACAAGTGATGGGCCCTTAAACTTTGGAACCATGAAGAAGCAGCCCTCAACTACTCAAAAATGGCAAAGGGTATATGTAGCCCACATTCAGTATTTTTGTGTTTGCAGAAATATTTTTTTTATTCACTGGATATGGGCATCATTGACTGGGCCAGCATTTATTACCCATTCCTAATTGCCCTTGAACTGAGTGGCTTGTTCGGCCATTTTAAAAGTCAACCACATTGCTGTGGATCTAGAGTCGTATGTAGGCCAGAATAGGATGGAGATTTCCTTCCCTAGAATCAGATGGGTTTTTACGACAATAACAGTGGCTTCATGGTCATCATTAGACTTTTAATTCCAGATTTGTATTGAATTCAAATGGTGGGATTTGAACTCTGGTCCCCAGACCTGGGACTCTGGGTTAACAATATCACTATGTCACAGTCTCCCCTGCAAATATGTCTATACAAGTAGATACAGTGTTACATATCTGATTAAGCTGTTGAATATTTTAGATTTATGACGAGCTATACCACATACCTGTCTCAAACCAAGACTCTTTGTATCCCACATCTGTTTTATATTCCAGAAGAACGGCTGTTTACAGTTTTGACATGAATCACTTTCCTGCCATTGTGGAGCCTATGAAGCAACAATCAAAAGTTAAAAGAAAATTCAGGACAAGATCTATTGTTTTACCATTGCTGTTTCATAACATGACATCCTCAGTTAATGCCCTGGTTAAGTTTATATTTGTATTCAATGCATGAATTGTTGGGGGGTGGGGGGGATAAAAGGGCAAAAACAATGAGGGAATTCAGTAGAATCTAATGTTAGAAAACTGGCAGACATAACTGCTGCTCCATTTTCCGACTTCAAAAAGTTGCTTGTTCCAATGTTGCACTGAAATAACACTGAGAACAGCAAGAACATTCTATTTTTGTTTAATTTTCCAATTAAGGGGCAATTTAACGTGGCCAATCCACCTATCCTGCACATCTTTGGGTTGTGGGGTTGAGACTCATGTGGATAATGTGCAAACTCTGCACGGACAGTGACCCGGGGCTGGGATCGAACCCGGGTCCTCGGCGCCGTGGCACAGCAGTGCTAACGACTGTGCCACAGTGCCGCCCGCTCAACAGCCAAAAACATTCTGCCGCTGTTCTCTCAGCTGCAGAGAGCAAGCTCACTCAATCTTGTCCATCAACCATTCTCCTTAAACTTGAATCGTTCTCAATGCTCAATCACTAACACTTTTCTAACCACATATACCAGCATTTGATGAGAATTTTTGTTAGACATTGCCAGTGGTGTGTACCACCATTACTATGTTAACCATGTTTTGAGAGACTGAACTGCATGGAATGGGTTAAATACTCATGCCAGATTAAGTTATATAGTAAAATGTTATGTTCCCAGGCTAGTTGAAGTCAATGTGGCTGAAAACCAGGGACATCATTGATAAAGTAGAATCATGTAAAATTTTAACAAGGGCACTGCTGATCAGAACTTAAAACATTTTGTTTTTGATCTGTGGAGAACAAACATCTGTTGTTATTAACTCTTCAAAATAATGAACTGCTGAAACATAGTAAGCAAACAACCTTGAGAATGGTTAAAAGCAAAGATTGGGAAGAATGAAGTGACGAAGCAAATGTGTTGTTAAAGTTTGAAGAAGTCATCGTACAGAAGAAACCAGGTGGTAAGTCAGAAACATCAACACAGGATTACTGGTCAACCCCAGGGCATGCCTTTATTTGGGTACGGAGGTTCACACTCTCCTTGCGAAGGGCAATGTTAAACATTACATAAGAAGAATGCTGAATTATGAACTGCAAATTGGATGAGTAATATATAAACTTAAAAACAAGTTTAAGTCAAATATGTTTGTTTTCAGAGTACCTCTGTTCCAGAATTGAACAAATTTGGTCATGCAGTGAGATAGGCTGAGAGATAAATCTGTAACCAGGGCAACCAACACCCGGAAGTCAAGTGGAGTTCTAATTAACCCAGTTAAAATTGGATATACCAGTGCTGAATTTATCATCGCCAGGTCCCTTTCTTCATTTACTGTGCTCATTCTTTGGTGGAAAGCTGACAGAGGAGAACATGACATAATCATTTAATAGTGGAAGGCCATAGATAGGTTTCAATAAGCTGGTTATATAGAAGGACAAGACTGGACAACATTAACATAAAATGCACAAGTCTTGGTTAGAAAATATTTTTTTCCACCCACAAGATGGTGCACATTTGGAATATGTTCCCAGAGAAGCTAGGTGCTTGGGTTGGGTGGGTAATCAATTACTTCTTGGAAACAAAATGGGTCAAACTGCCAGATGTTAAGAAGGAAATTAAGGGCTAATGAAAGGTTTCTACCAAGGAAGGAGAAAAAGGTGTTTAATGTTACGTATAAGAAGAAGTGAAGAGGCAGTGGAGAGTAAAGGAGTCGTCACCGGAGTCAATGTATGAGAATTGTGGATGGATAAATCAGAAAGGTGATTGACTTTAATAACTTTCTCTCTCCACATATGCTGTCCAACTTGTTGAGTGTTTCTGGCATTTTAAATTATTGAATGATCCTTTTTGCCTTGGTTTTCTATAAATTTTAAGGCACACCCTTTTGTTTCAACTACCCTTTCTATTTTAATATCTAAATTTATCAGTATTTGGGTCTTTTATTTAAAAAACAAAAAGCATAGATGCACGCACAGATTCCTGTGGAACGTCACTCAAACAGCTCCTTGCAGTCAGAGGTGACACCCTTCACTAGAACAAGATTCCTACATTTTAGCCAATTTCTCTTTTATTTTCATGGCCATCAACTCAATTAATAATGAGGTAGAAATCCTTCTGAAAGTTCAAAAAATATTTCAAAATCACAGTCCACTTCCAGAGGAGACAGCACAGATTCACAATATTGCTCAGGATGAGAAAATACCTGCCTTGAAAAAGTGTGCCCATTTCTTATTGAAAAACAGACAAAAGTTACAGGGTGATTTGATAGAGATGTTTGAAACAATGAAAGGATGAGCCACAGTTGTTGAATAGCAACAGATTATTTTCAGCAATGAAGAGGTCTAAAACTGGGTAATGTACATGGAAGATTAAACGCGAGTGATTCAGGACTGAGGCCAGGAGAATTAGTTGCTAAGCAGAGGTTAGCGAGGCTGTGGAATACACTACTGGAGTTAATGATGGAAGCTGGGATAAGGGTAATATTTAAAATAGGTTAGGTAGGTGAATGAACGAGAAGGAAATAAAGTGATATGGGAATTGTGTGGGTGCACGGGTACATGACAAGCTGGAACATGAACACCAACTGGTTCAGCCTAGCCTGTTTTAATGTCATTATTTTTACCTAATTCATCACTGAAGCCCACAAGGAAATTGAAGGCATTTGGGAAGCATGATCATTCATTTTTAAATCTAAATCAATGGTCTCTTGTTTAATAATAATAATAATAATAATAATAATAATAATAATAATAATAATAATAATAACTTATTGTCACAAGTAGCCTTCAGTGAAGTTACAGTGAAAAGCCCCTAGTCGTCACATTCCGGCACCTGTTCGGGGAGGCCAGTATGGGAAGTAGGCTAGAGAGTAGGCTAGAGGGTTTAGTAGGCTAGAGACGTAAATATATAATAATCAAACAGTATAATTTCCATAATTTGGTCTAGTATAAAAACGCTAGGGCAATAGATTTATTGTTGCCCAGCTCAGAAACATCGGCCTTTTGAAAATCTAAGTATCTTTTTGCTTCCAATCTGATGGAGCTACACTCGCAGTCATAAAGATCAACAATACCTTAGCTACTTCTTCCCTCATCAACTTCAACGTTCCTTGATATATGTCATGAGGCACAATGGATTGGCTTTAATGTTTTCAAACTTGCCCAATATATTTGTCACACTTCCCCAAGTGGAAGAACTGGATATAATTGTTCCCTAGATCTAAAGCTTGTGTGCAGACATGATAATCCTTAATGAAACAAATCTAAGCACAGGAGGACATTTTGTTGCTCCTCACTATTTCACAAACTGGCACTAAGGAGGTGAAATTGCCTACTCCTGAAAAATCACACTGTTAAAATTGCAGGCCTTTTTTTTAACCCCAGACATGAATACTTTCATTAGTGAGCCATGGAACTGTTGTGGATATTGTTCATATTACCATAAAATTACAATGAATATTTGAAAGGATTATTCTGTAACTGTTATATGTTAGACTAGTTTTACTGGCACAATATGGAGCACCATGGAGTAACAAACAATAGAAGTAAAGTTCCACACAGTAATTACATTAAAGGGTACATTTATTTAGGAACATTTAGCCACTATTATGACCCAACTGGGTGATGAATATACTGGTCATATTTAGTCCAACTTTAGATAGGTTATAGTCATGAAGGTCAACATCTGCTCATTTTGAATTAATACAATTTCGAAAAGTGACGAGGTGCAACAGAGCATTTTATACGATGGGCATGCCAGGCTTATGCCAGGACGAGTCCATGGAATCTCGTGAGACGTCGCAATCTGGATTTTGCCCTCAATCGAGTGCGATCCAGATCAGCATATTTAAATGAGCCGTACAACTCATTTAAATATACGTTCACCGAAATCGTCCAGTATGTGGACCAGTCGTAATGGCACCTGGGGGGCTGGGGGTTCTCCCAGGCCATTGGGGACCCCTGGGTGGTCGGGGAAAGGGCAGTGTGACACCCAGGATCCTTGGCACTGCCAGCCTGGCACCACCATGCCTGGGTGCCAGGTTGACATCGCCAGGGTTGGCCCCTGGAGTGGGTGGGGGGAGGGCGCAAATCAGGGCTGCCTTCCAAAATGGTGGCCTCAGCAGAGAGAATTTGCCCAAAGCCAAAAAAAAAAAACAGCAAAGTGCCGTTGAACAGCAAGACACCGAGAAGCACCCACTAAACATGCCATTGAGCAGACTTCAACTCAAGTGCGCTGAATCATGTCCGATGTCAATGTTTGAAGAAACACTAAAGTTCATTACCTCTTCTCTCTGGACATCCATATTCCAAACTACAATACCTCCATCAGCAGCACAGGAAATCAGCTGCCGTGTTAACTGCAAGTAACGCAGAGATTGCACTTTGTCACTGTAAACAAATCAGAAATCTGTTAAACATGGAACCCACATTACTAAAATATGCATCTGCTGAATTCCATTTACTGTTAAAGCAGCTTTTGCCAGTCGTAATCAGACATTAAAAACAATTGTGAATCAAATATAGCACTTATGATTATACATTTCCCTTTCTGCTAAAAATGAAGGTCTCTTTAGTCACCGATCTCCATCCAGACCAAAGAATTTGCCCCAAAACACCTTGGGCAGGATTCACAGGCCTCCCAGCTGCAGCCTCCCAACTGCATGTTTGTCACTGGTGGGGAGTGGTGCGCGCTGGTGGGAAGAGTTCTCTGGCGGGGAGATTCTCTGGCCCTTCCCACTGTCGATAGGTATTCCCACTGAAACCACCCAACAGGATCAGAGAATCCCGTTGATTATGTAAACAGCCAGAGAATCCTAGCAGTTATTTATTTTATCAGTAACTTCTATAAACAGACTTTTATGCCTATGATACAAAGACTGCATCATTTCAGCAACAACCTTTGCGTTAAGAGGGTTAGCAATCAACCAATTAGTTAACTGGATGAAACAGTCTGATGCATTCTCAGTAGGTTTAATATCATAAAATCAATTATTTTCCAAGTTGAAACATCAAAATCAATTTAGTCAATTGGAAATACAAAGATAATTCAGAATCTAGAGAGGATGATATTAAACATGAATACAAGCAAGATTCAGAATGTTAGAAACACATCCAATTTTACAAAAAGAAAGTCCTCATATCGAGAAAATAAATGCACTATATTTTACATCACAGAATTGAAATTAAAACAGGACAAGACCTCAAGTTGCATAAGTCCCCACCTGAAAAAATACAAAGTTCAAAGCGGTGAATTTTCCAGCTTCCCCCGCTGGCATGTTCAAAGGCAGGGGCACATAAAATAAATAAAGCCTGAAATAAGGCCCCTTTATGGGTCTCTTCCACCTGTTGTACAACTCCAATGCAAAAATCAGCGTTTGTGCTTAAAAGGGACCACAGGAGGACACTCCAGAATTACCAATTAACATTTTCAAAGATACACACTTGTATGTAGCTAGAAGTTCAAGTTGATATGGCTGATCTGAACAAAGGTAGAGGTGATGTGAAGATGAACCTATAAAGATCAAGAATACAGAGCTACCTCCTTATGAAATATTAGTTGATCTATATACTCCTTATCTTTGCATACAGTTCTCAGTAGTTTTAAATCAGTCCCACCCAACCCATTCAAATTCTGCTGAAGGGCTTCTGTCCAAAACTTAAGCCTGTTGCTTCTCATTCAAATGTCCGTAGACATTTTACTTTTAAGAATTCCACAAGATTACTTTGCTCAGTTACTTGGGAGTACAGCTGAAGTAAAAGCAGACTCGGCTTATGTTTGCTCATAGTTCCTTTTACATAAGCTGTCTACCTGTCTATCACAGTCAACCAGTCAATAACGCTTTCACGAGAATTTTGCCTGGATTTTCTTTAAGATCACAGATTTCAATGGGATTATTTTACAGATCCGTGTGCTAGATGATAAAAAATGAAAAGACTTTCTTAATAATAACACTCAACATCATAACTAACTTTACAGGTGTTAACATTTTTGGTTAAAAGTGGTCTAATTAGGGCAGACATGGTAGTTGTTTTATTTCGGAAAAACGCGGAGAGAGGAAATATAACTTGTTTCCTGAAGAACGGACTGAAAATTCATTTTGAAATAAGTAGTAACACATTTGATGGTTATATTAATGTATTTCCATTAATTGAAGGTCCAGTTTTAGAAAACCAAATCACCTTCCTATATTAATTTCTTGCAGGAGCCCTGTTTAGTAATCTGGGGCGGAATTCTCCGACCCCTCGGGGGGGTTGGAGAATCGCCCGGGGCCGGCGTCAATCCCGCCCCTGCCGTATCCAGAATTCTCCGCCCCCCACCCCACCCCCCCCCCCAAGATTCAGCGGGGGCGGGAATTACGCCGCGCCAGTCGGCGGGCCCCCCCGCACCGGTCGGCAGGCCCCCCTCGGCGATTCACCGGCCCGCGATGGGCTGAAGTCCCGCCGCTGACAGGTCTCTCCCGCCAGCGTGGTTTAAACCACCTCTCTTACCGGCGGGATTGGCGGCGCGGGCGGGCTCCGGGGTCCTGGGGGGGGGGGGGGGGGGGGAAAGGGGATCTGACCCTGGGGTGTGCCCCCACGATGGCCTGGCCCACCGATCGGCGGGTGGGCCTGTGCCATGGAGGCACACTTTTTCTTCCGCCCCCGCCATGGTGAAGGCCATGGCGGAGGCGGAAGAGACCCCCTCCCCTGCGCCGGTATGACGCCAGCAGCCACAGACGCACCGGCGCGTGCGCGGACTTATGCCGGCCGGCGAAGTCCTTTCGTCCCCAGCTGGCGTGGCGCCAAAGGCCGTTCACGCCAGCCGGCGGAGTGGGAACCACTCCGGCGTGTGCCTAGCCCCTCAATGTGAGGGCTTGGCCCCTAAAGGTGCGGAGAATTCCTTTTGGGGCGACGCCCAGAGTGGTTCATGCCACTCCAACACGCCAGGACCCCCTGCCCCGCCGGGTAGGGGAGAATCCCGACCCTGCACTTTTGGATCATACCCAGCAAGTGGGCCAAAGTTATTTTCACTAAAGTTCCAAACCAGTATTTTAAATGTAAAAATCATTTCAGAGGTTTTTTGTTTGTGCACTGAAGATTTATCTTTGAATAGTGAAAAGGATAATTTATCCTGAAACGAAAAAGATAAATACCCATTTAAAACATGAACCTAAATTCAGTAAGTTCAGCTTTACAATCATATGCTTTATATTTCCATTAAATTAATAAATTGGGTTAAAATGATCAAGGTAAAAATACAATAATTTTTGTGCAGAGGTTATCTCAGTTGGCTGGTTTGTGATGCAGAGTGATGCCAACTGCTCGGGTTCAATTCCTGTACCAGCTGAGGTTACCATGAAGCCCCTGCCTTCTTAACCTTGTCCCTCGCCTGAGGTGTGGTGACCCTCAGGTTAAATCACCACCAGTCAGCTCTCTCTCTCACACAAAGGGAGAGCAGCTGATAGTCCTCTGGGACTATGGCGACTTTCACAATTCTATGACAATGTAGATTTAAAGTATGCGAACCACAGAAGTTGGCCATTTAACTGTTTTGGAGAGACTGACAATGAAGGCAGAAGCCCAATAGGATGAATGGCCTCTAGCTATTCAATCTCAACGATTCCAATGGCCGCATTTGAAAGGATGCCCAGTTATTAAAGGTTGGTGGAGGGGTTGAAGAGAAAGACCATCCACCTTTGGGTATACAGGCAGGGCATGCAAGGCACAAGTCAATGTCATTACACAAGGAACAACAATCAATTGAAGTATTACTCCTCTGACACAACCACTCCTTGTTAAAGGATGCCATCGCAACCACACCAGACATTGAACAAAATGTTTGTAGCTCTTAAGGTTATGGCGACCGTTAATGTTACTCCATAAATATATCACCCATTAAAATGTATGATGCCAGAATTTGTGGCCTGGAAAGGAGATGGATCATCGTGGTAAGGAAAGGGTAAACAATTTTAAAATGGAAAAGTAAGAAGGACAGGCAAGATGACGAGCTTAATGTCAGCCCTGTTAGGAATTTTGGCAGGAGCAGTAGAGAGTGACTTGCTTTTTCCAATCGAATTTGAGATTGGCAAGTCAAGAAGTGGTTGAAAGATTTGGTTCATCCAAATTTTTTCACTGATGACTAAAAACACCATATCCTGCCAAACATGCTAGTTACTGGAAGCCATTACAACAGTAGAAAGCAATCATAAAATAATTCAGTTAGCAATTATACTGCCTTTAAATGTAGAAAAACATCCCAACGTGTCTTGCAGGATGTACCAAAATTAGAAGGATGTTTAGGTTATGAGAAATATTAGGAGTGATCAAAAAATTGGTCAGGGGTGGATTTAAAAGAAAAGTGGCGGTGAAGAGCTGTGTGCGGAACAGAGGGAAGAGTCCTGGACGCCAGAAAGTCAGAGGACAGATACACTAACCTGAAATGGCTTTGTGGATTCATTTCACATCTTCAGGGTTTACATAATTCAAGCATGTAGGGGGGGGGGGGGGGGGGGGGGGGGGGGTTAAATCAGGAATTAGATCAAAAAGCATCATTATGGGCCAGATTTGAACTTTGTTGCAAATGAACGGGGTTTTTGAGTTAAAATCTCACCCCAGAGTTTTAATCAGCTTTCCTCTGTTGGAAACGCTTCCAACAGGAGTCCCTCAATCACAATGAAAACAAAACTCTGATGATTTTTCTTCCTTTGTTAATTCAAAACACATTAAAAGCCAAATGTATTAATGCCAATTGGTGTGCGCTTTTCCAGAAAATTCAATATGCTTCAAAATTAATTTGTGTAAATTATTTCTGCCATGAAAACATGTTATGTAAATTGAACTATTATTGCCAACTTTACATAGACATGGGATGAAAACCATACCCATTTAGTTTGTGGAGTTCATTATCTCGCCAGTGGTGCACTTGACACTGAGCCATCAGGATTTGTTTTGCGTTGTCGCATTCCAAGCTAATATCTCATCTGCTTACGATTCTGGCATAATAAACAATTCCCCCAGCTAAAAACAACAAGGTACCCTCTTCGCAAACTGCTCCCAGTGTCACCTCCCAGCTACTGGGGCTTTGAATGTTGAGAATTGATTTAGTTTTTCAAGCTTCTTCCCTTCAGGCAGTTTTTCCCATCTCAAATGGGGAAATGTAACTTATTTCCCTATTGAGGCATCATATACTCCAATTTCCTAATACACAGGGATATAAACTAGATTTCGGCAAACATTGCCAACTTTAACTGAAATCAGCTTTTTGTACAGGAAATAAAAAATAATTGTAATATAACGCAGCACCATCTTCATGAAAGGTCTTGACAAATTCAGACAAATATTAAAATACATCAAATATATCACTTTCACTTGTAATGCAATGTAATCTACAATGGCGAATAAAAGGCTTTGCCAAATATTTGCATGAAATGTGTGTAAAAGAAGTTATGAGCCAGGGTTTAGAGAACCCCAAAGTGAAGCACGGAGTTCACCTGACCCACAACTTTTAATAGATTGTGCTATGGGGAGCACACAGCCCACTCTACAGGTGTAGTACAGCAGAAATGGAGAAGTATTTTTTTAAAGCAAATAAATGTTCATTCTATGAACTCAAGTTAACCTTTTTAAAACATACAGTGAACATCTTAGCAACCATCAAGTCAAATACAACCCCCAAAGAATACAACACTAAATAATCCTTTAAGCTTTCCTTTTAACATCCATACGACTTAAAACACCTTTTACCAGAAGCACATCAGGTTAAAGTCACCATTGTTATTAGTTTAAAATTACCAGGATTGATTTACAGTCGTTAGATTACAGAGAGAGATTCATGCACCTTCTGGCTGTGACTGCAGCTATCCAGCTCTGAAAACAAAACTAAAACACACCCTGCAGCAAACAGCCTAAAATGAAAGTACAAAAACTGACAGACAGCCCAGCTCCACCCAGACTCTTGGCATCATTGATAAACACTCATTTCTTAAAGGTACATTTCTTAAACACCCATTTCTTAAAAGATACTCTCACATGACAAAGAAAAAGAATCGACTTCCGATAACGGTGATGTGCTGAGGTTACTCTCATCAGGTTACTCTCCTCCAGACCAGATCCAAATTGCCACTTTTAGGTGAATTTTGCCCCAAAATATGAAGGCTAATTATCCTCAATGGTGAAAAGAAAGCAACCACATAAAAATGACAGTGAACAGGAGCTCAAGGGGTCGAAGGGACAGTAGGTGGCGGAAAGGGCCACGAGCAGCAGGCGGATGAACTGGTGGACCCAAGAGGCAAGGGGGCCCCGGCCACCCAGGAGAGAGGGAGACCATCGACCAGGGCATCTACCTCTCCACCCACCACCTGGTGATGGATGGAAGACCTTGCTCATGAAGGAGCTGACGAAAGCGATGTTCACCATACAAAAGAAAATAGACGGGTTGGGGAAGAAATTGGAAGCACAAAAGAGGACGATCCATGACCTGGAGAGAGTCTCGACAGACCAGAGCGACAGGATCATTGCCCTGGAAACGGAAGTGAAAAGGTTGATTGACGGCCCAAGGGGAAAGTCAAGGACCAAGAATACAGGTCCCAATGACAGAATATTCTGATTATGGGCCTGCCAGAAGGCATCGAGGGCAGAGACCCTACGGGCTACTTTGCCCAAATGCTGGGTAACCTAGTCAGCAGCAACAGCTTCCCCAACCCCCAAAACACAACAGATCGCTCAGGCCGAAACCCAAGGCGGGGGAGCAGCCGAGTGTGATCAGCAGGAATCTGCACCAATCAGAGGATTACCTGCGTAGGCAAGACAGACTAGAGCGAGCATCTGGGAAGGGCACAAAATCCGAGTTTACCAGGATATTGGGGAAGATCTGGCAAAACGCACGGCTGAGTTTTACCAAGCGAAGTCGGCCCTGTACAAGAACGGGGTGCGATTTGGTATGCTATTCCCAGCCAGGCTCTGGGTCACGTACCAGAACAAAGAGCACTCTTTCAATACCCCAGCATTGAGAAACACATTCGTGCAGACCAACGGCCTGGACAAGGGACATGGAGAGGCAACGATGAAGGCTGATGAGAGGAGGATCGCTAAAGAAATAGGGACTCATTGCGCGGAACTGTGCTGCCTCGCTTGGATCAAAAAAGACCGAGTCACAGGAGAGAGCGAGGACAGGGAAATGCAGGTGGAGGATGCAGGTGGAGGGTACAGGCAGAGAAAGCAGACAATCAGTGGGCATAAGCTAGGGGCTAGACCAGCCCTGCGAGGGGAGCCACCACACTAGCAGTGATAGCTAGCACAGGAAGATGGACTAGCAGGGGGGGGGGGGGGGGGGGGGGGCATGGCACACCTCCCATCAGGGAAGGAACGGGATGGGGGAAAAAAAAAAAAAAAGAGTTGGCTTTTTCAGGTGAGGGACAGACTGAGGAAACAAGATAGCACCGCAAGCAGCCACTTTGGAGGGTCGCTGGACAAAGGGAGACCCTGAGTGCACGGACAAACCCACGTGGCATATAAAGAGTTGGCGGCCATGTTGGGTGCCCCCAGGACAAAGGGAAACCCGGAGTGCAGGGGCCCGGCTTCATGGCGAGAATGGCGACCATGGCCATTGTGGACGGCCCCTTAACAAAAGGGAAACCCCGGAGTGCAGGGGCACGTCTACCACGCGAGTATGGCTAATCCCGCAGGAGCGGGAGACAAAAATTCCCACCAGGATTATCACCTGGAATGTCGGGTGACTGCGGGTAAGGAAGGGCTGGGTGGGACAGACGTATCACTCATGTAACGGGACGAGGGGAGTAGCCATACCGATTAGCAAGAGATTTATAGCGACAAAGACGGTTACGGACCAAGGTGGAACAGTACGTCATGGTCAGCGGTGTCCGGTATGGGGAACCGGTAGTTCTGGTAAATGTGTACGCGTCCAACTGGGACTACATAGACTTTATAAAAGAAGACCGTGGCGGAAATCCCCGACATTGACACACACCGACTGATCGCGTGGGGGCGTGTGCGACGACTTCAACTGTGTACAAGACTCGACGGACCGATCAAACCCCAGAAAAGGGAAAAAGACAGGCATGGCTAGGAAACCGGGAGCATTCAGGACCAGATCAGTGGACCCATGGCGGTTTCTACAGCCCGGTGACAAGGAACTCAAGGACAGATTTCTTTGCAGTGGTAAAATCAGTGCTTCGAGGAACAGAAAGGGTTGAATACTCCACGATAGTAATCTCCAACCACACTCCACATTACATGGATGGGAGGTTGGAGGTGGGCCATGCCCAACACACCACATGGAGGCTGGACATGGACCTCTTGGCCGACAAGGTCTTCTGCCAGAAAACATCACAGCTACCAATAACCAGAACGGGGAAGTCTCACCTTCCACGTTCTGGGAGGCACTGAAGGCTGTGATTAGGGGAGAGTTTATAGCCTGCAAGGTGCCTAGAGACAGGGAAGAGAGGGAGGCCAGGCAACAATTGATCTACTCCATTCTGGAGGTCGACAGAAAGTACCCCAAGTCCCTGACCGTAGAGCTTCTGGTGGAGAGGAAAAAGGATACAAATAAACTTAGCTGCTATCCACCAGGAAATTACTGCACCAACTCCGCCAGTCACGAGGGACCTTCTTGGAACACAGAGGAAAGGTTGGCCACAGTGGCTCACCAGCTGAAAAAGCAGGCAGCCAGGAGACAGAGATAGTCCAGGTGAAGAATAGCAGAGGCAGACTGGTAACTGAGCACAGAGTGTTGCTCTATGCGGACGACCTGCTCCTTTACGTCTCGGACCTACAGAATGGCCTGAAAGCAATCTTGCAACTCCTGGAAGAGTTTAGAGCCTTTTCGGGCTACAAACTCAACCGAGCGTTCAAGACCTTCGACCAAGGGCTGTACACCTCAGGGCCCCCAAACTGGGGCGCGGAGATGAAACAGTTCCTCGATAGACTGGACATACCAGTCGTTGGGGACGATAGGTGGGGGGAACTGGAAGCACCAATAGGATTGGGAGAGATCATGGAGAGTATCAGCTCCATGCAGGCGGGGAAGACGCTGGAACCCAATGGTGGACTTCTATAAAAGATTTGCACCAGCCCTGGCACCACACCCAAGGGA
Organism: Scyliorhinus canicula; assembly: GCF_902713615.1. Lineage (NCBI taxonomy): Eukaryota > Metazoa > Chordata > Chondrichthyes > Carcharhiniformes > Scyliorhinidae > Scyliorhinus > Scyliorhinus canicula. The sequence continues at coordinate 90,043,443 of NC_052158.1, forward strand.
TATGTTCGCAGACATACCCCAAAAAAGACAAAGACCTGACGGAATGCGGATCATACAGACTCAGTTCACTGCTCAACGTAGATGAAGGTACTCGCTGAAGTCCTGGCCAAGAGACTGGAGAACTGCATACAGGAGGTGGTTGCAGAGGACCAGACGTTTTTTTTTGTTTTTTTTTTATAAAAAAGGTTAGGCAGCTAACTGCGAACATCAGGCGGCTGCTGAATGTAATAATGACGCAATCCGGGGAAAGAACATCGGTGGTGATCATCTCCCGGGACGCAGAAAAGTACCTCTTTGAGGTATTGGAGCTGTTTGGGCTAGAGCAGGGTTCACCTCATGGGTGAAACTCCTGTACAACACCCAAGGCGAGCATTCGGACAAACACCACCAGCTCTGAATATTTCCAGCTGCACAAGAGGCACAAGGCAGGATGTCCATGGTCCCCGCTCCTAGTCGCACTGGCAATTGAACCCCTGGCAATCGCTCCGCGAGAGGCAAAAAACTGTAAGGACATTCAGAGGGGAGGCAGAGAGTCGCTCTATGCGGATGACCTGCTCCTCTACGTCTTGGACCCACAGAACGGCCTGAAAGCAATCATGCAGCTCCAGGAAGGGTTCGGAGTGTTTTTGGGCTACAAACCCAACCTGGGCAAGAGCGAGGCATTCCCGGTGAACCCGAATGGGGGAGGAAAAATATGGGGGGGGTCTGAGCCTGCTGAATCTACGATACTACCCACTGGGCAGCTACGGCACAGAGGGTGAGGGTATGGATACATGAACCCAGCATGGAATAGCTGAGGTTGGAGGAGTCCTCCTGCAAGAGAACGATCTTCCAGGCCCTCTCCACAGCAATGCTCCCAGTCCCCCTGACAAAGTACACATCTTGCCCAGTGGTGGTAGCCTCACTGAAGATGTGGAACCAAATGAGGCAGCATCTGGGTCTAACCGAGATGTCCCCCTTGGCCTCCATCTGCGGCAACCACAAATTCCCACGAGCCATGCACGACTCCACCTTTACAAAATGGAGACAGGACGGGGGGAGGGGAGAAACGGGGATGCTAGCAGTTCGGGACTTTTACATAGGGGACAGACTCGAGACCTTGGGCAAACTGACAGAAGAGCTGGAACTTCCGACAGGACATGAACACGCGCACCCGCGCACCTCCAAATTAAGCACTTTCTCCACAATGTGACGGCAAGGTATCCCAGGGTCCCAAGAGACACAATTCTAGAGGAACTAATAGTAAGGAGGGGAGGGGGGGAAAACGTTGGGAACTTCTATGGACAGTTACTGGATAGGGCAAGACTACTTGAACGAGGCTGATGGAAATGGGAGGACGAACTGGAGATGGAAGTGGGCTGGGGATACTGGAGCGAATCAGAGTACAGCCAACTCCACCTCCTCCTGTGCTAGGCTAAGCTTCATGCAGTTCAAAGTGGTGCACAGAGCCCACCTGACTAGAACCCGAATGCGCAGATTCTTCCCAGAGGTGGAGGATAGTTGCGAACGGTGCCAGAGAGGCCTGGCCAACCACACCCACTTGTTCTGGGCCTCCCCCTGACTTGTTGGGTTCTGAACCGTTTTCTTTGAGGCAATTTCCAAGGTTGTGGGGGTCAGGGTGGAGCTGTGACAGAGAGTGGCAGAAGAGAGCCCTGACTTTTGTTTCCTTAATCTCAAGCTGGGGGATGCTGCTCAAATGGTGATCAACAACACCACCCACAGCTGCAAACTGGTTGGCAGACGCGTCGGAATTTCTCCATCTGGAGAAGATCAAATACAGGATCGGATGGCGGCTTCCACAAAAGCATAGGGGTCATTCACCAGCCTGTTCCAAGACCTATTCGAAGCCAATAGTGATTTGGAACAAAGGGGGGAGGATCAATGAGGACAGATAGGATCACACAGAACGGGGGAAGGGGGGGGGGAGGGGAGGCAGCCAGGAAGGAACCCCGCGAAGTATCAGGAAGGGACCTGGGAAAAGAGCAAGGGAGGAGGGGTTGCAGAGAGCCCCCTCCAGCGAAGCCATAGTGGTAACAGCAACAACCACAAAAACGGAAGAAAGTTATAAAAATACAATACCCATGGCGAAAGAAGGGGCCAAGATAGAGCCCGACTATCAATGGGGGGAGGGGGCGATGAAAGGGGTACATGTAAATTGTACATAAGAAACGTCTCACTCTGTAAAGTTGTGTTTTTATTTTTTGTCTAATTGTTAAAACTGGAAAATTCTAATAAAAGTATTTACTAAAAAAAAAAGAATGATCGGTTTGAAATAAACTAAAATTCAAACCATAGCTAATTTGGAATGTCAGCTAATTAATACAGACAGAAGGAGCTAACAACATTTTAGGAATAGGATTAAATTTGAATGTTTAAATCAGAGAGAGATGTCACAGATGTTTTCAGTAACACACAAAAGGTGTGAGAGTAACATGAATATGACGGTTTACTTACTGGTGACCCTGAAGCAGTAAGGTCCTGCCTTTCATCCCACCAATGTCCCACATGATAACGCTGTGGTCAGATGCTCCGGAAAACAGTAGTCGATGGACAGGATCCCACCAAAGAGCTCCTATACTGCCTGTTCGAACAAAGAGCAGAGGAATAATACACACCACAAATGCAGACTTCCTGTAATAAAGTATGAAAATCATTCGCCACAGAGTATATCAATATAATACACACATTATTCTTAGTGCAGTGTTTTATTCAGGTTGAGGTTCCGTGCGTGGGGGAGGAGGACCCATTAGCGCATGAAAATGGAACTCACTTCCACAATTGACGTAGAAGCATCAGTATCAAGCATCTCCAGATCAGAACGGAATATCCTGTTCATATTAAGTGCAGAGTAATACATAAGAAGTTCACAAGATTCAAAGGGATGTAACTTCAGTTGCTGAGGGAAGCAAGAGTGGACATTTTGGAGACTGGTGCTAAAATCTTCCAACTCTCATTAGGTACGGAAGTTTTTTTCCAGAAGACTGGAGCATTGCAACAACATCCACATGCATTTATATGGTTGCTGAATATAGCTGATCATTCCAAGGCACTTAACAAGTGTTACCCAACAAAATTTGACACTAAGATACTATTAGGGCAGATGAGCAAAAACTTAGTTAAAGATATTTTGAGAAACTTCTTAAAGAGAGGGGGAAAGAGGTTTAGGGAAGGCCTCCAGGGCTCAGGAATCTAGATGCCAATGCCACAGTGATTAAAGTCAGCAATGTTGAGGTCAAACTTTTGAGGAGCAAGATATCTTGGATGGTTGTAGGACTCCAGGAGATCACAGATGTAGGGATTGATTTGAAAATACGGGTGAAAATCTTAAAATTAAGACACTGCGCAATTGGGAGTCACTGTAGGTCAACAAGCACGGGGTGATACGTTACTAGAACTTGGTGCAAATTAGGATACAGGCATGAGCTGAAGTTTACAGAGGGTGGAAGATGCGAGGCTGACTAGGACAGCATTGGAATCATTATGTCCAGTGGTAACAAAGGCGTGGATGAAGATTTCAGCAGTGGCTGAGGGAGACAGTGGTCAAAGCTTTCTGGCCATTCCCACCAGCGCTATCTTCCTGTACTGTTTGGTGGAGCAAAATCTGCAGCATGGGCTGGTAGGGCTGAATGGCCTGTTTCTCTGCTGTTCATTCGATGTAATAATATTAACAGGGTGCAGATTCAAGGAGGCCAAGCCTTTATAAGGAAGAAAAGAATTGTTTGGTTGAGTGTATGATATAGAATGGGTAGATTTATTTACAAATGTGATTTATTTCCCCAATTCCATTAGGAAATTTAGAGGTATAGGATCGGCTGAGCCAAAAATCTAAATTGGGAGAAATGATCTACAACTGATCAGAAATAATATTAGAGATAGCTCTGCAACTTGATTGGGTCCCAGATTATTTGAAAACACAATGTGTTGTCAAATGTGATTGAAGGGATGGCTAGTGGTACCTAGTAATGAGTGGAATCATTGACAGAGAGACATGAAGCACTGTTAGACAGCATCCAGCAGGTGCAGCAAGTATGTACACATCACCTTCATGTCCTTTTAATGCTGAAATGATACTGCAAGAATTCTGTTCCAGCTTTAATAACGTGATCTGTCCGGAGTAATCACCCACAAATGCATGGCTTGTTTCTACATCATATCTGAATAAATCGTGAGTTAAAAAGAATAAAAGCTGATGCCATTCTTCACCCAATACAACAGAAACATAACAAAAGAATGATTTTAAACTAAAAAGGCCAGAATGCAAAATGACTGCCAATTTTCTAATGCCTACTTCGTAGTAATACTGTACTCAAGATGAATTTATATCAAAATATCTTCTTATTGAAGCACTAATACATTTTGAACTGAGAGTATGCTTACAGCAATGACAAAGGCTGTTCCTTTTAATTGGCACAATCTAATGGAAGTGTCTCATATGTGGTAGGTTTTGCTGGGGGGTTCCTGCTGGCTCTGTGGGAGAACTCCCCAACACCATCTAACCACACTTAAGTCACTTTTTTGGGCTACGTGGAGTTTGTCCCCAGTCAAGCCCACACTTAGAATTATTTCCATCACTAGGGAGCTGAACTCACTGGCCAGGCCGGTTCCTCAAGAAATTGGGCAACCCTTTTGAAAGGGTGTGAAAATCTCCAGGAGGGGTTGGGATCACCCCACCCATGGGCAATGCCACCCCACACACATGGACATTACTCCACACCCTCCCAAATGATGACATCTCGCAATGGGGTCGCAGAGCGGCCACCCATTTTTAGGCCTTCCTGTGCCCCATTTCAGGACCCCCCACTATTCACCTCCACTCTTTCTCCCCCCCCCCCCCCCCCCCCACACACACACACCCCCAGCATTCCAGAAGTCCCTTCATACCAACCTGGCACTCCCCCACCCCAACCAGTCATATCCCCCTCCACCCTCCTTTCATGGGCATGGCACCCTAGGCCCCGACTCTTGGCAGTGCCACCCAAGCACTGCCACCCCAGCACCAAGACAGTGCTCCTTCCAGCTTTACAGTGCCACCCAGGCACCATTACCAGGGAGTCATGCTGCTCTGTCCTTGACCCCGACCACCCAGGGGCCTCAGATGGCGCGGGAGATCCCCGAGTGCCATCCTGCCTGGTCCACCTTTGTATGCATCAGTACTGAACAGCATGCCCTGGTCATTAAATGCTGGGAGCCTGGCAGATCCTGGGTGAGGCAGCCAATGGGGGTTTGAAACTGACTTAGGTGTGTGCCAGGCTTGCTCACGTCCATTGTGGGCAGGATCGTGATCGCAATCCCTTGCGAGGTTTGGATAGTTCTCGCGAGGTGTACTGGCTGCCGGGAAGTCCACGGGAGGCTTCTCTCAGCATTTAATGGCCGCATTGCACTCCTATCCGGGCACGATGTGGCGCGTAGACCATGCCCAATATTTGTTAACTGCTCAAGGATAACTTTCCGACAGATTCTCCAGACAAGAAGGAGTACAAAAAAAATACTTTCTGAAGTAGAGCATCTTCTGGAATTCTGAACTCTCACCTAGTTAAAACAAAATTGAGGAAAAATCAATTCTGAAATATTACGGAGCAAAAAGCTCAGTTTCCATCACATTGCACGCCATGTAGCAGAGATGTGGGGTTAATTTTCCATCCCCGCCTACCGCAGCAACAGTAGTGGGTGGGACGGAAAAGTTTGATGGACCATTTAAAAGGTTGGCTGACCTCCGGCAGGAATTTCCGGTTTGGGGGGGGGGGGTGTGAGACCAGAAAATCCCACCCACAGGATCAGATGTTAAGCAAACCGCATGAAAATGAATACCTTACTCTTCTTCCAGAATATCTCATTGACCAACCTTGATACTGATCTATTTGTCTCGGTGTCCAAAAGAGAATCAGGGTAAAGGATACTGTAAGCAGGAAGCCCATGCACCAAAACAGTGTCTTCCCCGTAGACATCCACTCCTGGTACACATCCAGCTGAGGTATTTGTCATGTCCTGTGCTTATAACCCATTCAGACTCTGGCGAAAATATCACGGCTGAAATACGGTTCTGATGTGCTGGAATGGGAAAGAAAAAGTCACTATTATGAAATGTTAATCGTCATTAAACAAACTTGTGGAAGCTACGTTTGTGTGCCATTACACGATGTACTGCACAAGAGTATTTTTGCCTCAGTTTAACTCACTAATGGAAAAGTGGACAGAATCATAAAATGAGCTTTCCATGTTCTCAGGAATGGAAGAAAGTTCTCCCTACTGAACATTATAAAGAACGGTGTAGAGGTTGTGGGTTTGGAAAGTGTCGACAAAGAAGTCTTGGCAAATTGCTGCAGTACATTTTGTAGATGGCACAGATGTAACCATGGTGCATCAGTAGGGAAAAATTGTCACGGGATCTTTTAAATCTACCTGAAAGACAGTGGTGAGGGTCTCAGGTTTACATTTCACACCATTCCTTTCATAATATACTATTAGTGTAGATTACATACTCCGTCTCGCAGCAGGGCAAGAACACATTACCCAATGTCTGAGGATTGAACCAAAAAGCCAAGAGCAAGTCAAGGTAATGTTAAATGCATCAGTGAAAAATTATTGTTAATGCCCAAGTTAAAGACTATTAAAAGTGAATGAAAGCTAAGCATGCAGCAATTTTTATGCAAGTAAAATTTGTCGGAAAAGCAATTTTTCAAAATTATTAGATGTTGAGCAATATTGGTTCAGGTTTAGTTCTCATTTTTGGTTGCATAAATTAGAACTACAACAGCTGACTTTTCATTTTAATGTACAAATACTATTCCTAGCACCAGACCAATGGAAACCCAGTTGTTCAGCATATAATGTCAATCCCTTCCTACCACACAGTGTCATTGCAATGACACATCATCAGACTGCTAAACCTAATTGCAAGACAGCATGGCTCTGATGATAAAAAATTATTTTTGCAGTTCTTCCCCTGACCTCTCACCGACAAAGCCATCTCAGGAAGATAAAAAAAAAAGGAACAGAAACTACTATGGAAATGCAACACAGCAAGAAACAAATGCTTGGAGACATGTCCAATCAACTGGAATCATTGTTCAAGCAGCCGGGTGATCACATCCTTTTGAGCATCACTATTGGAAAATTCACAAAGTAAAATGCGCTGCATCTACAATGCCTCGCCACGAACAGGCTTCAAGCCAGTTCGGCACTGTTCATTTATGATGAGCAGCATCAGACAAGAAAGTGGGTTAACTAGCACAAGTATCGAATTATTCAGCAGTAAACACATCAGGTTAAAGCAATTAGTACAAAGTGCAATTTAGACATTTAGATTTGTTACCTTTCAACAAAACAATAGGGTTTTTAAAGAAGAAAAGGTTATTCAATGACAGAATACAGTGAACATATACATCCTCAGTATGAAGAAAATTTCTAATTCATCAGTTAAAAAACAAAAAAGGAAAGCAGGGTGACATGATGGATTAGACTTTCAAATCCAGTCTAGAATGCTACAACAGTTTCCTCTGCTGCAAAAATCAAGAACCTAAATCTACCACCAATTAAAGGCAATCTCAACTCTTCAAAGAGCACACAAATCCCCGGTGGTGGTTAAGGGACAAGAAGATAGTTTTTTTTCTTCACCTACAAACCGGAGTCCAGAAACATGTGCATGGGGAGATCATTTTGGAAATATAGGAGTAGGCCATTTGGCTGCTCAAAACTGCTCCACCAATCAAAGAAATCATGGTTGATCTTCTATCTCAAAGCCATTTTCCTACACTACCCTCACAACTTTTAAAGTTTTCAACATCTAGAAAAATATGTATTTCTGCCTTGAATAAACTCAGCCCAAGGGCACAGCCCTGTGTGAAACAATTCCTCCTCATCTCAGTTCTAAATAGCCTGCCCCTTATTCTGAGACTACGGGGGAGATCTTCCGGCTGTTCACATCAGCAGAATCTTCCGTGGCACACTGGCACCTCGGATTTACCGGCGGCATGGGTTGGATTCAAGAGGAATTTCCATTGACAGCAGCAGGATCAGAAGATCCTGCCGCAGGCCAACGGGGGGGGGGGGGGGGGGGGGGGGCACCTCGCACTGCCGGAAAACATGCCATGGGAGGCCAGAGAATCTCGCCCATTGTCCCCAGGTTCTAGAACCCCTCCAGCCAATGGAAATACCCTTTCTGGGACAGCATGGTTCCACAGTGATTAGCACTGCTGTCTCACTGCTCGGAGGACCCAGCTTCGATCCTGGCCCTGGGTCACTGTTCATGTGGAGTTGCACAATCTCCCAGTGTCTGTGTGGGTCTCACCGCCCCCCGCCCCCCCCCCCCCCCCCCCCCCCCCCCCCCCCATAACCCCAAAAGCTGTGTAGGGTAGGTGAATTGGTCACACTATATTGTCCCTTAATTGGAAAACGGAAACACCCGTTCTGCATCTATCCTGTTTAGCTCTGTAAGAATTTTGTATGCTTAAAATACTATTCCTAGCACCATACCAATGGAAAACCAGTTGTCCAGCATACTATGTCAATTCCTTCCTACCATAGGGCCATTGCAATGACACATCCCCACAGGAAGTTGAAGAACAGATATGTAAACAGTGCGGTTCTGAAAATAAAAATTATTTTTGCAGTTCTTTCCTGACCTCTCACGTTCAAAGCCATCACAGGAAGATAAAAAAAGGCAAAAAAAGAAAGAAAAAACAGCAACAGAAATGCAAGACAACAAAAAAAAAAGCTTGGAGACATGTCCAATGAACTGGACTCAACAGAGGAGGTCATCTATTAATGCTTCTAAACTCTCTAGTGAATAAAGCCCAGTCTCTAAAATCTCTCCTCACAGGACAATTTCTGCATCCAGGGATCAGTCTGATGAACATTCATTGCACTCCCTCTATGCCAAGTATATGCTTCCTTGGTTAAGGAGACCACACCTGTGCCCAGAATTCCAGGTGTGATCTCAACTAGGCCCTATACAATTGCAGTAAGACTGTCATACTCCTGAATTCAAATGCTCTTGCAACGAAGGCCAACATTCCATTTGCCTTCCTAATTGCTTGTTGCACCTGCATGTTATTTTTCAGTGGCTTATGAACAAGGACATCTGGTCTCTTTGGACATGAACAGTTCTCGATCACTCACCATTTAGGAAATCCTCTATTTCTGCTCTCCAAGTGGAATACCTTCACGTATTTCCACATTTTGCCATTTGCTATGTCCTTGCACACTCACTTAAGACTGTCTAAATCCCCTTGAAGCCTCTTTGCATGCTCCTCGCAACTGTCATTCCCAACACATTTTAAGTCATCAGCAAATTTGGAAATATTGCATTTTGGTCCACACATCCAAATCATTGATATAGTTACGAATAGCTGGGGCCAAAGCACTGACCCTTACAAGCCAACCGGAGAATTAGCCATTTAGTCCTAATCCGTTTCCTGCGCATTAACAAATCCTCAACCCATGCCGGTATATTACCCCAATTCCACATGCACAAATTTTGCTTACTGACCTGGGGCACAATTCTCCGCCCCCAGCAGGGTCGGAGAATCGCCTGGGGCCGCCGAAATTCCGGCCCCCGCCGTGGCAGAGATTCTCCGCCACCCGGGAAGTGGTGGCGGCAGGAATCTCGCCACTCCAATCGGCGAGGCCCCTGCGGTGATTCTCCGGCCCGGATGGGCCGAAGTCCCGCCGCTGGGAGGCCTCTCCCGCCGCCGAGGTTTGAACCACCTCTGTAACGGCGGGATCAGCGGCGCGAGCGGGCCCCCGGGGTCCTGGGGGGGGGGGGGGGGGTGATCGGACCCCGGGGGGGTACCCCCATGGTGGCCTGGCCCGCGATCGGGGCCCCCCGCTCAGACTCCGGGCCAGTGCCCTGGGTGCACTATTTCTCTTCCGCGGCCGCCGCGGCCTCCGCCATGGCGGAAGCGGAAGAGAAACCCACATTGCGCATGCACCGGTGGTGACGTCAGCGGCAGCTGGTCGCCGATGTCACCACCGGCGCATGCGCCGACTGGCGAAAGCCTTTCGGCCAGCCCCGCTACCAGGGGCACCGGTTTGTTGCGCCAGTCTTCTGGTGCCAACCGCTCCGGCACGGGGCTAGCCCCCAAAGGTGGGGAGAATTCCCTACCTTTTGGGAGGCCCGACCCCCGAGTGGTTGGCGCCACTCCCCTACTCCGGGACCCTCCGTCACGCCGGGTAGGGGAGAATCCAGCCCCTGGTGTGGAACCTTATCGAAAACCTGCTGAAAATTCAAATACACCACATCCACTGGTTCTACCCTACCTATTCTGCTACTTACATCTTCAAATTAACCAACAGGTTTTTCAAACACGATTTCCTATTCATAAATCCACGTTGACTCTTCGCTATTCCACCATGATCTCCCAAGTGTACAGTTATCACATTAGTAATACCAGACTTTTAGCATTTCCGCCCCTACTGATGTCAGGCTAATTTGTCTAGAATTCCTTATTTTCTCTCTCCATCCATTCTTAATATTGGGGTTACATTTTCTACCTTCTAACCTGCAGAAATCATTCCAGAATCTATGATTTTGGAAGATACCACCATTATCGCTCCAACCACTTCTTTCATGTAGCTCATCAGATCCAGGGGATTATCAATTTTCGGTCACATTGATTTCTTTAGTACCACTTTTTTACCAATACTAATTGCTTTCAGTTCCTTGGTTCTCAAAAGAGAAAGATTTTTTTGAAACTTCCTCCACAAAGACAGACACAATTGGGCTGGATTCTCCGTAGCCTGACGCCAAAATGGGGATTGGCAATCGGGCAGAGAATGGATTCCGGTACAGGAATCGGGGCAGGAGCCAGTTTGTGATGCTCCGCCCCCTCCAAACTGGCATCATCGGGACGCAAGCCGTTGCAATGCATTGGTGCTTCATCGATGCTCCGCCCCCGATGGGTCAAGTTACCGACAGCACGGACAACAGGTGATCCAGGGGTCGGAAATCCAGCATGCTGGCTGCGGGTGTCAAGAGGCACCACACTCATCCATGATCCATGCCACTGGCCCAGGGGCTTCTATTAGGGCTGGACAGTGGGTGGGCTGTGGGGTTGGAGTGGGCGGGTTAGGGTTCCAGCATGGCGCAACCAGTGCAGGTCATTGGCCCTGTGCACATGCAGACTGGGACCCGGCGATTCTGCAGCCGTCTTCCGCACAATCTGTGGCTGTTTCACGTGGCACCAGTGCTGGCCCTCATCGGTACTGGAATCGGTGAGGGGTTCACAACGATTTTTCCATCATGAAATTCCCACGGATTCTCTGTACACAGTGGCACTTAGCCTCAGGAATGGAGAATCCAGTGCAAAGAATTTTAGTTTCTCTACCATTTCCATATTCCCCATTATGAATTCTCCTGTCCCTGCTCGTTAGTCTTTGCTCATTTTTTTCCTTTTTACAGATCTATAAATGATTTTACAGTCTATTTTTATGTTTCTCGCTAATTTACTTACACCTTTTATTTTCTCTTTCATCAATTTTTCGGTCCTCCTTTGCTGAATTTTAAAATACTCCCAATTCTCAGGCTCATTACATTTTTGGCAACTTTATAAATCTCTTCCTTTGATCCAATATAACCCTCAACTTCTTGCGTTATTAATGGGTGGATCACATTTCCTGCTGGACTTTTGTGCCTTAAGGAATATATATTTATTGTAAACTATGTATTCTATAAACATTCTTCAAATGTTAACAATTGATGGTCTGTCATCATATCGTTGAAATCTACCTCAACCAACTTACCTTCGTAGTTTTGTTTCTTTAGATTTTTAAGACCTAGTTTCGGATTGAAATGTAATCACTTTCAAACTTAAATGTACAATTCTATTATATTATGGTCACCCATCTCTAAATGCTCCTTTTGTAATTTGATTTGTTAGCTTTTCCTCATTACACAATATTAGATCAAAATAGCCAGTTCTCAAGTTAGTTCTTCAACATATCCTTTTAAAATACCATCTCGTGTATATTCCTGGGCTTTGTCCTCCACAGCATTACTGCTAATTAGACTTACCCAATCGATTTGTAGATTGAAGTGCCTCATGATTACACTGGATACATGAACTTTCAATTTCCTGATTTATACCACTACAATTTGGTGGCCTATAAAGAACTCTTACCAATGTTTGCTGCCCCTTGCTGTTTCTTAGCTCCACACAAACTGACTCTACTTCCTGATCTTCCAATCGAAGATTCACTCTCACAAATATACTGATATTATCCTTTATTAACAGTGCTACCCCACCTCATTTTCCTTTTTGCCTATCCTTCCGAAATGTTGAATACCCTTCAACATTCAGGTCCCAGCCTTGGTCACCCTGCAGCCACATCTTTGTAATGGCAATTTGGAAAGGTTTGTTTACCACAATTTGTACTGTAAATTCATCTACTTTGATGCAAATGCTGCATGCATTCAGATATGGAACCTTTAGTTCTGTTTTTTTAATGATTTTCACAACCTCTAGACTTATCTGCTAGTGAATTCTTAACTTTATATCCTCGTCTCTTCCTGCCACACACTGATAGCCATTTTCATCATTGCTACCTTTCCTCTCTCTTTAAAAAAAAAATCTTCCCTCACATGAGCCCTCATCTCCCCTATTTAGTTTGAGGCCCTTTCTACCACCTTAGTTGTACAACTCACCTGAACACGTGTTCCAGAACAGTTTAGGTGAAGATCATTTCAATGGTACAGCTCCCATTTCCCCAGTACTGGTGTCAATGCCTCACAAATCAAAACTGCTTTCTCCCACACCAATCTTGGAGCCACACATTTAACTCTCCGATCTTGCTTACCGTATGCTAATTTGCTCAAGGTTTTAGTTATAATCAAACAATTATTACCTTTGAGATTAAAGATTTATTTTTTTATAAATATATACCCTAGCTGCTTATACTCCAAGTAGAACCTCTTTCCTGGCCCCAACTATGTCAGTGGTACCAATATGGATCCCCCTCCTCCCACGACAAGTTCCTTTCCAGATATCCCAAACTCTGGCAACAGGCAGACATCACAGACCTTCTCGACTTGTGCTCACAGATTGTAGGACTGTGGTCATCTTCCTGACTATATTGTCCCCAACTACCATCACCTCCCGCCTGCTTGAATGGCTTATTTACCATGTTGGCACAGTCAGTTCGCTCATCCACCCTGCAGCACTCGCTTTCTTCTGCACAAGCTGACAAAAACGTCAAACTGGTTGGACAATTGCAACGGCTGATGCCCCTCCACTTTTACATTCTTTACCGGTCTCACGCGCAGTCGCACCCTCCTGTCTCTCACTATGGACCAAATCGGTTGACCTCATCCCAAGGGACTCAACTGCCTCCTGGAACAAAGCATCTAGGTCATTTTCTCCCTCCCTGATTCACTGCAGTGTCTGCAGCTTGGCCTCCACATTAATGACACAGAGCTGTAGCTCCTCCAGCCAGTCACTGCACATCAGCTGCTTTGGGTCACTCAGGTGTCCAAGAGGACCCACATCCTGCAGCTGCCATATATCAACTGCCCAGCTATATTTATAGTTTTTAATTAATTAAATGATTAATCTTACAGATCAAATATTAATTAGCCCGATCTACTTATATACATTATTATTTCAGTCAATGTTCTTTTTACCACGATTAAAGTTCCCTAGTTAAGATAAATAGGAAACATTCACCAGCCTCCCTAGTTAAAATAAATAGGAAATATTCACCAGCCAACCTAATAAGATTTACTACTATTAGCAAACATTCTACTACTAATAAAACCTTGAATTACCAGAGTTTTGAAAGGTAAATGAGAAAAATACTCTGACCAATAAACTACCTGCTTTCCTGTGACACCACACGGCTCACTCAGAACCCAACGGCTCCCTCATGGAGCTACACCGTAGTAGTCGGTTCTTTTGTGAAGTCTGGCCAGCTGCTCTCACATTTTAAAAAAATAAATAAAGTCTCTTATAAAGGTAGCTGCTTTAGTAAACAGCACCACCTCCCTCACTGCACCAAATTCCCTCACTTACTAAATTTCAAATATCACACTCGCTGTCTATGTGCTTGCTTACTTTTAACCAGATTTACTGGGCCAGAAACACATGGAATTGGATGGAATTCTTACCCTTCCCAATATTACTGTCCAATGAAGGTCAATGTCAGTTTCATTACCGAGAGGTTTGCTTAGAACTGATTCTCTCCAACCTAGCTCTCTTGCAACATCCTATAGTAAACCCAACTCTAAACTAATCCCATCTGGTTTGACCTTCTGACTCAGTCGACCCGAGATGGTCTTTGAGAACCTTCACATTTTCCCTGGTCCGATTATTACCTTAAACAATGTTATTCAAGCAAGCAAAGGAGATTTAATACTTCCCCCCCCCCTGTTAAATCTAGTATTACGTCTTTGTTCAAGTGGCTGCTTCATGTAAATATTTTATTGTATCTGACACCTTGGTCAGTATAAATTACCTCAAGATAACCCTCCATTTCTAGTATCTAGAAATATCTAGTTTGGTTCACCATTTGATGGCCCCTTGAGAAAGAGTGGGGAAATGAGACACCTCTACTCCTTCAACAGATCTTAGTGGACAGGTTGGGTGATACGTTCCACAGTCTGGGGCTCTTGGTCACAATTGCACTTTGGGTCATCCCTTATTTTCTACTTCGGGAGATGGGGTTGCATTGTCCAAGCCCTACGCAGATTCAGCTGAACATCCGAGAAACGTTGAAGCCAGAGAGCACTGCTGTTGGGTCAGAGGATGAGGTTTTTCTAAGTTGCATAGCTCCCACTATTCCACTGGTCTGGGTAGTGGCTTGGTATCAGTCATGTAAATGTTAGCTGCTGTTTCCCAGAATGGTTGGTACAATTTTAGAGCTTCCTTGGTAGAATTTTCAACTTTTCGTGAATGGGAAAGTCAGTGTTGCTCATGATATTTTCCATTTTATGGGGCAGCAATGCGAATAGCTAGAGGGGCAATGTGGGACAATGCTGGGAGCCATTTTGTTGTAGGGGACTCAAGTCCCTGGCACTATGGCAGCATTGATCTGTACGTTCATGATCTTTGTGTAACAGCTGCAGCAATTTTTCATTTTCGGTCAAGTTGAGAGGATGAGGCTGATTGGCAAGAATACTGTCCAGGGTGACACCCAAGTGGGCAGAGGGAGGAAGGGAGTCAAGGGTAAGTCACCTTGTACAGGAGGAACCATTGACTTCTTTCCCATGAGATCATTGTATGGATGGAATGGCAACACAACTGCTGTTTTAAAACATTAAAAACTTTCAAGGTGATCAACCAGAAATCACCACAGTGAAGACAAAAGGAAAATTAATATAATCTGATTTGGCTTCCCACGATGCTCCGCCCCCAATGGGCCGTGTTTCCTATGGCGCAGGACACATGTGGTCTCAGCCATGTGGGAATCCGGTGTGGCAGCTGCGGACTGTGTCCAGTACCGCCACACACGTCTTGCTGGGGGGGGGGGGGGGGGGGGGGTTGCTTGGGGGGGGGGGGGGGGAAGAGAAAATCGCAGATGGCAGGTCAGGTCCATGCTCTGCCGGTGCCATGTTGTACGCCGCGACTGCGGAAAGTCAGTAGCCGTGGGCATGCGCGGCCGTTTTCGGCATGGGAGGCGGGAGTTTCACTCGGTGCCGGTGCTAGCGGCGGAATTGGTGAGGGGTTGCCGCCGTTTTTTGTGGGTCGTAAAAGACAACACATGCTCCGCTGGCGCCGGCAGTTAGCCGCTGAAACAGAGAATCCAGCCCCCCATTTTGTTTCAAAATTGAGATAATTTTAAAAATGAGGTTGCTCGTCGGTCCTCTAAAAAGGAAGGCTAATAGTTTTATATTTCAAATACACGAAAGGACAATCTTTTTGTTTATTTACTTATTCCATTGCTACCGACATTTTGCCTTTCTTCCATTTTGACACTTAACCATCCTTGCCCTTCATCCAGTTGCATACTCTTTCCCCGCACCCCCTGCCTATCCCTCTCACCTCCTTTCTGGTTCTGTACGTGATTAGAAGCCGTTCCTCTTCAATACTTCCAGTTCTGATGAAAAGTCATCAACTTGAAAAACTGGCCTGAATTTTAGCCACAAAAAAAAGTATAATTTGGGCTGGCTTTGGGTCAGGATTTAAAAATCTGAACCCTGCCCCCAACTTGCCCACTTCCAGGTTTCAAGGATGTAGACAAAGGGCAGGCAGCCAACTCTCTCCGAGGAGGTGGGCTGACAATCTAAATATTTTAATAAGGTGGCAGAAAATCATTTAATCTGCTTTGCAGAAAGCTGGATTTCCAAAACATGATCAGTGGATGGGCAGCATGGTGGTGGAGTGGTTAGCACTGTTGCCTAAGGCACCGAGGACTCGGGTTCAATCCCGACTCCGGGTTCATGTCCGTTTTGAGTTTGCACATTCTCCCAGTGTCTGCATGGGTTTCACCCCCACAACCCAAAGATGTTCAGGTTAGGTGAATTAGCCATGCCAAATTGGCCCTTAATTTGAAAAAACTAATTAGGTACTCTAAAAATTTAGTAAACAAAATATGATCAGTGCAGGATGGCAATATTGCACAAAATACAAAATTGGCATCTTTGAGCCTAACCTACCTAATTTTCAAAGTGTCAGAGCAGACAATTTTCAATGGACAATTTGTAAACAGACTACAAATTTGTTTTAAAAAACCCATCAGCTCCCATGACATTATGTTGGTGGGTGTGGGGAGGAAAATGTTAGATGCATTGGGAGGAGTTCAGCAAAAAATGTGCAGAACCAAATGACCGTTTATCATCCAAAATATGTAACATTAAATCCCCATCAATTGCATGCTCACCAACAATATCACTTTGCAGCTCTTTACAAAATGCCTTGCAGGTGGTCGCCTATTTAAGCCACCAACTGAAGAACATGCATAATGTAGGGGCATTAATGGTTTAGCACAGTGGGCTAAACAGCTGGCTTGTAATGCAGAACAAGGCCAGCAGCGCGGGTTCAATTCCCGTACCGGCCATCCTGAACAGGTGCCAGAATGTGGCGACTAGGGGCTTTTCACATGATCAGTAACTTCAGTGAAGCCTACTTGTGACAATAAGCGATTATTGTGTCAGTAAGATCCATGGTGGGGAAAGGAAACTAGAGAAAATCTTCCATGCGAGCCATTTTTATTGATATACATTCCCAATTGAAAAGCCAGCTCAGTTAAATAAATAGTGCCAAGATTTTCCTCCAGCAAATACAAGACCATAATCCGTCTCTCTCGTCAGCTAAACCCAGTTATAAATCACAATACTCCCGTTGATTTACCAAGACAGCAGTCGGCTCATAAAGCAGAATTTTAAAGAACGAACGTTTTTGGTTCTGCTGACATTTGTCTCAAATAGTGAACAGAAAAATAAAGTTTGTTGACCACAGTACTTAACGTACCTGGATAAGTCTTTACATAAGTCATCTTATTGAAATCTTCAGCCATGAGGAACTCCTAAAAAAGGAATATATAGAAATGCTTACACTGTCATTAAAATACCATAGCAGATCTCCATAAGCTAAAGCATAGGGAATGTGAAGGTCAGGAGTCTGATAATGTAATATTTTTATTTTTGTAGCTGCATACACTTTCTTTAGAGAATAGCATACGGTAGTGGAATAGTGTGCTGGCATCTCTCTAACCAGCATGTAGGGTGGTTAGTCCATTACAGAGGGAGAGTTTATAGGTTCCCACATCCATTGGACATGAGGATTCTGCTGGATACCAACTTCGAATTCAGAAATAAAGCCCTGGTCTCCACTCGCTGTGAATGTCCCAGAGCAGAGTTCAAACCTTTCAGCTCCTAATACTGAGGCTGGAATGCTACCAATGACCCACAGGTTCTCTTGATGTTATGTAATGCACAATGTATCATTCTTCTGCCAAGTACAATTGTTGTGTATATTTTTGCAGTCATAAAACCCTTTCTGGACTGTTTAAAAGGCATTTTTCTTTAAACAAACCCTCAGTCAAAATTAACTAGGATGTATTCGCTGTTGTTGAAAATGTTCTGTATTTTGGAAATGCTGGGTTTAAAATAAAAACGATGACATTTAAATCTGCCATTATGATCACTCGACACAAATATCTTCTTGACCACAACATGGATGGACATCATACCCTAACGATTGCTGGTGGTCCTAGCAACGGAAAGGTGTGCAGCAGCCACTCACTTAAAATGTCATGTTAATTGGTGCTGAGCTCTAGATTTTCAAGTATGTGCTCACATAGCTAACTTGCAAATATGCCTTCCAGCCGCTAGACATTCAGCAACTGTTCATCCAAAACTTTCCTCATCAGCTATCTGATAATAATTTGCCTTCAGCATGGTGAAAGGCACTCTGCAGAGCGTGGTTATTATTGATGCAAGCTGATGTCCTGAATATCCAGGTCACAGCACATTCACCAAAAGCTTAATACAGATTTGCATCACATTAAGTTTTGGCAAAGAATGGTTTTCTGTCCAGAGAATTCCATAGGAGGTTAATCGAGGCCAAAGTCCTCCCTCAATGTATGTGTCCCTGACCTTTCATATTAAGGATAAATACTTTTTGGGACTGGGATATAGAGACATTTATGCAATCAGAGGGTTATAAATCTTTGAAATGCTCTGCCTCACCAGTGTTGGGTATATCCAAATCAAAGATGGATACATTTTCACATTTTCTCAAAACACCAAGTTATATGGGGAAAATGGATAATGGGAAAATAGAGGTCAGACAAAAATTGTGCTTATGTTGAATAACTGTAGCCTAGAGGGCACAAAGTCTACTCTTGCTCCTATTTCCTATATGCTTATCAAACTCACGAGTTTCCCCTTCAATTTCTTAATGTGCATTTTGCAGTGTCATTGCACTGAACTAATAACTGCACCAAGTGACTCTGGTAAAGATAAAATCAGATTATATTGTTAGGATCCTCGATGAGAACCCAACTATTTGTAATTTGTAAAAGTGAGGAAATGTTATCACTCCTGTGGTGCAGTAACAACACTAACCCATACATGTCTTTTATGTGAAAACAAACTTTAAATGCAGAATTAACCACATTAACAACAGAGAAATAGCTTTACATTGAACAGTTCTCAAGTCAAAGAAAAAACCTTAACTTACTTCCCAAACCTGCCTCTGCATTCCAATTAAGCAAGCCAATATATGTCAAATATCACTCATGAATAAAAGTTAACAACCAGCTTTCTACTTGATTTTCGCTATGCAGAATATTTAGGCGAGAACATCTTGCAGGACCAAAACTGAAACACCTCTGTTCAGATTAAAATCCTGGGAAGAACTTTTCAGACAGACCTGGCTCCTCCCCTTAATTACATCATCTGTACCCAAAGCACAAGGTACAATTGAGCAGAGTCAGCTTCGATGGCTGTATGTATTGAGCAGATGCACACGAGATGGCTCCCGCCAGGGCTCTGCATTTTTAGTCGTTTTTGACCAGTTTCTGGGAATACTTTTGCTTAAAATCCCACGTGATTAATGGTATAAGGTGCCTACATAAGGGAATTGCCCAGAAGGACGAGGGAAAATACAGCTGAAGAAAGAAATTCATTGATGGAATCAGAGGCTTCTCGGGGCTCTTCGTTGAAGAAAATGGCTGAGGCTGCTGCTGCGACTCTGTCCACTCCATTAACAGCCAAGATACTTACTGGCACCTTGGCGGCTAAATTCGAGAAACAGAGACAGTTCATAGAAGTGGCCCTGGTTCCTATTCGGTCGGCATTGGAGAAAACAAAAGAGTTGGTAAAAGGGACAGTCTGCCGACGGTGATGACAGATTTTTACTTGTTTTGTCTTGCTGGTCGGTTTGGTGACCATATTGGGTGGGCCTGGCGTTTGTACTCTCTAAACAGTAGTTGGAAAACTCCTCTTAGTGGAAATGGCTGACTCCAGTTCAAAGTGGGTGGGAAGCCCCCAACTTGTTTGGTCATTTGGAATGCAAGGGGGTGACCGAAAAAGGTCAAGGGTATTTGACCACCTGAAAAGTACTGATGTGATGTTTCCGCTGGACAGTATCTGCTGTAAGGGTCAAGACTATGTTGCGGAAGGGGTGGGTGAGTCAAGAATTTCACTCAGGCTTCAAAGGAAGCCCACAGGGGGCTTCCTCCTCCTCCTCCTCCTCCTCCTCCTCCTCCTCCTCCCCCCCCCCCCCCCCCCGAGGCTGCACTCAGCGTTATTTCCTGCACTGAGGAGCTGCAGCAAGCGGAAGAGATCGGGGGGTGGAATCTGGAGGCAATTTAAAAATTACATCCCGATCTCTCGACTCGACACCCCGGCGCACTCCCAGGCACCTCCCGGTGACCGAACTTACTTATAAAAGAGAGACACACAAGGGTGAAGATCTTCTATTCTGCCTAGTGCCTCAGCTTGCTTGGGTGACCTTATGGAGCTTCTATATTTTGAGAAGGTCAATAAATAATAGTAATAATCTTTATTATTGTCACAAGTAGGCTTACATTAACACTGCAATGAAGTGACTGTGAAACTCCCCCAGTCGTCATACTACGGCGCCTGTTCGGGTACAGCAAGGGAGAATTCAAAATGTCCAATTCGCTTAACAAGCACGTCTTTCGGGGTTTGTGGAAGGAAATTAGAGCACCTGGAGCAAATCCACACAGACACAGGGAGAACGTGCAGACTTTGCACAGACAGTGGCCCAAGCCAGGAATTGAACCCAGGTCCATGGTGCTGTGAAGCAACAATGCTAACTACTGTGCTACCATGCCACCCTTAAGTACACCATCAGGCAGTCAGTAGAGGGACTCTACCTCGGATGATAGCCATTAATTTCCTTTTTTAAAGATTTAGTTGCCATCAGCTGTTAAGGGTTTTGTTTGTCGTTTTTATTTTGGGGGAGTTAAGATTGGATGTTTTAGTGTTCGTTGCCTGTGCTTTTTTTAAAATATTGAAACTTGAAGCATCTGTTTTATATTAATGTCATTTTGTTCAAATGAAATAAGTTTTCAATAAAGATATATTTTTTTTAAAAGCAGAGTCAGCATTGCTTCATGAAAGGGAAATCATATCTGACTTATGTATTAGAGTTTTTCGAAGAAATCTCTGCCAGAGTGGATAGAGGGGAACCAGTAGATGTGTTGTATTTGGATTTCCAGAAGGCGTTCGACAAGGTACCTCACAAAAGGCTAATTCATAAGATAAGAGCCCATGGTGTTGTGGTAGTACCTTGGCGTGGATAGAGAATTGGCCAATGGGCAGGAAAAAGCAAGTAGAATAAGGGGTCCTTTTCTTTTTAGGTAGGTGACCTGTAATCAGTTGAGTTCCACAGGGATCAGTGCAGGGACCACAACTGTTTACAATATGTATCAGTGACTTGAAGAAAGGAAGCAAATGTGGGGTTGGTTTAGCACAGTGGGCTAAACAGCTGACTTGTAATGCAGAACAATGACAGCAGTGTGGGTTCAATTCCCGTACCAGCCTCCCCGAACAGGCGTCGGAATGTGGCGACTAGGGGCTTTTCACAGTAACTTTGTTGAAGCCTACTTGTGACAATAAGTGATTATGTAACCAAATTTGCAGATGACACAAAAATAGGTGGAAAGGCAAGTTGCAAGAGGGGAAGTCTTGCTGCAACAGTACAAAGTACTGGTGAGACCACATCTGGAATACTGTGAGCAGTTTTGGTCCCCTTATTTAAGGAAAGATATTATTTCATTGGAGACAGTTCCGAGTTTCACTAAGCTGATCCCTGGTATGGATGGATTGTCTTATGAACAAAGGTTGAACAGGTTTGGACACTACTCATTGGAATTTAGAAGAATGAGAGGTGATCTCATTGAAACATAGGATTCTTAAGGGGCTTGACAGGGTAAGTGATGATAGGATGTTTCCTTTTGTGGGAGAGTCTAGGACCAGAGGGCAGTATGGTGGCACAGTGGTTTGCATTGCTGCCCCACAGCACCAGGGCCTCAGATTCTTGGGTGACTATCTGTGTGGAGTTTGCACATTTTCCCAGTGTCTGATTGGGTTTCCTCTGGGTGCTTTGGTTTCCTCCCACAGACCAAAGATGTGTAGGTTATGTTAAAGGGGTTACTGGGATAGGGTGGAGGAGTGGGATTCAAGGTTGAGAAGATAGGGCCTTCATGGAGAACTTCTGCTGATAT
Organism: Scyliorhinus canicula; assembly: GCF_902713615.1. Taxonomy (NCBI): domain Eukaryota; kingdom Metazoa; phylum Chordata; class Chondrichthyes; order Carcharhiniformes; family Scyliorhinidae; genus Scyliorhinus; species Scyliorhinus canicula. The sequence goes on from NC_052158.1 coordinate 90,065,571, forward strand.
AGGAAATGAAGCCACACTGTTGGCGTTGTTCCACATCAGCCAAACCAGCCGTCTAACCAACTGAGCTAACTGACTCCCTCAATGTCGGTTGATTACATTCTTTGTTCATGTGCATCATCTCAATGCCAGCATTTATCGCCCATCCCCAATTGTCATTGAACAGCATGAGCCACCTTCTTGAACACTGCAGCTCATGGAGGTGTAATCATACCCACACACTTGTTGACAGGCAGAGAGTGCCAGCATTGTGACCCAGTGACAATGAAGAAATAGCAATATAGCAAGTCTGGATGGTGTGAAACTTGGAAAGGAAATCACAGCTGGTGATGTGCCCATGCACAAAACGTAGCTGGGGCCAAACTTGGGGTGTAATTTCAAAGGATTAGATGATAGCTCTTGGGACTAAAGGGATCGATAGATATGGGGAGCTGGGGTTAAATCAGGGTATCGAATTTGATGATCAGCAACAATCATAATGAATGGCGGAGCAGGCTTGAAGGGCCGAATGACCTGCTCATGCCTCTATTTTCCATGCATGTTTCTATGTATCTGCCTCCATTTTCCTTATGTGGTAGGGGTCATGAATTTGGAAGGTGCATTGTCGAGTTGTTGCAAATCCATCAAGCAGACAATACACACTGCTGCCTGCTGCCACTGTGGATCGGTGGTGGAGGGAGTGAGGGATGGGATGCTGAGCCAGCGGGCTGCTCTGTCTTGCTGAGTGTTGTTAGAGCTGCACTCATTCAAGCAAGAGAAGTGGATTCCATCAAACTCCTGTCGGTGGTGGAGTTACTCTCTGCAGAATTCCCAGCATCTGACCTGTTGTAGCCAAAGTATTTATATGGCTGTTCCAGTGATGTTTCTGATCAATGGTATAACTCAAGACGTTGATTGTGACAATGATGGTAATGGCGCCAAGTATCATGGGGAGAGTCATATTCTCCTTTGATGGAGATGATCATTGTGGCACTTACATGGTACAAATGCTACTTGCCAGTTTTCAGCCTAAGCCCAATTGTTGCTGCATGCAGGAATAGCCTACTTCAAAACATGAGGAGTTGGAAATTGTGATGAACATTGCAATTATTGAACATCCCCCAATTCTGACCCGATGTCAGAAGAAATCTCATTGGTGACGCAGTTGAAGATGCTTGGGTCCAAAACATTACCCGAGGAACTCTGAACAGTGTTTTGAGATGGAGATGATTCTGATCTGCATGAACTCAATGGACAAGCTACTTTATTTGAAAGCCTCAATTCAGTTTGTACAGTTGCTCCCTTAAAACAGAGTCAAGATGTTAAACTGGGTGCATTAGTATGGCTGTCTCAAAATCCTCATTCCAGAATCAGGCAGCACAGTGTTAAATCCATCATCACCTAAAGAATTCAGGATCTGAGCTAGATAATCTAGGGAACTAGAAGTGAACAGTTTATCCCTCTAAAGAAAATTACCCAAGACCATTCTTGGAGGAAAACAGTTGGTTCAAGTGAAAGACTGAATAGGTCACTGTGGAATGGGAAAGTGTAGCCAGCAAAAAACAAGCCACAAAACAAAAAAAGTGATATTAATAATTCAGTGCAACAAATTAACAAATGAAAGCTAGTGTACTTACGGCTTTGCTGAAGTCTGAGTAAGACAATGCAATGAACGTTGTGCCCAACACTGAACATAAAACCCACAGATTTTTTAAATATTATGTTTCAGCAAGATATCTTTCTGACTGCAACAGAGATAGGACATTCTGCAGGCATACATACCACAATCGCTCCATTATCCTGCCCTATAAAAATTCGTTTGCTGTCAGGATTGTAGGAAATGGCAGTGCAGGGTGCTTTAAAAGTAAAAGTGGATAAATAACATTAGTGGTTCACATCACAATACATCTACAATATTCTTTAAAGGAATACTTTAAAAAGCATGTACAAACTTATTTGTAAGAATAAAAGTGGTACCCATTTCTGCTTCTGACTTTTAAAAAAACTTGGATTTAGGTAGGTGATGCAGCCACCATTCAACCATTACAACTTGCCCACGTTTATTTTTGAAAAACGCAAACACCAAAGCTGAAAAAGCAAATGAGTGTTGAACAAAGTCTCTGATTCACCAATTTCCAAACAGTTAGATATAGAATTAAAATAATATGCTCAATATTGAGCCCGTCAATATTATTCCCGTAACAGCCGCTGGAATGTGGCGACTAGGGGCTTTTCACAGTAACTTCATTGAAGCCTACTCGTGACAATAAGCGATTTTCATTTCATATTGTGATTCCACAATGTTTCGTGCTATTTGCATTGTTATTGCCCAGATTAAGTGGTTATTTAGATATAAACTATGTTCCTTGGTCATGGTACCTGCAAGTGTAAGATATCTCCACATCTATGTTTGTGCAAGTGGTGCAAAACCATTTCAAAATATTCTTAATTTTGGTTTAAACTGACATTTTGCAAGAGTCGGTGATGTTTCATTAAATCCAGTTTTAATTTTTCCCATTGCTACACTATACTCAAAGCCAAACATCTGGACTTGGATAATTGGCAGTATGCTGTAATTTTCCCAGGATAAGCTTTAAAAATACAAGCTTTCAGAAGACAGGATAAGAAGAGGCACGTGAGAAGATTGTAGATGCAACAGCGCTCATGAAAACCTTTCAAAAATGGCAATATATCAAAACAGCTAGAAGTAATTGACTGTCTCATGTGATGGTATCACAGGATAGCACATCATAACATCCGCAGCTTAAAATAATCTTCTGTTTGTTTACGTGACCAATGCTGAAACCTTTAATGACAGTGAGAGGGCTTCGGCTTTGAAAAATAAAATGAAGCCAAGGCTGTCACAGATATTTGCTTCACATTTGATTTGATTTATTGTCACATGTACCGAAGTACAGTGAAAAGTATTTTCCTGCGGTCGAGGGAGCATACACAATACGCACCTATGTACTGACAAAAAGAATAATCAACAGAGCACATTAACAAATGTTACATCGGCAAACAGTGATTGGTTACAGTGCGGAATAAGGGATCAAACAAAGCAAATACATGAGCAAGAGCAGCACAGGGCACGTGAATAGTGTTCTTACAGGGAACAGATCAGTCCGAGGGGGAGACGTTGAGGAGTCTTGTAGCTGTGGGGAAGAAGCTGTTCCTATGCTTGGATGTGCGGGTCTTCAGACTTCTATACCTTCTGCCTGATGGAAGGGTCTAGAACAGGGGTGGGCAAACTACGGCCCGCGGGCCGCATGCGGCCCGCCAAAGGTATTTCTGCGGCCCACCAAGTCATTTTAAAAAAAAATATTTTAAAAATTTTTTTTTTTTTTTTTTTTAATTTTTTTTTTAAGGTTAATGGGGGGGGGCTGTTGGGTTACTTACTGGTATAGGGTGGATACGTTGACTTGAGTAGGGTGATCATTGCTAGGCACAACGTCGAGGGCCGAAGGGCCTGTTCTGTGCTGTACTGTTCTATATGAGGCGCCCAGAATCATAACCGGGTGAAGTAATTATTTTACTTAATATACTATGCGGCCCTTTGTGAATTATGAATTTCTGAATGTGGCCCTTGCACGGAAAAGTTTGCCCACCCCTGGTCTAGAAGAAGGCAATGCCTGGATGGGAGGGGTCTCTGATAATGCTGTCTGCCTTCCTGAGGCAGCGAGAGGTGGATACAGAATCAATGTGAGAGTGGCAAGCTTGTGTGATGCGTTGGGCTGAGTTCACCACACTCTGCAGTTTCTTGCGATCTTGGACTGAGCAGCTGCCATACCAAGCTGCGATGCAGCTGGATAGGAGGCTCTCTTATCGCACATCTGCAAATGTTTGAGAGAGTCGATGCAGACATGCCGAATTTCTTTAGCTTCCTTAGGAAGTAAAGACGTTGTTGGGCTTTCTTGACTGTTGCATCAACGTGAGTGGACCAGGACAGACTATTGGTGATGGTGTCCCCAGGAACTTGAAGCTATTGACCATCTCCACTTCAGAGCTATTGATGCACACGGGAGTGTGTGTTATGTTCCGCTCCCTGAAGTCGATGATCAGTTCCTTGGTCTTTCCGACATTTAGAGAGAGGTTGTTTTCGGTACACCATGCAACCAAGTGATTTATCTCCCTTCTGTAGTCTGCTTTGTCATTGTTTGAGATACGGCCCACCACAGTCATATCATTCACAAACTTATAGATTGATTTGGAGTTAAATCTTGCCACACGGTCATGTGTGTATAGGGACTACAATAGAGGAGTGAGCACACATCCTTGTGGGGCCCCGGTGTTGAGGACTATTGTAGAGGAGGTGCTGTCGCCTATTCTGACAGATTGCGGTCTGTTGCTGAGGAAGTCAAGCATCCAGCTGCACAGGGAGGGGTCAAGCCCGAGATTGCAGAGTTTAGTTATTAGTCTTGTCGGAATAATGGTGTTGAAAGCAGAGCTGTAGTCAATGAACAGCAGTCTTACGTAGGTGTCCTTTCTGTCAAGGTGTTCAAATGTTGATTGTAGAGCCAGGGAGATAGAATCTGCGCTGGACCGGTTGCGGTAATATGCACTGCAATGGATCGAGACTGTCTGGGAGGCTGGCAGTGATCCGTCTCATGACTCGCCGCTCAAAGCATTCCATGATAACAGACATCAGGGCCACCAATCGGTTTCGTTGAGGCAGACTACCTTGCGCTTCTTTAATAGCACTGGAATTATGGTGATATTCATGAAGGAGGTAGGGACTTCAGAGCGGAGGAGTGAGTTGTTGAAGATATCTGCGAAGACATTCGCCAGCTGGTCAGCGCAGGCTGCAGGTTTCCGAACCCAATATTAGTCCAAATTCAGATCATCCGGCCATATCTGAAATTACACTTCAATCCCGAGTTTGAAAATCAAAAGACTTCATGCAGTAATAATATATTGCCAGTGCAGGAAGGATTATAACATTAAGCAGTGACTTTGGAATGTAGTTGTCTATATTTCTTCGTAAAATCTGGGCATATCGAGCAATGAAATAATCTTGTGCATGTATCTGCATTGAAGTAGCAACCATCAGGTCCCCGGTATGTCCCAAAGTATATACATCACTTTGGAAGCTTTATGTTGCCAAATATTGCAATTTACATTACAATTTGACATTACCAGTGGCAGTAGATAATGGGGAGCCAACGGATGTGGTATATCTGGATTTTCAGAAAGCCTTTGACAAGGTGCCACACAAAAGGTTGCTGCATAAGATAAAGATGCATGACATTAAGGGTAAAGTAGTAGCATGGACGGAGGATTGGTTAATTAATAGAAATCAGAGTGAGGATTAATGGGTGTTTCTCTGGTTGGCAATCAGTAGCTAGTGGTGTCCCTCAAGGATCAGTGTTGGGCCCACAATTGTTCACAATTTACATAGATGTTTTGGAGTTGGGGACCAAGGGCAATGTGTCCAAGTTTGCAGACGACACTAAGATGAGTGGTAAAGCAAAAAGTGCAGAGGATACCAGAAGTCTACAGGGGGATTTGGATAGGTTAAGTGAATGGGCTAGGGTCTGACAGGTGGAATACAATGTTGACAAATGTGAGGTTATCCATTTTGGTAGGAATAACAGCAAGCGGGATTATTATTTAAATGATAAAATATTAAAGCATGCTGCTGTGCAGAAAGACCTGGGTGTGCTAGTGCATGAGTCACAAAAAGTTGGTTTACAGGTACAACAGGCGATTAAGAAGGCAAATGGAATTTTGTCCTTCATTGCTAGAGGGATGGAGTTTAAGACTAGGGAGGTTATGCTGCAATTGTATAAGGTGTTAGTGAGGCCACACCTGGAATACTGTGTTCAGTTTTGGTCTCCTTACTTGAGAAAGGACGTACGTACTGGCACTGGAGGGTGTGCAGAGGAGATTCACTAGGTTAATCCCAGATCTGAAGGGGTTGAATTACGAGGAGAGGATGAGTAGACTGGGACTGTACTTGTTGGAATTTAGAAGGATGAGGGGAGATCTTATAGAAACATATAAAATTATGAAGGGAATAGATAGGATAGATGCGGGCAGGTTGTTTCCACTGGCGGGTGAAAGCAGAACTAGGGGGCATAGCCTCAAAATAAGGGGAAGTAGATTTAGGACTGAGTTGCTCTTGAACAGGGAGAATGTTAAGGAGGCAAGGATTGCCGAAAAAGGACATGAGTGAACCAGTTGTGTTTTTAAAGACAATTGACGATGCTTTCAAGGCCATCAAATTTCGGGTTTTCATTGAATTCAAATTCCAAAATTCCATGGTGAGATTCAAGCCCCCCAGCATTACCCTGGATTCTGGAGTACTAATCCAGTGACAATACAACTACACCACCATCTCCCACTAAAAACACAAAAAGGAAAGAATAAAACTAAATACTTGATAGAATACTCGATCAACTCCTTCAGTGAACTCCTTTTTCCTATTAAAGGAGGATGACAACAATGTGGTGGGGGGGAGAAGAGAAAAACAGTAACGTAATGAAGCAGGGAAAGAAAACAAAGTGGAAGACCAGGGAAGAGAATTTTTCAAGAATCAGTTTTGTGGGAACGATTTGAATTGCTGCAGTGTTTACAGGGAGGTAAAGATAGAATTACTTTAAGTGGACTGGACAGGGTGGCATATTTCACGAAAAATATGTAGGCATTGTCAAATGATGGGGTGAGTGATGGCCTAGGGAGATAGTTGGGGTAACAAATAAACATGAAGAGCCATAACCTCCTCAGAGTGGCAAATGGCAATTCTGTATCGATTTACCTGCTCTTAAATCTCAAGCGCCTGGTAGCACTGCGCGCAGTGGTTAGAACTGCTGCCTCACAGCACCAAAGTCCCAGGTTCGTTCCCAGCTCTGGGTCACTGTCCGTGTGGAGTTTGCACATTCTCCCCGTGTTTCCATGGGTTTCCCCCCACAACCGAAAGATGTGCGTAAGTAGGTGGATTGGCCACGCTAAATTGCCCCTTTGTTGGACAAAATAAACTGGATACTCTAAATTTATTTATTTTTTTAAAAATCTTAAACGCCTGCCTCATCCGACCTTCCTGACTCAGGCTAGGATGAAATTCAGCCAGCAAAGTGCGCCCCAGCTCTAGCAGCGGAATGTAAAAGGAGTGGAGCGAAGGAGGACACACTCCCTTTTCAATGCCACTCGCTGCCGTAAAGCAGGCAAGTTCAAATGCCTCATTGCAAATAACAGGCCACCGCAAGTGTGCGCGTCCTGAGCTCAGGTTGTTTTCACCTGAATAGGGGTACAAGACAGGGGTGTCCATTGTCCCTACTTTTATTTGCCTCAGCAATTGAGCCGCTGGCCACTGCTTCGAGGTCGGCCACTGCTTCGAGGTCGTCCACTAGATGGTGTGGGATTGAGCATGGAGCATAGTGTCCTTACATGCAATCTGGAGGAGATAATGAAGCTGCTCAGGTGTTTTGGCTCCTTCTCGGGGTACAAGCTGAATCTGGGCAAAAGTGAATATTTTCCAATGAACCCCTGCAGAGGGGAGCTGATCTGGGGTGACTGCCGATTCGTCCGGCCAGGACTAGCTTCCATTATCTGAGAATCCGGGTGGCCTATGATTGGGCCTTGCTCCACGAGGGCAGGAGGGAGGCCGATTTGAAAAGATGGGATGCCTCCGGTGGGACGTCTCCGGTCTGACATTGGTGGGAAGGGTACAGACGGTGAAAAATTATATTTTCCCGAGGTTACTGTTTTTGTTTCAGTGTCTCCCAGTCTTTCTTTCCAAGGCTTTCTCTTGCAGGGTCAATAAATTGGCATCTACTTTTGTTTGAGCTGGCAAGACCCCTCGGGCTCATTGGACATTTCTGCAGGGATAGGCAGCCTGGGGAGTTTGCACTACCTAATCGGTTACGATACCATTGGCAGCAAATATTGATAAGGTGTGGGGGTGGCTCAGGAATCTGGATTCTATCTGGGCACTGATGGGGCAGGGTTAATGTATGGGGTCGAGTCGGAGTGCCTGGTTGCTGCCCCACTCCCATTTTCCCCTGTAAGATTCACTTTGAGCCCATATGTGACAGAGGATTTGGAATCAGCTTAGGCAGCATTTTAAACTGGGCTCCATGTCACTGTTGGCTCCGATTTGCAGGAATCATAGGTTTGTGCCATTTGGTTTGGATTCATTATTTAGGTCATTGGACAGGGAGGAATTGGGAGAGGTTTAGGGGCATGGTTTTGGAAGGTAGGCGCGCCAGTTTGGATGAGCTTTTAAAGAAGGGGGGGTCCCATGCAGGACTCCGTCTGGAATAGTTTACATTAGTTACCCTGAAGTTAGAAGTGCTTTTATTTCTTCCAACTCTTTCTGGATAACTATAAGTGTAAAACTGGCAGAACCATCCAAAGTTAGCAATTAAATCACTTTGTTGGATGGTTCCCAGCCCAATTGTCCAGGGGTAGTTAGCCTTTGTGGACAAATGCCAAGTAAACCTCACCTGGGAACTTCAAAGAGGGATTACCCAGCATATCGTTTGGAGTACCCCCAAATCCGATGCTGGGCAGCCAGGAAGTTACAAGTCACTGATTCCCAATTGTGGAGTTAACAGGAAGTCGGAAGCGGAACAAGTTGGGAAGCAGACAGCTGGGGGAATTATAGGGTGTCCTCTGGCGTTAGAGTTAAAGTGAGCTAACGGGCTGGTATTTTAGTTTATATTGGTCATGCCTCCCTGAGCTGATCAGACATTCTGTTACCATGAGATGTGTCAGCTTATCTCCATCTCCATTGCACCAAATAGGGGATATCACTTCAAACAAACAAATAATACATTGTATCTTTCAAATGCTGCTGCATTAGTAATGCCACTGTATGCATTAGAGCATAGATCTTCATATTTTAACTTTCATAATGTGTTCCTTAAATGGGATAGATTTCTATAATTATTTTGATCACTTTGTGACTGCACAGCATCACAAAATGAGGAAAGCTTGGTTGATTTAAAAAAAAAATCTGTCCACTATTGCTACTTCCTCTACACACTGATGAGCCACATGAAGGAAAATTCTGACGGTTCCAATAGAAACCATTTATTCCTATTTTTCAAACATATTGCTATATATTTTGCAAATATTTTGCAAAAGCAACTTTTTGGAATCAACTTGAAATTCAGAAAAGAGACTAATTAGTGAATACGACAAACACTCCATCCTAAGTCTATTAATTTGGATCCTTTACTCACCTGATACAGTATGAAAGATGCTTGGCCAATACTGACCACTGTCTCGCTTCAACCACACACGTATCGTTCTGCAGAAAGAGACAAGGGCATTAGTAACTTCTCACAAACATGAGATGGACTCACTTTGGAGCATCCGCGATGCTGAGGTGGTCATGGATAGCACGTTTAGCGAGTTTGTCACACCGCAGGTTAAAGTTACTGAGGGAGATAGCAAATGGGTGACCAAACGACAGAGCAAGAGTAGGAAGGCAGTACAGGTGTCCCCTGCGGTCATCTCCCTGCAAAACAGATATACCGCTTTGGATACTGTTGGGGGAGGTGGCTCACCAGGGGAAGGCAGCAGCAAGGTTCATGGCACCATGGCTGGCTCTGATGACACTAAGATGAGTGGTAAAGCAAAAAGTGCAGAGGATACTGGAAGTCTGCAGAGGGATTTGGATAGGTTAAGTGAATGGGCTAGGGTCTGGCAGATGGAATACAATGTTGACAAATCCATTTGGTAGGAATAACAGCAAACGGGATTATTATTTAAACGATAAAATATTAAAGCATGCCGCTGTGCAGAGAGACCTGGGTGTGCTAGTGCACGAGTCACAGAAAGTTGGTTTACAGGTGCAACAGGTGATTAAGAAGGCAAATGGAATTTTGTCCTTCATTGCTAGAGGGATGGAGTTTAAGACTAGGGAGGTTATGTTGCAATTATATAAAAGGTGTTAGTGAGGCCACACCTGGGGTATTGTGTTCAGTTTTGGTCTCCTTACGTGAGAAAGGACATACTGGCACTGGAGGGTGTGCAGAGGAGATTCACTAGGTTAATCCCAGAGTTGAAGGGGTTGGATTATGAGGAGAGGTTGAGTAGACTGGGACTGTACTCGTTGAATTTAGAAGGATGAGGGGGGGGGGGGGGGTGATCTTATAGAAACATTTAAAATTATGAAGGGAATAGATAGGATAGATGCAGGCAGGTTGTTTCCACTGGCGGGTGACAGCAGAACTACAGGGCATAGCCTCAAAATAAGGGGAAGTAGATTTAGGACTGAATTTAGGAGGAACTTCTTCACCCAAAGGGTTGTGAATCTATGGAATTCCTTGCCCAGTGAAACAGTTGAGGCTTCTTCATTACATGTTTTTAAGGTAAAGATAGATAGTTTTTTGAAGAATAAAGGGATTAAGGGTTATGGTGTTCGGGCCGGAAAGTGGAGCGGAGTCCACAAAAGATCAGCCATGATCTCATTGAATGGCGGAGCAGGCTCGAGGGGCCAGATGGCCTACTCCTGCTCCTAGTTCTTATGTTCTTATGTACATTCCCATTAAGATGGAACATGGATTAATAATCCTACTCAAAAATATGTTTTAGTCACAGTGAATTGAACCAATTAGCTCTCACTTTCCCAATCATCTTTTAGGGAATCTTTAAGCAATTTACAGTTTTCCCTGCAGTTCAGAACACCATTAGAAATTTTAACTAGGACAAGGGTGTCAAGCCATTCAAATGGAAATTTCATACTTGCTATCTGACACACTTCTATGTAAGCTTAATTACACAAGGGATGTATTTCTTCTACATTATTCATTGCACTTAGTTTTAACAGCATGCATTTAACTTAATACAGGAAAACAATGAGCACAATACTGAAAATTCATAGCAACTTCGTGCAGGCATAGTTTGTCACAGTGGGTATGCAAGCATAATTGCAACTCAACTAAGAGACAAGAACACCACAAGGACTGATGGCCTGAAACTTTTCACAATTTTAATAATAATAATAATAACTTATTGTCACAAGCAGGCTTCAATGAAGTTACTGTGAAAAGCCCCTAGTCGCCACATTCCAGGGCCTGTTCGGGGAGACTAAAGGCAACATTATTTAAAAAGTAAGTTTAGGGAGGGAATTCCAGAGCTTAGAGCGGAGGCAGCTGAAGCCACAAACCACTAATAGTGGATCGATTAAAACCAGGAATGCACAAGGTAGCAGGATTTGAGATGCACAGATATCTCAAGAGGGTTGTAGGGCAGAGCTGGAGGTCACAAAGATGGGGATGAGCTGGGCAGCTGCCGATTTGGTGGGGGGGGGGGGGGGGGGAGCTGATTTGAATGCAAGGACGAGAATATTGAAAAATATTAAAAAGGTTTGCTCAACCATGAACATGTGTAGGTCAGTGAGCAGGGGAGTGATGGACAAACAGGGCTTGGTATGCGTTAGGGTATAGGCAGCAGTTTTAGACAGCCTCTCAGTACATGGTGAGGTGCACATTGGAGTAATTAATTCTAGAAGTAACCAAGGTATGAATTAGGTTTTCAGCAGCAGATGTCACATTCACATGTGACAGCAGCACCGGGCAAAGTCACATAAGCGGAAATATGTGATGGCCCAGATATGTGGTTAAAGCCCATTTTAGGGCCAAATATAACACCAAGATTGCAAAAATTCTGGTTCCGTCTCAGACAGTTGTTAGGAAGAGGGATGGAGAGATGGGAGCAGTGTTGTGGCAGTAACTGAAGATAATAGCTTTGGTCATCACAAAAGTTAATTGGAAGAATGTTCTGTTCATCCAGTACAGGATGTTGGACATGCAGTGTGACAATTTCGACACAATCCATGAGTCAAGAGTTAGTGAGGTAGAACTGTGCGATGTTTTGACTTTAGAAATTGACACTTGGTAACATATTGTTGTCAGAGGTAAACATATTCTGTATCTGACAGTACTGAAATGGTGCTAACATGAGTGTCCTTTAAACATTTCACACCATGCTGAAGAATTTACAAACTGTCAAAACATTTCAAAGGCTCAGGACACATTTGTTACTTCTGCATCAAAAGATGATTTATATATTTTGAAAAAAAAGTGTAAAACAGAACTTGTTTCATGTGGCAGAGTCAAACTCCCCCAAAAAGTTTCAAGAGTTAAGTTTGATTGTGATCTTTGCAAAGCCTCATCGCCATGAAGTTTTAATCATTTAAAAAAAGGGGGGGGCAGAATTTTTCTTCTAAAAAAAAGTCAAACAAGAAAAACTCCTGATGCAATGTCATCTCGGTAGCAACAAGGATACAATAACGCTTTCTTCTCAAAAGTACTTCCCTCCCCCGGAAACAGCTGCTTTCCGAAACGTGACGACGCTCTGTTCAACATTATGGCACAAGACAAGACATTTTTTTTCCGCCTATCCGTCTCAAATCTACCTGGCTAGTCAAACTTTAGGACATTTAGCCCACGCTCGGAAAACATGTCTCTCAGGCCATGAAAAAGTTAATACCGTCACATGATAACAGCATGGGAAGGATGAACCTTTTTCCTCCCGTCACATAAAAGCGGTTTCTGGCAACGACAACAACAAAAAAAGTGCCCCATCTGCATTTGCTCACAGCACCCTGACGTCCTGAAAGCCTTCAAGTCATCGGTTGTGGCTGCAGGAGAAGGTGAACCAAGATGTAAACAAATCTGAAAGGAAGCCGGACCGAGTCAATTAACAAATAAATTCCCCTGCCAATCAAACGCACACATAAACCCACATCCAATTCGGTTACAAGAGTTGCAGCATTCGCTTTCATTTTAGATTGAGGGAAACACTGTATTCCAGTCCAGTACGTGAGGGATGACCTATTGATCCCCCTCCCAGCGGCTCAGGAGTAACCCAGAGCTCCTTAGTACCTGTCCTCGCCCACTGTGATCACCCCGTCTTCCTTGGGGATGAGGACGGCCGCGTTCACCGTGTCCTGGTGCCCTTCGATTTTGTTCAGCAGCACCGGACGGCTCGCTTGCATCCGGGAGTGGATTTCTGCCGCCATCTTCCTGCTTTTTCTTTTGGAAAGCAATCAGCTGACGGGCTCAGTCTTACTTTGTGTTTACCGTATTCACTGAAGTAGAGGCGGCTAGTGGTGGGGCGCGTGCAGCCACCGCGAGGGTTGTGCTGAGAAGATGATTGACAGGTCGCCTCCAGCATCAGATCATAGAATCCCGACAGCGCGAAGGCAGGCTATTCGGCCCATCGAGTCAGCACCGACCCTCCCAATGCACCCTACCTAGGTCCTATCCCCTATCCTATCCCTGTAACCCCGTGAACCCACCTATCCTTTGGACAATACGGGGCAATTTAGCATGGGCAATCCATCTAACCTGCACATCTTTGGGCTGTGGGTGGAAACAGGAGCACCCGGAGGAAACCCACACAGAAATGGGGAGAATGTACAAACTCCTCACAGTCACCAAAAGTCAGAATTGAATCATAGAATTTACAGTGCAGAAGGAGGCCATTCAGCCCATCGAGTCTGCACCGGCCCTTGGAAAGAGCACCCCATTTAAGCCCTCCTCCACCCTATCCCTGTAAGCCAGTAACCCCACCTAATCTTTTTTGAACACTAAGGGCAATTTGGCATGGCCAATCCACCTAACCTGCACATCTTTGGACTGTGGGAGGAAACCGGAGCACCCGGAGGAAACTCACGCAGACACGGGGAGGACGTGCAGACTCCGCACAGACTCCGCACAGACAGTGACCCAAGCCGGAATCGAACCTGGGACCCTGGAGCTGTGAAGTGACCACTGTGCAACTGTGCTGACCTGTTACTTCTGAGGTAAATACTTGGTATCGACTGACAAATTCTGTAATAAGTTTAGAATGGTCATATGGGGCAGCAGGGTAGCATGGTGGTTAGCATTAATGCTTCACAGCTCCAGGGTCCCAGGTTCGATTCCCGGCTGGGTCACTGTCTGTGTGGAGTCTGCACGTCCTCCCCCTGTGTGCGTGGGTTTCCTCCGGGTGCTCCGGTTTCCTCCCACAGTCCAAAGATGTGCGGGTTAGGTGGATTGGCCATGCTAAATTGCCCGTAGTGTCCTAATAAAAGTAAGGTTAAGGGGGGGGTTGTTGGGTTACGGGTATAGGGTGGATACGTGGGTTTGAGTAGGGTGATCATGGCTCGGCACAACATTGAGGGCCGAAGGGCCTGTTCTGTGCTGTACTGTTCTATGTTCTATATCCCAAATACTGTGGACACATTTTCCAAAATATCTTTCCATATGTTCCATTGATCCATTTTCACTCCGCACCGCTCCATTAAAGTTTGAAATTATACTGACAATTATGTTTCAAAGATGGTGTTGCAAAAATGAGGATGTGTTGTTTCTTTGACTGTACGGGAATTGTAGATACTGTATAAAGAACATTGAACATACAGTGCAGAAGGAGGCCATTCAGCCCATCGAGTCTGCACCGACCCATTTCAGCCCACACTTCCACCCTATCCCCGTAACCCAATAACCCCTCCTAATCCTTTTGGACAGTAAGGGCAATTTATCATGGCCAATCCACCTAACCTGCCCATCTTTGGACTGTGGGAGGAAACCAGAGCACCCGGAGGAAACTCATGCAGACACGGGAAGAACGTGCAGACTCCACACAGACAGTGACCCAGCATGGAATCAAACCTGGGACCCTGGCGCTGTGAAGCCACAGTGCTAGCCACGTGTGCTACCGTGCTGCCCAAATAATTAACTAAAATTATTTTTAAAATTCCAGATGCAACAACAGATAGGTTTAGGAATTGGATATCAATCTCCAAGCCACAGCTATGTGTGACCCTGGAGAAACCATTGGGATATTAAACCAATATGTTTTTGTAATTTTCTTGCATATCTTCTTTACTATGCATAAAAATATTGAAAATGGGATGGGGGCAAGGCTGTTTGGCGTCGGCAGTATATGTCACAAGGATGGATATTTTTGTCGAATATTGGCAGGAGTATGGGGGTGAGTCAACAAGTCATGTGATGAAACCTCCAGGAATACATTTAATTGCAGTTGGCAACCCCAACACCAAGGTATATTCTAAAGTGCAAACCATTTATTATTAAATGCTTATTTTGAATTGATTTGCTGCGGAAGTGTTCACCTGTCACAGTGATAGAATATCTGAGTGACAGAATTATATTTTCCTCACACATGTTGACATGCTTCAGCATAGATCCTTTCATTGCGTTATATGGACATTCAAAAAAAGTTTGTAAAAACTATTTTATGATAACACTCTATTCATAGAACCCCTAAAGTGCCGAAGGAGGCCGTTGGGCCCATTGAGTCAGCACCGACCTTCTTAAAGAGCACTCCACCCCGACCTATCCCCGTAACCCCACTTAATGTTTGGACATGAAGAAGCAATTTGGAATGGCTAATTGGCCTAACCTGCACACATTTGGACTGTGGGAGGAAACCGGAGCACCCGGAGGAAACCCATGCAGACACGGGGGAATGAGCAAACTCCACACAGAGAGTGACCCAAGATCAGAATTGAATCCGGGTCCCTGGCACTGTGAGGCAGCAGTGCTCACCACTGTACCACTGTGCCACCTCCATTAAGCACTCCCAGCTCACAACAGATGAATTTTGGAATACTACAAGCAAAATGATGTATGATTTATAACCAATACATGTTGGAAAGTCTCAGCATCTTTGGAGAGAACAGATAAATTAAACTTTCAGATACCCTGTGTAGACTCTTCATCAGAACTAAAATAAATTACAGATCAGCATTTAACAAAGAACAGAAAAAAAGAAATGAGAGCAGAAACACACCCACACGCACATAAAACAGAAGTAGTATAAATCAATTTTATTAACCCAAAAGTCATCTGTTGGGAACTGGGAGCATGGCTTAATAGAGTGCTACCATAAAATACTATCCAGAAAAGTCAAATTTTCTGGGAGGAGCATTTCCCCAGACCATCATAGAAAATAAAATGTGCATAATCAGAGCATTAAAAAATCCATCCACCTCAGCAAAATATGTACTTGTATATAACTCCTGTGTATTCCCCTTATATAATACAACAAATACATACAGCTTCAGATTTAGTCATGACAAGTTGAGGTCCTATTGCCCACACATTGTAATTGCTTCTTTTTAAGTCTTACATGAGGCTGGAACAATGTGATTCAGAGTCAGTTGCAGCCCACATTATAAATAACAATAAGCTTTATTGTCACAAGTGTCATAATATCCACTCATGTATATCATGAGATGCAGACAGGCAGTGATTGACACACAGGATAACCAATGAACACACACGACACAGAACAACCAATCACCAGACAGGACACCACCACTATAAAGCCCGCAGGGCATTAAGGCTCTCTCCCTCTCTCTCTCACAGGACACGGCCAGGGAGATAGTCGCAGTGCACAGGCCAATGAACATCATCACCATGTGATAGTGGTAGTCTGGTCAAGCCAGTAGGAGGTTATCAATTAGGTTAATAGAGTGTCAACCCACAGCAGATTATGTACAGCAATCAACAGGTTCAATTAAAACAGTGTTGGACCATCTTCAGTGTCGGAAGCCTGTTTCTCGTTTTACTGAATCCAGTTGCAGTCGATGTTAGACCAACACAGATAACACATCATGGTATCAGAGAGCTATTAACTCTAATGAACCTACCTCGAGTGAATCTGCAATGACCAGCACACAGCCATCCAGCAGCATGGAAAAGATCCAACCTCCTCCGGATCTCCGGCAACCTCGGCACCAACTGCAAAGTCTTCAAAAAGAAGTTCCTCTTGTATATCGAGGCCTCCTACCTCGAGGCAGCATCGGATGCCCGAAAGATCGTGCTGTTCCTGTTGACTGCGGGGGACCACACCATCCACATCTATAACTCGCTCACGTTTGCCGATGGCGAAGACAAGACGAAGTTCAAGACGGTTCTGCTGAAATTTGACAACCACTGCGACATTGAGGTGAATGAGTGCTTTGAACGGTACATCTTCCAACAGAGGCTTCAGGGTAAGGATGAACCTTTTCAGTCCTTCTTGATCCATCTCCGCATTCTAGCGCAGTGATGTAATTATGACTCGACGGCTGATTCCATGATCCGGAATCAGATCGTTTTCGGGGTCCAGTCTGACTCCCTGCGGGAGCAGCTCCTCAAAATCAAACAGTTGACCCTCTCCGTCACCATCGAAACGTGCGTTGTCCATGAGCATACCAGGAATCATTACTCCCGCATCAGGGCGGCAGAAACTGCAAAACTGGCCTCCCACGAGGCAGACAGGGTGCAGGCCATTGCAAAAATGCAACGCCTGAGCATCGAGGAGAGTGGCCGTTTCGCGCACTTTTCCTGGGCCCCTACGCATGCGCGCCACGACCGGGTGGACGACGAGGCCTAAGACCCCGATGCGCATGTGAGAAAGTCGGCCGACTGCACTGCGCATGCGCGATGGCGCAAGGAACGTGCTGACGTCAGCGTCATGACGTGTCCAAATTGTGGCTCCGCCAATTTAAAGCGGCAATGTCCAGCCAAAGGAAGGCGATGTCTACAATGTGGAAAGCCTGGGAAATACGTCGCCTTCTGCAGGTCCGCTCCACCGACCAACGGCCAGCGATCCCAGCTGTAGCGCAGACGTGTCCGCTGCGTACAACAAGACATGCAGGATTCGGATCCCGGCAGCTTAACAGACCCCGATGCTGACTGCCTCGAGTCTCCATACCGGGTGGGCATAATCACCATGCGCGAGCTGGCCTCCACTGTGCCTGCAAACCGTCTTTCAATCCTCACTGTGGATCCTGACGACGAGCGGTGTGCTGTCATCACGGTTAACCAGTCTTGCATCCGATTTAAATTGGACACTGGCGCATCTGCAAACCTCATATCACAGTCGGACCGGGACAGCATCCGAGACCAACCTAGCATTCTTCCACCAGTCTGCCAGCTCGTTGACTACAATGGCAATGCCATAGCTGCCAGTGGATCGTGTCAGCTAGGTGTATCTCACAAGGCAATCAAAGTGACGTTACGATTCAAGATTGTCCGGCCTGACAAGGCATCCCTGCTCGGTGCTCGCGCATGCAAACTCCTAAATCTGGTCCAGCACGTCCATGCCATGTCCTTGACACCGGCGACTGCCTCGCCCAATGTAAATCTCCAGGCTGAGATAGACGACATTCTCACGTAATACCACAACGTGTTTGATGGAATGGGCACGGTCCCATATCGTTACAAGATATTGCTCAAACCGAATGCCATCCCAGTCATCCATGCACCGCGCCGGATGCCGGCCCCTCTCAAGGATCATCTGAAACCGCAGCAGATTATGTACAGCAATCAACAGGTTCAATAATACAGTGTTGGACCATCTCCTGTGTCGGAAGCCTGTTTCCCGTTTTACTGCATCCTGTTGCAGTCGATGTTAGACCAACACAGCAACAAGTAGGCTTACATTAACATTGCAATGAAGTTACTGTGAAAAGCCCCGAGTCACCACATTCCGGCGCCTGTTCGGGTACACAGAGGGAGAATCCAGAATGCCCAAATTGCCTAATAGCACGTCTTTCGCGGCTTGTGGGAAGAAACCGGAGCACCCGGAGGAAACACACGCAGAAATGGGGAGAACGTGCAGACTCAGCACAGACAGTGACCCAAGCCGGCAATCAAACCTGGGATCCTGGAACTGTGAAGCCATAATGCTAACAACAATGCTCCCGTGCTGCCCATATAACTTGAGTGCAGTTGTCTGTACTTTGCACTCTAGAGTTACTGGTCTCAGATTAGTGGTGACATTTAACTAAATTAAAAGGCAAATAAAATATCCTGGAGACAGTAATAAGATTTATAAGATTCAGACACCAGAATCTTGGAAGAGGAATCTATTCCTTTTTGACGGTCCACGTTTAAATCAGGCTAGGACCAGTGCCCCAAAGAATCAAATAACTAGGGCCATAGATAAGGCTTTAAACAAAGGGAGGAAACTGGAGCATCCAGAGGAAACACAAACAGACATGGGGAGAACATGCAAACTCTATACAGACAGTCACCCAAAATCGAAACCCCTGGCAGTGTGAGGCAGCAGTGTTAACCACTGTATCAATGACCGCACACTTGGCAGGTGTTTCAAGGAGGTGGGATTGGTCTTTGGATTCGAGATCGCTGGTAACCCTTTCTCAGGCTCCTTTTCTAGGCCGCCTCTTAGCTTTCTGGTGTTTCAAAGAATTTTTATGCCTTCAATCGGGATGTTCTTCTAAGTAGGTCTCTTCCAAGCAAAGGTCTCCCAGGCGTTGAGGACTATGTTGCATTTCTTGAGGTAAGCCTTCAGGGTGTCTTTGAAGTGCTTCTTTTATACTTCCCTTGTTCATGATTCTTCCTTGAGCTTGGCAAAGATTATTTGTTTTGGCAGTTGGGACTCTGACATCCTAAGCACATGACTGGCCCAGTGGAATTGGTTTTGGATGTTTATGACCTCGATGCTGGTGCTCTTGGCTCCTTGAAGGACACTGATGTTAGTATACCTGCCCTCCCAGCTGATGCGCAGAGTCCATCTCAGATAGCATACGGTGTTGGATCTCCGCAGCAATGACGGCCTTAGAGGAGAGGTGTCTCCCCAGATATGGGAAATGGTCCACATTTGGTAGGGTTTTCCATTGGAGGGAGAGACCAGATCTTGCCATGGGGTAGTAAAGGATTTGAGTCTTCTTGAGGCTGAGACTTTTAGTATGCTTCGCAAAGGTGTCAAGAATGATTTGGAGGTTCTCTTCTGAGAGAGTGGGGGATGAAGTCCCATGAGCGATGTCAGTGTCTTCTTTCTCTTGGATTTCAACCAGTTGAGGTTGAAAAGTTCCCTGTTCATCCTGTAGACGATGTCCACTCCACTGAGAAGCTTGCTCTTGACAAGGTGAAGGATGATGGCGATGAGGATGGAGAAAAGGGTGGGGACAGTGACAAATATCTGCTCAACTCTAGTCTTGACCTCAAAGATTTCTGTCTTATTTCCTTTGGTGAGGACTGTAATCGACATCTTGTCAAGGAGGAGTTGATGATGTTGATGAATTTCTCTGGACAGCCTGTCTTTGATAGTGTCTTCCATAGAATTTCCTGATTGACTGAGTCAAAAGTCTTGGTCAGAATGAGTTTTAATCATATAATCAGCATCAGGGTCCCAGGTTTGATTCCGGCTTGGGTCACTGTCTGTGTGGAGTCTGCACATCCTCCCCGTGTGTGCGTGGGTTTCCTCTGGGTGCTCCGGTTTCCTCCCACAGTCCAAAGATGTGCAGGTTAGGTGGATAGGCCATGATAAATTGCCCTTAGTGTCCAAAATTGCCCTTAGTGTTGGGTGGGGTTACTGGGTTATGGGGATAAGGTGGAGGTGTTGACCTTGGGTAGGGTGCTCTTTCCAAGAGCCTGTGCAGACTCGATGGGCCAAATGGCCTCCTTCTGCACTGTAAATTCTATGATGTCAGTATAGAAGGAGGCTATTCAGCCCATCAGTCTATAGCAGCCCTCTGAAAGAGCACTCTACCTTGGCCCAATCCCCCACCCTATCTGCCTAACCTAACCTGCACATCTTTGGATATGAAGGAGCAAATTTAGCATGGCCAATCCGCCTAATTTGCACACCTTTGAACTGTGGGTGGAAACCGGAGCACCTGGAGGAAACGGACGCAGACACGGGGAGATCGTGCAACTCCACGCAGTCACCTCAGGCTGGAATTGAATCCGTGTCACTGTGAGGCAGCAATTGTTACCACTGTGCCACCTTACTGTCCCTTTATAATTCTTTCCTTGGATTGCCACCTTGCTGTGGTGGAGAAGCATTAATGTTCCATTGATCCTGAGAGCTATGCTGTCGGGCGTCTTATACTCCTGGCAGGGTTACACATGACGGTAAAGTCGGCAGAGAGGACCAGGAAAAATGCAATCCAAAACAAAGGCGGATCAGGGGAAAGATACTCGTATGGTATCGATGACTGCAATGGTGGATGAAGGCTGTAGCAGTCAGGAGATCCCCAGTTGTCGAAGTTCCCTTGCCACTGTTACTGGATCCACCCTCTGTCAATGACCATGTCCCTAGCTTTGGACTGACACGTAGGCTGTAGAGTTTGATTTAGCTCTTGGAATTGGAACAGGAGAATGTTTCGGCAGCTTTCTTTACGTCTGAGCAGCCCTCTTCAGGATCCACTCTGCTCACCCTGCATGAGGAAAGGGCTAGAAAAGATGCCCTAAAAGTAGTCTGTTCCATCCCCAATTTTGCTGGAAAACCCCATCCAGCAGCTCATCTACCTGTGATCAGAATATAAAAGTTAAACTGAATTTTGGAATCTGGATGTATGAACCCTCATGGATAATGTGCAAAACAGGCGACTGCCCATTAACTAAGGTGGTCAACATTAATGTCGCTGCCCTACAAAAGACTCGATGTACAGGTGGATTGGTCACGCTAAATTGCCCCTTAATTGGAAAAAATTAATTGGGGCAGCAGGGTAGCATGGTGGTTAGCATAAATGCTTCACAGCTCCAGGGTCCCAGGTTCGATTCCCGGCTGGGTCACTGTCTGTGTGGAGTCTGCACGTCCTCCCCCTGTGTGCGTGGGTTTCCTCCGGGTGCTCCGGTTTCCTCCCACAGTCCAAAGATGTGCGGGTTAGGTGGATTGGCCATGCTAAATTGCCCGTAGTGTCCTAATAAAAAAAGTAAGGTTAAGGGGGGGTTGTTGGGTTACGGGTATAGGGTGGATACGTGGGTTTGAGTAGGGTGATCATGGCTCGGCACAACATTGAGGGCCGAAGGGCCTGTTCTGTGCTGTACTGTTCTATGTTCTATGTACTCTAAATTTGTGAAAAAAAACCAAACTCGACAATTGACTCTTGGAGCTCCCTGTAGGAATTAATGCGCGCCTCATGACCCTCCGTTTACACTTGCCAAGAACCAGAAGGCAACAGACACAACCCTTGATGCTAATAATGAGTCCACTCCACCATGAACACCATACTCTCCAACATTCCTAAGAAAGATAAGATCATCTTCTTTGGGTACTTCAATGCTGGGTTGGAAAGGACTTCCAAATCTTGAAAGAAACCTTTGGAAAGGAAGGAGTTGGAAATTGCAACTCCAACGGCGTTCTCCTGCTCACCAAATGCGTGGAACACCAGCTTGTCATCACCAACACAC
Source organism: Scyliorhinus canicula (assembly GCF_902713615.1). Classification (NCBI taxonomy): domain Eukaryota; kingdom Metazoa; phylum Chordata; class Chondrichthyes; order Carcharhiniformes; family Scyliorhinidae; genus Scyliorhinus; species Scyliorhinus canicula. The sequence continues at coordinate 90,087,659 of NC_052158.1, forward strand.
CGTTTCACCAAAAAGACAAGTTGAAGACTTCAAAGAACAAAGGACAATACAGCACAGGAACAGGCCCTTCAGCCCTCCAAGCCTGTACCGGTCATGATACCAACCTTTGCCAACATACTCAGCACTTCCTTGTGCTGTATACCTCTATACCCATCATAGAACATAGAACAGTACAGCACAGAACAGGCCCTTCGGCCCTCGATGTTGTGCCGAGCAATGATCACCCTACTCAAACCCACGTAACCCGTATACCCGTAACCCAACAATCCCCCCATTAACCTTACACTACGGGCAATTTAGCATGGCCAATCCACCTAACCCGCACATCTTTGGACTGTGGGAGGAAACCGGAGCACCCGGAGGAAACCCACGCACACACGGGGAGGACGTGCAGACTCCACACAGACAGTGACCCAGCCGGGAATCGAACCTGGGACCCTGGAGCTGTGAAGCATTGATGCTAACCACCATGCTACCGTGAGGCCCCTATCCATGTGTTTGTCAAGATGCCTTTTGAATGCCGTTAATGTATCTGCTCCCACAACCTCCCCTGGCAACGCGTTCCAGGGACTCACCACCCTCTGCTTAAAAAATGTACCTCGCACATCTCCTCTAAAGCTTGCCCACGGACCTTAAACCTTTTCCCCCTGGTGACTGACCCCTCCACCCAGGGAAAGACTGCCTGCCCATCCACTCTATCCATGTCCCTCATAATCTTGGAGACCTCCATCAGGCCACCCCTCAATCTTCGTCTTTCTAATGAAAACAGTCCGAGTCTATTCAGCCTCTCCACATAGCTAACACCCTCCAGACCAGACAACATCTTGGTAAAACTCTTCTGCACCCTCTCCAAAGCCTCCAAATCCTTCTGGTAGTGTGGCGACAAGAATTGTGCGCAAGCCATGGAGACATTCCCAGTCATGCCACATGATCGACTTCATAATCTTCTGATCCCGAGACCAAAAGGATGCCCTCATCACCAGAGCGATGACCAGTGCTCCCTACTGTCCACCGGCGGGAAGATCATTGCCTGAATCCACCCTCGCCACCTTCTCCCAGTCTCTGAAGAAATCCTTCCGGAAAGCCAGTATGGCTTCTGACCAAACTGGCGAACAGCACACATGATTTTCACTGCTCAGCAACTTAAACAATTATAACTACATAAATGTATCAAAACATATTTACATGTAAATAAAACAGAAAAATATATTTAAATTAACAGAATATATCTTAAATACCTCAGGTTAATTCTTAGTGCAATCTTATGGATAGCTTCAATTTCTTCACAGTGCCGAAAACAATCACCATCCTTGCAATTTGAGGTTCAGTTCATTTAGAATTGAAAAGATGTCTGCAAGGTAAGACATTGTTAGCATCCAAGTTTCAGCGCCAAACCAATCAGCCAGAGAGGACAATTTCTCGAGGAGGCAAGCGTGGATTTCATACCTCAGTTCATAAACTCTGAGTAGCACCCAACCCCTTGAAAGACAACGTACTTCTGTGTGGAACAATAAATGTGTGTGCTCAGCCCCCATATCAGAACACAGAGTGTCAAAAAGTCTGGTATTGAGTGCGCTGCGTTTAATGACATTCACAACTTACACAATTCCTTTCAACACCACTTCAAGATTGGATGGAATTCCTTTTGATGCCAGTGCCTCACGGTGAATAACACAATGATTTCAAACAATGTCCTGACCAGCTGCCTCCTTAATCCTTACTATAACTCCGCAGTTTTTCCCAGTCATGTTGGCTGCTCCATCACTTGTGATTCCTCTGCAACAAACCCAGTCGAGCTCACACTTTCCAACCTCAAAACTATTCAATGCTTCAAAAATCTCTGCGCCAGTCGTGTGGGTTGTAAAGTCAGGTAGCACAGCAAATCCTCAACAACTTAATTGTGCCAAACATACCTAACATAAACTAGCATGGTTACACAATCTGAAACATCTGTACTTTCATCCAGTTGTATTGAGAACTCAGCTGAGTTTAAACAAGAAATAAGCTGGGCTTCTAAATTCTCAGCAATATCAGAAATTTGGCGAGCCACTGTGTTATCACTAAGTGGGATGCATTTCACCTTTTCAATGAACCTCTATGACTGTACAAACTATATCTAATGTTGCAGGGTGAATTAATCTCTCTGCTATAGTGGGGGCATTTTCTCTTTAGCTACACGGTAAGAGGTTAATTACACTTTGTTCTTCAATGTAACATTTCTGCTGAGGACTTCCGCTGATGATTTAAGTTCTCGTTGCATCCTTTGAAAAAAATCAAGAGGTTTGTCCTCAAATTCGCCATACTTAGTTTTCAAATGCCTTTGAAGTCTTGAGGGTTTTAAACTTTCATTTGCCAGCACTTCCCTGCATATAACACACATGGGCCTTGCACCCTGATTTACATTGGCACAATTAATAAATCCATACCTTAAAAAATCATCCTTATACTGCTTTGTGGCAGATTTCAGCATCTTCTTAATGGGCTGTTCACCAGAGGCCCTGGAGCTTACACCAGCAATCCTTTGTCCTGTCGTGGACCCTCCTGAACAACTCACACCACCCCTGATTTCTCCTGCTGTGGATTCTCCTGAGCCACTCTCTCCAGCAGGTTTAGTTGTGAGATTCTGGCCTGTTTGTTTCTCTGGCCCTCTCTTCCTTATTACAAGATGATCCATTTTAAATTTTACTTGTTTGCTGCTGACAAAATGCAGGAATCGCAATCGCGCCCAAAGCACATGACGTCAGCGTACTGGCGCGTGACCTGCTCTCTGCCTCGCTTCATTGAATTAAAAAAAAAATCTTCTATTGCATCAGGGTGCTGACGTCAGGAGGAAGCGGTCCTTCTCGTTGGGTTCCGTGCATACACACTGATGAATGAACCCAGTGCGTCCGCATTTTTCCATCTGGTCGTGGCCGTCATTTTTAAAGCCGCTCGCAGCCGGCATTGCAATCGGGAACGCCGCAATGGACGGCTCCGTGACCCTCCTGACACCTGCCCGTAAGCCACCGCGAGTTACGACCCCCACTTTGAAAATGCCTCACCTAAAGGCACAAATCATAAATATGATGCAATGCCCTTCACTTGCCTGCAGGGGTGCAATTCCAAAACAATGAAGAAACTCAGCACCATTCAGGTCAAAGCTGGCCACTTGATCAAGGTCCACTACCTAAATCATACACTCACTCCACCACCAATGTAATGTGGCTATGTTGTGTACAATTTACAAGATTTTGACAGCACCTTCCGAACCCAGGTATGCGCTAGATTCCCAAGGAACTGCAATGATGCTTTCTTTCTGCCACACTCCATACTCGTTGAGATATTTATATCTGCAAGCCACCTCAAGGAGTAGCTGAAAGAAGGCAATGGGTATTCATTCCAAACTTACCTAATGACATCCTTGAGAAATATGAACAATGAAGACCAGGAACACTATATAACCCAAATCAGATGAGCACCAGATGTGACACTTAGCCAGCAGACCTCTCTGATGAAAGATCATGACCTGAAACGCTAACTCTGTTTCCATCGATGCTGCCAGGTCTGTCGTCTATTCCCAGAAATGTCTTTGTTTATTTCAGATAGTTACCACCACTGAATTATGTTAAAACAAAATGCAACTCCCACTGTCCACCCCCAACCACAGTCCAATGCCACTGACAACATGCAGTCCTGCAAACAGCAAACCAGATCTTCTACACACTCCACCCACTGCCCCACCCCCCCCAATCGCCCACTGGACCCTGTCAATTTATGTCTTTCTATTCATTATCAAAACAAATGAAAAGGCCAGTTCCCCTGAATGGGCAACACAGTAAAATGACGCAAATCAAATGTATGTGATGCTACTAAAGAAAATAAACTTTACAATGCAACATTTTCTCATACAACCAGATGCATGAGACTTCCGGTGGCGGCCATGATTTGAGTGGTCACACATTTGGCAGCTCCCGCTCAAGGCTGTTTTTTGGATCTTTTCCCCGTTTGTAGGGTGGTTGTTTTGAGGAAAAATGTGTAGGGGTGCCTGCTGGAAAGTTTGACTCCACTGCTGTGGGTGGTGGATGGAGCCACGAACCAGAAGTGGGGTGATATGGTTAATTTGGTGGAGGGCAAAGGGTCTGTCTTGCCTACCAAATGGACCAACTGGTGGACTTTGTAAATGAAAAGGGAGGCCCAGGAGGACCTAGCCAAGGCGGTGGAACCGTTGAAAGCGGGAATTTACCCGTAGAGCTCCTGACCCGCTGGAGTCCCAGGGCCAGGCTATTTGGAAAGTGGAGGAGGCGGTGGGGGAGCACGAGGAGCAGTTTGTCTCATTGGAGGCCGAAGTAGGTGTGATGAGGGAGACCCAGAAGCCGTTAAAGGAGAAGGTAGAGGACTTGGAGAACCTCTCCCCGAGGCAGAACCTAAGAATTGTGGGGATGCCAGAAGGAATCGAGGGAGTGGATGCTGGCACGTATGTGGGCAAGATGTTGGAAAAGTTGATGGGGGAGGAGGCCTTTGACCAGCCCCTGGAGGTCGGCCGAGCGCAGAGGGCGCGCAGGCGAATGAGCAGTTGAGGGCAATGGTGGTGCGTCTTCACCGGTTCCTGGACAAGGAGAAGGTACAACGATGGGTGAGGCAGACAAGGAGATGCAACTGGGAGGGGAGTGAGCTTTGGGTGTATCAGAACCTGGGCACGGATCTGGCGAAGAGGAGAGTCGGGTTTAATTGGGTGAAGGCTTCCCTCTTTAAAAGGGGTGAAGTTTGTGATGTTGTACCCGGTCTGCCTCTGGGTGACTTTTAACAGCCGAGATCATTATTTTGGAACACCAGAGGAGGCGATGGAGTTTCTAAGAGACAATGGACTGGCAAGAGATGGAGGACATTGAACTGTGGAGGAGGGGTGAGAAGATAGGTACTTTTTCTGTTTTTTTTCTGTATCTTTTGTTTTGTCGGTTGTTGGGGTGGACTGGCCTTGCCAAACTTAATGAATTATTTCTCGGTGGCAAATATAGCTATGGTAAGTAAGTGGGGAGTAGGGGAGGGTTCGGTATGGGAGCAGATGGATGCAGCCTCTTGTCAGGACACTAGCTTGAGAGCACTATTGACGGCGCCTCTGCCGTTCTTGCCGGCCAGGTACTCCATAGGTCCAGTAGTGGTGGTGGCCCTGAGGGTGTGGGGACGGTGGCAGCAGCACCTGAGGCTGGAGGGGGCCTCTGTTTGGGCACCGATATGCGGGAATCATAGTGATATACCTTCAATTCACCGAGAGGCAGAGAGAGCGAGTGAACATAGGCTTTATTAATCATGAACTTACCTATCCAGAGTTGGTTGTACAGATGAATGCCGTCCACAGGCGGCCGGTCTATATATGACCCCGGTGAGGGTGGAGCCAGAGGCGGAGCCCACTGGGGTTACAGTACAGTACCTGGAAGCAGCTCGTATCACCACTTCCAGGTCATAGGTTACAGTATCATACATGCATTCGGTGAATACATTCACCACACATGGGTTCACTGCGGGTGGCCTAGATACGGGGTTTCAGGGGTGGCGGCAGGCAGAGGTTGAGCAGTTTGGGGACCTATTCATGGGGCCTATTCCCGAGCTTGGAGGGACTGGTGGAGACTGGTACGAGCTATCCAGCGGGAACGGGTTTCAGTACTTACAGGTGGAAGACTATTTGAGGAAACAGGTGCCATCCTTTCCTGACCTGCCGCCCCCGGGGTTGTAGGACAAAGTGCTGTCGAAAACAGGGCAGGGAGTCGGAGATTTATAAAGAATTAATGGACTGGCAGGGCGCCCCGATAGGAGAAGTTAAACGGAAGTGGAAGGAAGACCTGGGGAGGGTGCTGGAGGCCGAGTTATGGGAGGAGGCTCGGAGAAGGATGGATGCATCCTCTTTGTGCGCTAGGCTTAGCCTCATTCAATTTAAAGTAGTCCACAGGATACATATGACTACGGCCTGAATGAGCAGGTTTTTTGGGAGGGTGGAGGATTATAGAATCATAGAATTTACAGTGCAGAAGGAGGCTATTTGGCCCATCAAGTCTGCACCGGTCGTTGGAAAGACCCGGGAGTTCATGGGGTGAGAGAGGCCGACATTTTGGCCTTTGCCTCTCTGGTAGCCCGAAGACAGATCCTGCTAGGATGGAGAGACTCGGAGCCGCCAAAATCAGGGATGTGGATGAGCGACCTGGCGGAATTCGTTAGGCTGGACAAAATCAGGTTCGCCTTGAGAGGGTCTGTGGAGGGGTTTGTCCGGACGTGTAAACTGTTTAGCAACTTCTTCCAGGATAGTTAAGTCATCAGGGAGAGGGGGTGAGGGGGGAGGTGGGGGAATTTTGGGGTTCAAAAAGAAGAGGAAGCAGAGAGGGTGGGGGCACAACAGGGAGGGAGGGATGCGGGTATTGGTTATTTATTTGTTCTCTTTTTGGTTTTGGTTGTGATTGACGTACAGATATGAATGCCTTAATAAAAACATTTTAAAAAATCCAACCATGTGCATACCATTAGTTTTTTTTTAAATTTAGAGTACCTTCCAATTTAGAGTCCAATTAAGGGGAAATTTAGCATGGCCAATCCACCTAACCTGCACATCTTTGGGCTGTGGGGGCGAAACCCACACAAATACGGGAGAATGTGCAAACTCCACACGGACAGTGACCCAGAGTCGGGATCGAACCTGGGACCTCGGCGCCGTGAGGCAGCAGGGCTAACCCACTGCGCTACCGTGCTGCCCTGTGCATACCATTCGTGAAATGCAGAGTTTTACTCTTTTTCTACTGCTTTTATATGGTGCAAACACTTGTGACTTCAGCAGAGGTAGAGGCAGGCTTGTGTTGATCACAGTTTGTATTACTGAAATGCATTGGGCCGATCGCTGGGTTTTGATATCTGTTTCACTCCACCTGCACAAGGGAAGACATGACCATTAGGAGGCTGCATGTTGGCTACTGATTGATAAAAGCACCATTGCAACTCAGGAGACAAAGGGTGAGAAGTGACTAGATTCCCTGATTCCACAGCTCTTTAGCCATCATTTCACTGACAAAATGCATTTTGCTGCTACCACTCTGCTGGAGATAACTTTGGTGGGGTTAGTGAGGTAACGGCAAGGCTAAGGTTAAGCAATCCGTAATCCTATTTAAGGTGTCAGATATATTAGAATTTGAGCATGCCTGGCTGTGGACATTTGATTTTTTAAATAAATCTTTTTATTGGCATTTCCCATATTTATAAACAGTTGTATATATAAACATCACATTTTTCTCGCCCGTGCTAATTTCCTTTATTATACAGAGAGGTCGAGTTTGTCCTTCGTTTAACTGACCCTATGTGCATTTCGTTGCCCTCTGGATCGGTCTATGGTTCCTCCCCCTTCCTCGTTGTCCACCCCCTCCCTCCGGGTGCGCTCTGTGCACACTTTGAGCTGCATTAGGCTTAGCCTTGCGCAGGAGGAGGTGGAATTCACCCTGCTCAGTGCTTCACTCCAGGTGTGGACATTTGATTGATGTGATTAATACTCAAGAGTGTTGGCCACTTTATCCATGCAGGAAGGCATCATCACAAAACCCTGCTAAATCAATCACATTACCTTTCAGAACAGAAGAGAGGGAAAAATGTGATCGATTATATAGTTGGAGACGAATTGGAGAAGGGACAGCATAATAGAAGGTCAGAAATAGGTGGGAATTAAGGAAAGATTGACAAAGATGCAAATGATGGACACAAGATGAAGAGTGTGTTAATAGTGGAATTAAAGACTGAAGAAGGTTTTAATAGTGGCATGAAGGTAAAATAGCAGAAAGAGGATGGATGCGCTTATAAGGCAAGTAGATGTGAGGAGTAGTGTAATGGGGCAGGTGGAACAAGGCATGGTTGCAATGTCCCCTATTCTCTCCTTCAACAATCATATTGAGCCTCTCCTTAAATGTATCTCAATTATTTGCCTCAACCACCACTGTGTTCAGGAATGCTATTTTATGGGTGACAACATTTCATCTGAATTTCCTCCCTCTTTAGAGTATTGTCTGATTGGATGGCCTCTAGTTTTGCTCTTCGCCAGAATCAGAAACACTTTCCCTCTGTCTCCCCTATCAAAACCTTCTATAAAGGTCTTTATTGGGTAACTCCTCAGCCTTGTCTTTTTAGGCGTAAATAACTAAACTTGATCTTCCGTAAACACTCATGAGAACTCAGTTTTGATCTTATTGCAATATTACATACACACAGTGCACGTGAATAAAATAGCACTTTCTTACCAAATACACAATCCCATAATCCTTCATGGATTACATAGGAAATAACTTTAATTCACTTCTCTGAACTCTCAGTGTGGATATTAACTAAATCTGAGACACTAATTTTGTCACTGACACCATCAGACTGAAGCCAATCATATTATTACTTCTTCACAACTTATGTTTTGAATTTGGAACAATTAAATCATTAAAGACTGTAAAACTCTCTGTCATTTAGAATTTGCAATAAACAGAGGCTATGTGAAGAAAATCTAGTCTAAAAGTCACAGAGGATAATTCAGTTTGAATTTATTTGAGAAAAAAACACGTGCGTTTTGTGAAAATATTGAGAGAAAACATCAAATTAAGTTATTAAATCCAGAATGTTCTTCACATACAGAGGCAGCCTTCGTTTGTTTAAACATCGGTGGATCTCAGAAACTATTTAAACAAAAATTTCATAGAAAGACATGTGATAAAGACATGTTAAAAAGGGACTGAAGGGATTGCAGTCAAAATGGCTTGAGTTGCTGAGACAGGAAGCTGCTGACAAAGGCAGCTTGTCAAAATATACAGTTACACAACATATTGAATAACCGCCTTAAGATCTGAAGTAAAATTGTCATATGATTGCTCCCAACAACAGTGTACGCTTGCACAAGATGACAAAAATAACCTCTCATTTGTTAAGCGCTTCAAGCATCATGAAGATATAAAGCATTCTATGCGGATGAAAGATTTTCAACTTGTACTAGTTTTTCCTTCAGACTAATGCTAATTTTAGCCCTGGCTTCAATAGGTTTAAAACAATGATGGGCGAGGGGGATCAAATATTATTGAATTGACACCTGGCATTAAATTCTGAAATCACGCCAGAACTCTTTTTTTTAAGAAGTGGGGTAATAATAATAAGCGCTTATTGTCACAAGTAGGTTTCCTTGAAGTTACTGTGAAAAGCCCTAGTCGCCACATTCCGGCGCCTGCTCGGGGAGGGCGGTAAGGGAATTGAACCCGCGATGCTGGCCTTGTTCTGCATTACAATCCAGGTGTTCGCGCAGGTGGGGCGAGGGGAAGAAAGTATGGGGGCTATTGCTGGCGGCAGGATCCACCTTAAAGATGGCATCAGCAATTCAACGTAAATTTGTTTTAATGCTTTGCAGCATTTACCTTCATGTTTTTGATGTGTTGGGTAGGCTGGGTCTATGTGGACTGTGTTTGATGCAGTGTAGCGAGAGACAGACTTCCAACACTTGATGAGAGGGGCAGCATGGTGGCGCAGTGGGTTAGTCCAGCTGCCTCACGGCGCCGAGGTCCCAGGTTCGATCCCGGCTCTGGGTCACTGTCCGTGTGGAGTTTGCACATTCTCCCAGTGTTTGCCCCCACAACCCAAAGATGTGAAGGGTAGGCGGATTGGCCACGCTAAATTGCCCCTTAATTGGAAAAACTGGATTGGGTACTCTAAATTGATGAGATGCAACACGATTTTGTTTAACATTTTTACATGTTCAACTGTGGGTTGACACTACTGCTGACTTGACTGGAGACCTGAGGCTAGCCTGACCAGACTATTTGACTACCACATGGTGTTTGTACTGGCTATGCTCACGAGTCTGACTGTCTCAGAGGCTGGATCCCGAGAGAGCGGGAAAACTGGTGCTCTCTGGCTTTATAGTGGTCGTGTCCTGTCTGGTGATTGGCTGCTGTGTTCTATGTGCTTACTGGTCATCCTGTGTGTCAATCACTGCCTGTCTGCACTCCATTATATACATGGATGTGTATTATGACATCTCCCCCTTTTTTTAAGCTTGTGTTCAGATAATAAATATTAAGGTGCATGCGCATGAGAATGTGTATATGTACGTGACTATATACATAATATGCTAAAATGGACTTATATACATAGGAAGGTGTTGCTAGTGCAGATATAGGGCAGATGAAATGGTAAAAAAACGATATTTACAGATGTCAAAACGATGAGGTAACAAAATTGTGCAAACATTCAGTCTATAAGTTTAGTCTCTGGTGGGTGACGAATTCTGGTTGACCCCCTCAAGGGTGGATCAGGGGCCGCCTGCACTTGGGTAGGCGGGACTGCCGCCAATGCGGTGGTCTCAGAGGTCGGTAGGATTGCTGGTAAATCGGTGGCCTCGTGGCAGGGCGCGTCCAGAGGAAGCATTGTGTGAGGTGGGACATCACGGTTGGGTGGTGGACGTGGAAGTCTGCGCAGTGCCCGCCTGTTGAGTCGTAGGAAAGAGCCATCAGCCATGCGAACGAGGAACGATCTCAGGGCCACTTGCTTGACCACCACAGCTGTGGCGGACCAGCCGCCATCAGGCAGCTGTACACAAACTCGATCAGTTGGGACCAGCTCGGGGAGATCCGTGGGGTGAGCGTCGTACGCTGATTTCTGTTGGGCCCGAGACTGCTGCATCCTCTGTATGACCGGGACGTTGTCAAGGTCTGGAATGTGGATGGCTGGAACCATTGTTCGCAGGGTGCGGTTCATGAGTATCTGTGCAGGAAACAACCCAGTGGACAGCGGGGCAGCTCTGTATGCCAAAAGCACCAGGTTGAAGTCGGAGCCTGAGTCTGCAGCCTTACATAGTAGTCTTTTGACGATGTGGACCCCTTTTTCGGCCTTCCCGTTTGACTGCGGGTAGTGGGGGCTGGATGTGACATGACGAAAGTTGTATAGCTGGGCAAAATCAGACCACTCCTGGCTGTAAAAACAGGGGCCGTTGTCACTCATCACCATGAGTGGTGAGCCATGTCTGGCAAATGTTTCTTTGCATGCATTAATCACCGCCGCCGACGTGAGGTCGGACAGTCTCACCACTTCTGGGTAATTGGAGAAGTAGTCGACCAGGAGGACATAGTCACGCCCCTTGGCGTGGAAAAGGCTGACACTGACTTTGGACCATGGGGAGGTCACTATCTCATGTTGCTGCAGAGTTTCTTTAGGTTGAGCTGGCTGAAATATTTGACATGGAGGGCAGTTGAGGACTGTGTTGGCAACGTCCTGGCTGATGCCCGGCCAGTAGACTGCCTCCCGAGCTCTGCGTCAACATTTCTCGACCCCCAGGTGACCCATGTGGATTTGGCCGAGCACCATAGCTCGCATGCTCTGCGGGATCATGATTCTGTCAAGCTTCATGAGGATACCATCTACCACCGTCAGATCGTCCTTGACGTTGTAAAACTGGGGGCACTTCCCTTCTGCCAGCCATTCGTGAGGTGCTGCATCACCCGCTGGAGCAGAGGATCCCTGGTCGTTTCCTCACGAATTTGAATGACCCTCTCATCAGAGGCCGGAAAGTTGGAGGCACAGACTTCCGGTTGAGGCTATGCGGAGCTAAGTCGCATATTCGGCAGCTCCCGCTAGAATTGGACTTTCGGGCTCTTTTTAGGGGCCCATCGGCACTTTTTCGGCGATCCCCAGTGTGGGAAGGGGATAACATTAGTCCCCCGGAATTGTATGGATTGGACAAGGAGTGGAGCGGTGAAAAAAGTGGAGTTTGAGCAGAGACAGGTGCGAGGAAGGAAGGCTAAGATGGCGGTGGGTGGAGACTAGGCAGCGTGGGAGCAGGGGTCACAGGAGCAGCAGGAGTTTCTCCAGCGCTGCTTCACGGAGCTGAAGTCAGAGCTCTTAGAACCGTTGAAGGCCTCAATCAATAAGCTGCTCGAGACCCAACCGGTCCAAGGGGCGGCGATCCGGGAGGTCCAACAAAAGGTCTCGGAAAATCAGGACGAGATCTTCGGCCTGGCGGTGAAAGTGGAGACGCATGAGGCGCTCCATAAGAAATGGCAGGCGAAGCTCGAGGACCTGGAGAACCGGTCGAGGAGAAAGAACCTAAGGATTCTGGGTCTCCCAGAGGGGCTGGAAGGTTCAGATGTGGGTGCCTACATGGTCATCATGCTGAATACGTTGATGGGCGCCGGGTCCTTCCAGGGGCCTCTGGAGCTGGAGAGGGCCCATCGAGTGTTGGCGAGGAGGCCCAAGCCCAGTGAGCCGCCGCGGGCGGTGCTGGTGCGGTTCCATCGGTTAGCGGACAGAGAATGTGTGCTACGCTGGGCCAAGAAGGAGCAGAGCAACAGGTGGGAGAACGCAGAGATCCGGATTTATCAGGAATGGAGTGTGGAGGTGGCTAAGAAGAGGGCCTGGTACAACCGGGCTAAGGCGGTGATGCACCGGAGAGGGGTGAAGTTCGGCATGTTGCAGCCAGGTCGACTGTGGGTCACCTACAGAGACCGTCATTACTATTTTGAGACACCAGAAGAGGCGTGGTCTTTTATTCAAACTGAAAAGCTGGACTCGGACTGAGGACCGTGGACGAGGGGACGCTGGGAGGGGAGAGGGTGGTCGGGACTGTTGTGTTGTGTTTTGGGGGGGATTTTGTGGTTGGGTTGATCACCGTGTCTCCTTTGCCTGTTGGGCAGGCCTGCAGGGGGTTGGGCAGGTAAAAGCCTGTGGGTGTCGGTGGCTGGAATTGGGGATGGGCCCTGCAGGGGGGGGGGGGGGGGGGGGGGGGCCGAGCCGGAGGAATTGGGACTGGGCCTTGAAGGGAAACTATGCCAGAGGGGGTGGGGTCGGATGGGTGGAAAGCGCGGGCTTTTTCCCGGGCTAAGGATGGAAAGAGGCGAGGCCGGTGCTGAAAGCACGGCCTTTCTTCCCACGCTGAGAGTGGGAGGGGTGGGGCTGGGGGGGCGGAGAGTGCCCTCTGTTGGACAGGTGGGGGGGGGGGAAGGGAAATTCTTACACTGGGGGGGTCGATGGAATGGCAGGAGTAGCCAGGGTCAGCAGGAGTCGCTGACTCACAGGAGTGCAATGGGGGGAGCAATGCAGTTAGGGGGAAACCTAGCTGGGGGGGAGGGGGGGGAAACCGGGTTGCTGCTGGAATGGCCAAGGGGGAGCTGGAGTCTGTAGAGGAGGTCGGGGCGGGGGTCTGCCGCTGGGAGGAACGGGAAGTGCGGGGGCCACTTCTGGCTGATAACCTGGAACGCAAGAGGCCTGAACGGGCCGGTCAAACGGGCCCGTGTGTTCGCGCACCTGAAGGGGCTAAAGGCAGATGTGGTCATGCTTCAGGAAAAGCATGTACGGGTGGCAGATCAGGTAAGGCTAAGGAAGGAGTGGGTAGGACAGGTGTTCCATTCGGGGCTGGATGCAGAAAATTGGGGGGTGGCGATCTTGGTGGGGAAGTGGGTGTCGTTTGAGGCGCTGAGCATTGTCGCAGACAATGGAGGTAGGTATGTGATGGTGAGTGCTAAGCTGCAGGGAGTGCGGATGGTTTTGGTAAATGTATATGCCCCGAATTGGGACGATGCGGGGTTTATGCGCATGTTGGGCCGGATCCCGGACTTGGAGACGGGGGCTGGATAATGGGGGGGACTTCAACACAGTGCTGGATCCGGCATTGGATTGCTCTAGGTCTAAGACGGGCAGGAGGACCAGATGGGGGGAGGTAGATCCGTGGAGGTTTGCGAGGCCAGTGGTCAGGGAATTCTAATTCTTCTCCCATGTTCATAAGGCCTACTCTCGGATTGACGTTTTTGTAATGAGCCAAGCGCTGATTCCGAGGGTAGAGGATACGAAGTACTCGGCGATTGTCATCTCTGACCATGCCCCGCATTGGGTTGACCTCGAGCTGCGGGCGGAGAGGGACCAGCGCCCGCTGTGGCGCTTGGAGGTGGGGCTGCTGGCGGACGAAGAGGTTAGCGGGCGGGTCCGGGGGGTGTATAGAGAGGTACCTGGAGGCCAATGATAACGGGGAGGTGCAAGTAGGGGTGGTTTGGGAGGCGTTGAAGGCGGTGATCAGGGGAGAGCTGATCTCCATCAGGGCCCATAAAGAATGGAAGGAGAGGAGAGAGGGAGAGGCTAGTGGGGGAGATAGTTAGGATAGATAGGAGGTACTCAGAGGCCCCTGAGGAGGGGTTATTCAGGGAGCGGCGCAGCCTTCAGGCCGAGTTTGACTTGTTGACCACCAGGAAGGCGGAGGTGCAGTGGAGGAAGGCGCAAGGGGCAGTGTATGAGTATGGCGAGAAGGCCAGCCGGATGTTGGCACACCGGCTCCAGAAGCGGGAGACAGCGATGGAGATTGGGGGAGTGAGGGAAGGAGGGGGGAGCACGGTGCGTAGTGCAGTGGGGATTAACCGGGTCTTCAGGGCTTCTATGAGGGACTGTATCGGTCTGAGCCCCCATCGGAGGAGGAGGTGATGGGTCGTTTTCTAGACCGGCTAAGGTTCCCGAGGGTAGAGGAGGAGTGAGAGGTGGGGCTGGGGGCGCCGGTTGGGTTGGAGTAAGTGGTTAAGCGGCGAGGGAGCATACAGGCGAGGAAGGCACCAGGGTCAGATGGGTTCCCGGTGGAATTCTACAGGAAATACGTGGACCTGTTGGGCCCGCTGCTGGTTAGGACTTTCAATGAGGCAAGGGAAGGGGGGATCCTGCCCCCGACGATGTCTAGGGCGCTGATCTCCCTGATCTTGAAGCCGGACAAGGACCCTTTGCAGTGCGGGTCGTATAGGCCGATTTCGTAATTCAATGTAGATGCGAAACTGCTGGCAAAGATATTGGCCATGAGATCGAGGGCTCTGTCCCGGGGATTATACACGAGGATCAGACGGGTTTTGTGAAAGGGAGGCAGCTGAACAACAATGTACGCAGGCTCCGAAATGTAATTATGATGCCGGCGGTGGAGGGGGAGGCGGAGGTAGTCTTAGCTATGGACGCGGAGAAGGCCTTCGATAGGGTGGAGTGGGGGTACCTGTGGGAGGTGTTGAGGAGGTTTGGGTTTGGGGAGGGGTTCGTCAGCTGGGAGAGGCTGCTGTACGAGGCCCCGGTATCGTGTGTGGCCACGGACAGGAGGAGGTCGGAATATTTCTGGCTATACCGAGGAATGAGGCAGGGGTGCCCTTTATCCCCCCTGCTCTTTGCTCTGGCGATTGAGCCCCTGGCCATGGCCTTGAGAGAGTCTAGGAATTGGAGGGGGTTGGTGCGGGGGAGGGGGGGGAGGAACACTGGGTATCGTTGTATGCAGACGATCTGCTATTGTATGTGGCGGACCCGGTGGAGGGAATGCCAGAGGTGTTGAGGATCCTCAGGGAGTTTGGGGATGTTTCTGGGTATAAGCTTAACATGGGGAAGAGTGAGCTGTTCGTGGTGCACTCGGGAGACCAGGAGAGGGGGATTGGTGAGCTTCCGCTAAAAAGGGTAGAGAGGAGTTTTAGATACCTGGGGTGCAGGTGGCTAGAAGCTGGGGGGCCCTGCATAAGCTTAACTTGACGAGGCTGATGGAACAAATGGAGGAGGAGTTCAAAAGGTGGGATATGTTGCCGCTCTCCCTGGCGGCTAGGATACAGTCCATTAAAATGGCGGTGCTCCCGAGGTTTCTGTTTTTGTTTCAGTGCCTCCCTATCCTGATCCCTAAGGGCTTTTTTGAGCGGGTTAACTGGAGTATGGGGTTTGTGTGGGCGAAGAAGACCCAGAGGGTGAGAAGGGTGTTTTTGGAGGGGAGAAGGGACGGGGGGGTGGAGGGTGGGGGGGGGGGCTGGTGCTGCCCAACCTCTGCGGGTATTACTGGGCTGCCAACGTGGCAATGGTACGCAAGTGGGTAATGGAGGGGGAGGGGACGGCTTGGAAGAGGTTGGAGATGGCGTCCTGTGTGGGCACGAGCCTGGGGACGCTGGTGACGACACCGCTGCCACTCCCTTCGATGAGGTACACTACGCGCCCGGTGGTGGCGGCGACCCTCAAAATCTGGGGGCAGTGGAGACGTCACGGGGGGAGGTGGGAGCCTCGGTGTGGTCCCCGATACGGGAGAACCATTGGCTTGCCGTGGGGAAAATGGATGGGAGGTTCCGGAGCTGGTACAGGGCGGGTATTAGGAGGGTTGGGGACCTGTTCATCGACGGGAAGTTTGCGAGCCTTAGGGAACTGGAGGAGAAATTCGGGCTCCCCCCGGAAACACCTTCCGATATATGTAGGTAAGGGCGTTCGTTAGGCGTCAGGTGGTGGAGTTCCCGCTGCTGCCGGCGCCCAGGGTTCAGGATAGTGTGGGGTGTGTCGGGGGTGTGGGTTGGGTCGGACCCCATCCGGCAACGACTGAGGCAACAAAGACCTTAGCACTCTCAATGACGGCCGCTTCCCCTAATGTGCAATCCTACCCCGCCAGCCGCGCGGCCCGCCAATCCTACCCCTCGTGGACCCCGCAACCGACCCCCCCGATTGGGGCCGCTCCCACGCAGTATGCCTGCGTTGCCCGCCGCACCACGCACCCTGGGGGTCCCCGCTGCTATTTCTGCGGTCAGCAGAAGCACCCCCGCCAGCGCTGCCCAGCTCGCACCGCGACCTGCAAATCTTGTTGCAAGAAAGGCCACTTTGCTGCGGTGTGTCAGTCCCGCGCAGTTGCCGCTATCGCGCCCGAACTCCCCCCCTCGCCGCAGCCGATCGCGCAATGGGCTCTGCCGTCCACTGCCCCCGGGGCCACGTGCGATCAGTGGGCGCCGCCATCTTCCTTCCCTGAATCCACGTGCGATCAGTGGGCGCCGCCATCTTTCGCCGCCCCCTCCATGTGCGCACCATGGGCACCGCCATCTTCATCCTCCGACTCCATGTGTGTTCCATGGTTGCCGCCATCTTGCCCCGCCACCCGCAACGTGCGCTCCATGGTCGCCGCCATCTTCTTCCCCGCAGGTACTCCAGACGCCGCCATTTTGTCCTCCCCTCGGAACGGAACCACGGGACCCGGGTCGCAGCCGCTACTCATCGGACTCGTCGGACTCTTCGGTCAATTGCCTGCTACTCGCCTCCATGACGCTCGACCAATCCCGATGTCGCAACCTGGCCACCGCTTCTACGACGGTGCTTGTCAATGGCCACGCGACCTCCTGCCTCATTGACTCCGGGAGCACAGACAGTTTCATTCATCCAGCACGGTAAGGCGCTGCTACCTCGCGGTCCATCCTGCCAACCAGCGGATCTCCTTGGCCTCCCGATCCCACTCTGTCCCGATCCGGGGCTTCTTCCTGGTTAAACTCACCATACAGGGCGTTGTATTCAACCGTTTCCTCCTGTACGTTCTCCCCAACCTCTGTCCGACACTTTTACTGGGCCTGGACTTCCAATGTAACCTCCAGAGCCTCACCCTCAAATTCGGCGGACCCCTCCCTCTCCTCACCGTTTGCGGCTTCACGACCCTCAAGGTTGACCCTCCCTCCCTCTTTGCCAATCTGACTGCAGATTGCAAGCCCGTCGCCACCAGGAGCAGACGGTACAGCACCCAGGACAAGACCTTCATCAGGTCTGAGGTCCAGCGGCTGCTTCGGGAGGGTATTATTGAGGCCAGCAACAGCCCCTGGAGAGCCCAAGTGGTGGTTAAAACTGGGGAGAAACACAGGATGGTCGTGGACTACAGCCAGACCATCAACCGTACACGCAGCTCGACGCGTACCCTCTCCCTCGCATATCTGATATGGTCAGTCAGATTGCACAGTACCGGGTCTTCTCGACAATTGACCAGAAATCCGCCTACCACCAGCTCCCCATCCGTAAATCGGACCGTCCCTACACTGCCTTCGAGGCGGATGGTCGCCTCTATCAATTCCTTAGGGTTTCCTTCGGCGTCACTAACGGGGTCTCGGTATTTCAATATGAAATGGACCGAATGGTTGACCGGTACGGACTGCGGGCCACGTTTCCGTACTTAGACAATGTCACCATCTGCGGCCACGACCAGCAGGACCATGATGCCAACCTTGCTAAATTTCTCCACACCGCAGCTCTCCTCAACCTCACTTATAACAAGGAGAAGTGCGTGTTCAGCACAGACCGCTTAGCCATCCTCGGCTACGTAGTCCAAAACGGACTACTGGGGCCCCATCCCGACCGCATGTGCCCCCTCATGGAGCTTCCCCTCCCCCACTGCCCCAAGGCTCTCAAACGCTGCCTGGGGTTCTTTTCTTACTACGGCCAGTGGGTCCCACAATACGCGGACAAGGCCCGCCCACTGATCCAGTCCACACAATTTCCCCTCACGGCCGAGGCACAACAGGCCTTCGCTCGTATTCACTCAAAAATAGCCACGCCCGGGATGCACGCAGTAGACGAGACACTGCCCTTCCAAGTAGAGAGCGACGCTTCAGATGTCGCCCTTGCCGCCACTCTAAACTAGGCAGGCAGACCCGTGGCATTCTTTTCCCACACCCTCCATGCCTCCGAAATCCGACACTCCTCTGTTGAGAAGGAAGACCAGGCAATCGTTGAAGCGGTGCGGCACTGGAGGCATTACCTGGCCGGCAGGAGATTCACTCTCCTCACTGACCAACGGTCGGTAGCCTTCATGTTTAACAACACGCAGCGGGGCAAGATCAAAAACGACAAAATCTTGCGGTGGAGAATCGAGCTCTCCACCTATAATTACGAGATCTTGTATCGCCCCGGCAAGCTGAACGAGCCCTCAGACGCCCTCTCCCGAGGTACATGTGCCAGCGCAGAAGTGAACCAGCTCCGTGCCTTGCACGAGAGCCTTTGCCATCCGGGGATCACTCGGTTGTACCATCTGGTCAAGGCCCTCAATCTGCCCTACTCCGTCGAGGGAGTATGGACAGTCACCAGAGACTGCCAGGTCTGTGCTGAGTGCAAGCTGCACTTCTACCGGCCGGACCGCGCGCGACTGGTGAAAGCGTCCCACCCCTTTGAACGCCTCAGCGTGGATTTCAAAGGGCCCCTCCCCTCCATCGACCGCAACACATATATCCTTAGTGTGGTCGATGAATTCTCTAGGTTCCCCTTCGCCATCCCATGCCTGGATATGACACCTGCCACTGTCATCAAGGCCCTTGATTCCATATTCGCTCTGTTCGGTTTCCCCAACTATATCCACAGTGACAGGGTATCCTCGTTCATGAGTGATGAGCTGCGTCAGTTCCTGCTCAGCAGGGGTATCGCCTCCAGCAGGACGACCAGCTACAACCCACGGGGAAACGGGCAGGTAGAGAAGAAGAACGGGATGGTATGGAGGGCCGTCCAGCTGGCCCTACAGTCCAGGAACCTCCCAGCCGCTCGCTGGCAGCAGGTCCTCCCTGACGCGCTCCATTCCATTTGGTCACTGCTGTGCACCGCATCTAACCACACACGCCATGAACATGTTTTTGCCTTCCCTAGGAAGTCTACATCTGGGGTGTCGCTCCCGATTTGGCTCGCTGCTCCAGGGCCAGTCCTTCTTCGTAGGCACGTCAGGCACCACAAGTCAGACCCTCTGGTGGACAGGGTACGCCTGCTCCACACAAACCCCCAGTATGCCTACGTGGAGTTCCCTGACGGCCGGCAGGATACAGTCTCACTCAGGGTCCTGGCTCCCTCGGGTGCCGATTCCATGCCCACACACCTCCCTTCCCACGCGCCACCCTCCTTTTCCCTGGCGCCACCGAATTCAGCCCCACCAGCCCATCCCTCGTTCCCCTGCCCACACTAGAGGACATGGAAGATTTCGGCTCGCTCCCGGAGTCATCCCACCACCGGCCAGCACCAACACCACCAGCACCTACGCCGTCGTCACCGACACCGCCTATGCAGACGTCGCCACCACTGCTGCATCGCTCGCAACGGAACGTCCGACCGCTGGTCCGACTCAACCTGTTTCCTTTTTCCTTGGTTTCTTTTTCCCTCCCTCTGTAAATAGATCACCTTTATGTATTATAGTTTCACGTCACTCCCGCCGGACTCATTTTTTACAGGGGGTGAATGTGGTGATCTCTCCCACTGTATATATGCGTGTGCTTGCATTAGGGGATGTATGACAGTACCTGTATTACAGGGTTTCCGGTAAGCCCCTGCTGGCTAGCTCCGCCCACAGGGAGCAGTATAAATATTCATAATTTTCCCTGAGATGCCATTCTACAGCTGCAGCCGGAGGAATAGCATCTCACTGTAATAAAGCCTCTCTTGTACCATATCGAGTCTTTTGTGTGCAATTGTTAGCGCCACAGAGGAGTTAAAAGGTAAGTGGGAGGAGGAACTGGGGGAGGAGCTCGATGAGGGTATGTGGCAACTGCCTTGGGAAGAGTAAGTTCTGCCTCCTCTTGCGCCAGGCTTACTGCACAGGGCGCATATAACCAGGGCAAGGCTGAGTCGGTTCTTTGGGAGTGAAATGTTCGGGGGGTCCTGCAAATCATACCCACATATTCTGGGCATGCCCAATGTTAGAGGAGTTCTGGAGGGGGGTAGTGAGGACGGTGTCAAGGGTGGTGAAGTCCAGGGTTAAGCCAAGCTGGGGGCTTGGCTTAAGGCGAAAGAGGCCAGTAGTCTGGCTTTTGCGTCCCTGGTAGCCTGGCAAAGGATTCTGCTTCAGTGGAAGGATGCGAGACCCCCAAGCGTGGAATCCTGGATTAATGACATGGCAGGGTTTATTAAATTGGAGAGGCTGAAATTTGCCTTAAGGGGATCTGTGCAGGGGTTCTTCAGGCGGTGGCAGCCGTTCCTAGACTTCCTGGCGGAGCGTTAGACGATGGTCAGCAGCAACCCGGGTGGGGGGGGTTTGATTATGTTTGGTTGAAGATTTATTACTGTTTATTCGTTATTGTTCATTGGTTAACGTTCATTGTTTATTTATTTTCGCTGTTTCACTGTTCTGTACAGAGGTGGGGTGGCGGGAGTTTTTTTATTTTTCTTTTCTGTTATTTATGATGTAAAAATTTTGAATAAAAATATTTTTTAAAAGTTGGAGGTACAGAATTGCACATTTGCGTCGATTTGACAAACTATGTCAGTTTGCTCACACGGTGTGGTGATAGACCTGGAAAGGGCATCTGCAATGATGAGTTCTTTGCCTGGGGTGTAGACCAGTTCAAAATCGTAGTGGAGTAGCTTGAGAAGGATGTGTTGTAACCGTGGCGTCATGCCATTGAGGTCTTTTTGAATGATGTGGACCAATGGCCTGTGGTCTGTCTCAACGGTGAATTTGGGGAGGCCATAGACATAGTCGTGGAACTTGTCGACTCCCATTAGGAGGCCCAGGCATTCCTTCTCAATTTGAGCGTACCGTTGCTCAGTGGGGGTCATGGCTCTGGAGGCATACGCAACTGGGGCCCAGGAGGAGGAGTCATCCTGTTGGAGGAGCACCATCTCAATGCCGTCCTGGCTCACGTAAGTGGATATTTTTGTCTCCTTGGCGGGGTCGGAAAACGCCAGGCTTTGGTGAGTTTTGCCCTCAGCTCACGCCATTCTTTCTCATGAGCGGGCAGCCACTGGAATTCCGTCGATTTTCTGACAAGATGGTAGAGGGCTGTGGTATGGGACGCCATGTTGGGGATGAACTTCCCAAGGAAGTTGACCATCCCTAGGAAGCGGAGGACCGCCTTCTTGTCCTCTGGGGTCTTCATGGCATTGATCGCCGAGACCTTGTCAGCACCTGGCCACACGCCTTGCTGCGAGATGTGGTCACCAAGGAATTTGATTTCTGATTGACCGAATGAGCACTTGGGCCTGTTGAATCGGAGGCCATGCTCGTAGATCCTGTGGAATACCCACTTGAGGCGATCGATGTGTTCTTGAGGAGTTGTGGACCAGATAATGACATCGTCGACGTACACCCGCACCGCCTCGATGCCCTCTTCATCTGTTCCATTATGTGGTGAAATACCTCGGAGGCAGAAATGATGCCAAAAGGCATTCGGTTGTAGCAGTAGCGACCGAACGGGGTATTGAATGTGCACAGCTCGCGACTGGATGCGTCCAGCTGTATTTGCCAGAACCCCTTGGAGGCGTCCAGTTTTGTAAAGAATTTGGCATGAACTATCTCGCTGGTTAACTCTTCTTGTTTTGGTATCGGGTAATGTTCCCTCATGATGTTGCGGTTTAAATCTTTGGGGTCGATACAGATTCGAAGCTCCCCAGACGGCTTCTTGACGCAGATCATGGAGCTAACCCAGTCCGTGGGCTCTGTGACCTTTGATATGATGCCCTGGTCCTGGAGGCCTTGCAGCTGCTGCTTGAGGCGGTCATTGAGGGGTGCCGGCACCTGATGGGGTGCGTGAACCACAGGGGTGGCGGTTGGTTTCAGGAGGGTTTTGTATCGGTATGGGAGCGTACCCATGCCTTCGAACAAGCTATGGTTTGCGCTATGATGTCATCAATTTGAGCCAGGATGTTTTCATCAGGTGAGGCCGTCGCCTGTGAGGATGACATGGTGTGGACTCGCTGAACCAGGGTCAGGCGTTTGCAGGCCCGAGCACCAAGCAGGGGTGCTCTGTCAGGTCCTACGATCTCAAATCGCAGCGTCGCTTTAAGTGACCTATTGGAAACTCCGAGTTGGCATGAGCCACTGGCAGCAATGGCATTGCCATTGTAGTCAAGGAGCTAGCAGACCGGTGGAAGAATGCTTGGTCTGACGCGGATAGTGTCGAGATCGGATTTTGAAATGAGGTTCGCTGATGCGCCGGTGTCCAGCTTGAAACGGATGCTGGCCTTGTTAACTGTGAGGACAGCACACCACTCGTCGTCCGGATCAACGCTCAGGATTGGGAGGTGTTTCACCTGTGGTAGTATGACTAGGGGTATTATGGTACCTGGGAGTGTGAGCTGCCATTGGTGCAGAGGGCTCGCTGCCCATTGGCCCAAGTATCGTGTTCTCCGTATTCCTATTGGCTAAGAGGAAGGTAGCTCCGCCTATGAGGCGGGGTATAAGAACCCGTGTTTCCCTGCAGCCAGGCCATTTCCTGTACGTCTGCTGCCGGGTTCACTTCTTGCTAATTAAAGCCTTTCGTTTCGGACTTCACCTATGTTTTGTGTCCATTGATTGTGCATCATCACCATCTTTGAGAAAGTAAGAAGTCTTACAACACCAGGTTAAAGTCCAACAGGTTTGTTTCAAACACGAGCTTTCGGAGCACGGCTCCTTCTTCAGGTGAATGGAAAGGCTTGTTCCAGAAATGTTTATATAGACACAGTCAGAGATGCCCCGGACTGTGGCATAGACTTATGTGCGCTTATATAGACTGTGTCTATATAAACATTTCTGGAACAAGCCTTTCCATTCACCTGAAGAAGGAGCCGTGCTCCGAAAGCTCGTGTTTGAAACAAACCTGTTGGACTTTAACCTGGTGTTGTAAGACTTCTTACTGTGCTCACCCCAGTCCAACGCCGGCATCTCCACATCATCTTTGAGAAAGACAGCGCATGCTTGGTAATGATGCCCACCCGTAATGTGGATTTGAGGCACTTGGCGTCAGGATCTGATGGGCTGTTGGGGTCAGAGTCTGGCATGGCCTGCTGAATCGAACGAACGCTTCTGCCCCATGGCTGGGATCGCTGGATGCTGGGCAGTGGAGCAGATCTGCAAAGGGCTGCGTAGTGGCCAAGCTTGCCACACTGTAGACACCGTCGTGATTTTGCCAGACATTGCCGCTTTAAATGGGCAGAGCCACAATTCGGACACGTCATGACGCCAACGTCAACGCGTTCTGTGCGCCATCATGCATGCGCAGTGCAGTCGAATGATGTACGCACCTGTGCAGGCTGGTCGTCGGTCTCGCCGTCCCCTCGGTCGTGGTACGCATGCACTGGAGCCCGGGAAAAGCGCACGAAATGGCCACTCTCATCAAGACTCAGGCCCTGCATTTGTGCGATGGCCTGCACCCGTTCTGCCTCGTGGGGGGTTAGCTTAGCCGTTTCTGCCGCCCTGATGTGGGAGTACCGGTTGTTAGCATGCCCGTGGAGAACGCACGTTTCGATGGCGATGGTGAGGGTGAGCTGCTTGACTTGCAGGAGCTGCTGGCGAAGGGAATTGGAGTGGACCCCAGAAACGATTTGATCCCGGATCATGGAATCAGTTGTCGAGTCATAGTTACGTGACTGCGCAAGGATGCGGAGATGGGTCGAAAAGGATTGAAAAGGTTCATCCTTACCTTGAAGCCTCTGCTGGAAAATGTACCATTCAAAGCTCTCATTCACCTCGGTGTCGCAGTGGCTGTCGAGCTTCAGCAGGACTGTTTTAAATTTCGTCTTGTCTTGGCCTTCAGCGAATGTAAGGGAGTTGTAGATGTGGATGGCATGGTCTCTGGCTGTGGAGAGGAATAGTGCGATCTTCCTGGCATCCGATGCGGCCTCGAGGTCGATGGCTTCGAGATAGAGTTGGAACTTCTGTTTGAAGATCTTCCAATTTGCACCGAGGTTGCCGGCGATGCGGAGGAGGGCGGACGTTGTCCATGTTACCGGATGGCTGTTTCCTGGTCAACGCTGATTCACTCAAGGTTGTCCGTCAATTTTCAGCATCCAAACCTGGTACCATGATGTGTTGGGTAGGCTGGGTCTATGTAGACTGCGTTTGATGCAGTGTAGCGAGAGACAGACTTCCAACACTTGATGAGATGCAACACGATTTTATTGAACATCTAACTATTTTACATGTTCAACTGTGGGTTGACACTATGCTGACTTGACTGGAGACCCGAGGCTAGCCTGACCAGACTAACTGACTACCACATGGTGTTTGTACTGGCTATGCTCACGAGCTCTGACTGTCTCAGAGGCTGGATCCCGAGAGTGAGGGTAAACTGGTGCCCTCTGGCTTTATAGTGGTTGTGTCCTGTCTGGTGATTGGCTGCTGTGTTCTTTGTGCTTACTGGTCGTCCTGTGTGTCAATCACTGCCTGTCTGCACTCCATTATATACATGGATGTATATTATGACAGTTTTCTCAGAAGCTTGCCATTTGTGTGCTAGAAACAAACCTCCATAGAAACATAAAATTTTAGAAATATATTAGTCGTGACGCTATCATTTCTTATAATTACCATCATTGTCTTCTTATGCTTTTGTTCTTCTCCTTCAGGTACTCTGTCCTAAGAGGGTGTTGGTGACCATGGACTTCCTTTGGATTGGCACAGATTCAAAATACTGCAGTGGTTTGCTGTTGCCTTCTGCAATAATGGCTGACTAGGAATCTCTCTTGCTCTCACCACCTGCCATTGGGCATAATGGAAGGCTTACAGGCTGACAATCAACATGTTTTGCAACATTATGAAAGCACCTTCCATGGCCATCAAGTCCTGAAATTGGTCTTAAACCCAGAGCTTCTGGCCTAGAGGTAGCGACCACTGCACCACAAGACCCCCTATGCCATCATTAACTTCTTCGAAACAAATATTCCTGCTACAATATATGATTTATATCTCCTTAAGCAGTCATTCGGAATCGAGGATGACTTGCTGCCACACTAAAAATTAGTTTTTAGATAACTAAGGGGTCCAATGCGTGACCTACAGTCTCTGTCACAGGAGGGACAGATGGTGTTTGGAGGAGTGAGCGGGTGAGGTGTCCGGATTTCCACATGGTCCATTCGCCGTTGAGGTTTGGCTTCAGTTTGCTCTCGGCGATGAAACTCGAGGTGGTCAGCTCCTTCCCAGATGCTTTTCCTTCACTTCGGGCAGAGTTGGGTCAAAGATTCTCAGGTGTTGCTGAGGATGTTTTCCAAGAGGGCTTTACAAGTTCCTTGAAGTGTTTCTACTGTCCTCCTGAGGCTCGCTTGCCATCTCGAAGCTCCTGGTAGAGCACCTGTTTCGGGAGTCTCTAGTCAAGCATGTGGATGATGTGGACCGCCCAGCAGTGCTCATTGAGTGTGGTCAATGCTTTGCTGCTAGGCATGTTTATCTGAGTGAGAACACTGATGTTGGTGTGCCTAATCTGCCAATGGATTTGCAGTAACTTTTGGAGGGGGCACTGGTGGTACTTTGCCAGGGTTTTGTGGTGCCTGCTATACATAATATATGCCTCTGAGCCTTTTAGGAGTGCAGGTATCATTATAGCTCTGTAGACCATGAGCTTGGTCCTGGGTCTGAGGTCTGGTCTTCCACCATTCTCCTCCTTAGGTGACTGAAGAAGAATCCACCACACACTTGTATACCTTGCTACCCAGGCTACAAATGTGACATATGAGGAATCTCTGCAAACCAATGCCTCTAGTCATCCAAAACCAGAGGTGGGAACAGCACTCTCTGAGAAGAATCAAATATATTTCTTCAAACTGAAGAAGCATCACCTTATTCTCCATTGAAGGTTAAGTCTCAGTACTTCTGATAGACGTTTCCACAAAAGCAGAGGGAGAAATTGGTGCTTTCTGATTTAATTGGGGATCTACAGATATTATTTTTGTTCTGAGATCGATCCAGAAGCATAGAGAACAAAACATGGGCATGTACACTATTTTGCAGATTCCACCACATGATCAATACAGTCAGCTGGATGGACTTTGGAGAATACTATCTAAATTGGGCTGCACATCAAGGCTCCTCACCATACTCTGCCAATTGCACAAAGGATTGGATTGTCAGGTCAAGCAGAATGAAGCTCTCTCAGACAGCTTTCTTATCTCAAATGGTGTTAAGAAAGTGAGAGTGTTTAGCATCAACCATTTTCCCCATTTGCTTTGGTATGATACGTCAAGAGGCAAAAGAAGTTTAACAGAGGCATAGATATCCTCGTATAAATAGACAGCAGCTTCCTTAATCTGAAATGACTGCTGGCACACCAAACCACAGAGGAATTAGCGTGAAGCTTCTGTTTGCTGACGATTGCAACTTTTGGATCATTGTAAACTGTTTCTCTGAGGCAGCGTGAATCTTTCATTTGAATTATTTCACTATTATTAGCCTGAAAAAAAAAATAGCAATGTGTACCAGCCACGACCAACAGGAAATAATAGAGAGTGTGCAGAAAGAGAATAAACAGCACAGAGGGTGAGAGATTGAGACAAAACTTCAGTAAAAAGCTTGGAGAGGTGAGACTTAAAAAAAACAAGGAGTGACATCACAGGAAAAACAAAGGAGTAAGGTAAGTAGGAATTGGTGAATATTTCTGCAGACCTTAATATACCCTTAACTCAAGGAAGTACAAGTAAAGGAAGTAATTTAAGGGTACGTCATGGCAGGGCAGCTCAGCCATGTGGAATGCTCCTCTTGTGTGATGTGGGAAGTCAGGGACCACGTGTGCTGGAAGTGTTCTGCATTTCAGAGCTGGAGCTGTGACTGCAGTCACTGGGGAGAATCTGCAAGGATGAGATTTTCATGGATAGCACGTACCACAAGGTGGTCACACCACAGGTAAAGATTGCACAATCAGAAAGGGAATGGGTGACTGCCAGACAGAGCAAATTCACTGTGCAGGCAGTGCAGGAGTCCCCTGGAGCCATCACCCTTTTTAACAGGTTTTTCATTTTGATATTATTGGGGGAGGTGGTTTCTCAGGGGAATGCAGCAAGAGCCAGATCTATGAGAATCGTGATAGGGGATTCTATCATAAGTGGTACAGATAGCTTTTCTGCGACCACAGACTTGATACCAGGATGGTATGTTGCTTCCCTGGTGCCAGGGTTAAGGATGTTACTGAGTGGCTGCAAGACATTTGGAAGCAGGAGGATGAACAGCAGAAGTACATATCGGCACAAACAATATAAGTAAGAAGATGGATGAGGTTTTGAAAGCTGAATATAGCATGTTAGGAAGTAAATTAACAAGTAGGACCTCAGATGTAGTAATCTCAGGATTACTCCCAGTGCCATATGTTAGCAAGATCAGGAATAGGAGAATAGACCAGATGAATGCATGACTGGAGAGATGGTGTAGAAGGGAGGGATTTGGGACTCTTGAGGCATTGCGATCATTCTGGGAAGATGGGATCTGTACAAGATGGATGTATTGCACCCCAACAGGACCAGTACAAATATCCTCGCAGTGACATTTTATAATGCTGTGGGTAGAGTTTCAAATTGAGTGACAGGTGAGGGGAATTTGAGCTGGGTAACAAGGGAGGGAAACAAAGTTAGAAAAGAAGGACAGAAAAGTAGAAAGCAAAAGTGGACTGCAGAGGAAACAAAGCTTAGTAGCAAATAGGGCCATTGTACAAAAACTGTGTAAAAATGTTATGAAGACAACCATGGAGCATTCACAATAAGGTAGTTGAATGATCAGTAAAAATTGATATACACTAGTGTGATATGATGCGATTCCTGAGACATGGCTGCAGGGTGACCAAGACTGGGAACTGAATATCTAAGGATGCTTGATATTTGGGAAGGACAGACAGAATGGTTGAGGAGGTGGGGTGGTGTTATTAGTTAAGGTTGATATCAGATCATGAGAGGGTATTGGCTCAGAACATTTAGAGGTAGAATCAGTCTGGGTTGAACTAAGAAGTGACAAGGGGCATAGAACATAAGTGGGAGTTGTCAATGGGCCTCCAATCAGTGGTGGTAAGGCAGGGTCTGGCATGAAACAGGAAATTAGGGATGCATGTAATAAGGATGCTATAGTAATCGTGGATGGCTTGGCCATACCAAATTGGCAATAATACTGTGGCGGATGAATTCCTGAAGTGTGTACAAGATGTTATTTTTCAGACCAGCATGTCGAGGAACAAACTATGGAACATGTTACCCTAGATTTTACATTGTGCAATGAGAAGGGGGTAAATTAATAATCTTGCTTCGTGGGATTCTTTTGGGAACAGTGACAATAAAATGATAGAATCCTTCATTAGGATGGAAAGTGAGGGTGGCACAGTGGCATAGTTGTTAGCAATGCTGCCTCACAGTGCTGAGGTCCCAGGTTCATTCCTGGCCCTGGGTCACTGTCTGTGTGGAGTTTGCACATTCTCCCCGTGTCTGTGTGGGTCTCACCCCCACAAACCAAAAGATGAGCAGGGTAGGCGGATTGGCCATGCTAAATTGCCCCTTAATTGGAAAAAAGATAATTGGATACTCTAAATTTATTTTTTTTAAAGGATGGAAAGTGAAGAAGCCCGATCTGAAATTAGGGTTCTCAATCTAAACAAAGGAAACTACAAAGGTATGAGCCAGGTAGATTGGGGAACTGCATTAAAAAAGCATGATGGTGGATAGGCATGGTTAATATTTAAGAAACAAATATATTCATTGCAACTATTATACATTCCTTTCTGGCACAAAAACACAACAAGAAAAGCAGCCTAACCCAAACTAGCAAAATAAATTAGGGGTAGTATTGGATCCAAAGAGGTGTCATAGAAGGTTGCTGAGGATTGGGAGCAGTTCAGAATTCAGCAATGGAGGACCATGAGATTGACCAAGAGTCCAATAAGGTATGAAAGTAAGCTTGCAAGTAACATTCTGCTTTGAAGTATTTAAAACGATAAAGATTAGTGAAGCCAAATATAGGTCCCTTACAGTCTAAATCGAGATAATTTAAAATGGAGAGCAAGGAAATGGCAGAGCAACTAAGCAATTACTTTAGTTCTGCCTTTGGCCCAGTTTAGCTTGATTCTCGCCAGCCAGGTTCTACCCATCAGGGTTGAAAAATTACCTTTAATGACATTAAGGAACAAGTCTGCGGTCTGTCCATTTAGCTGCACATTTACATTGATATGGACCCCTGATGGAACTGCTTCTCCAGTATATGTCTGAAGTGTTATTGTAGTTTTTCTTGGTCAACAGTTTCTGGTACCAATAAAATGGCTGCATCAATGTATACCTCAATTTTCACTGATTGCGGATACTCTTTCTGCTATTTGATTTATAATTTGATATATTTGGTTCATGTTTTCTATGATTCTTGGTCGAAACTTGTTTCTTCCTCCAACAAGCATGTTCAGTATGCCCCCTTTTTACCATAATTCTTGCATTTTGCATCTTTACTTCAGCAATCTGCGATTGTGCACCCAGTTTTTGGACCTCAATGGCAATTTCGAACCTGTGCCTGTGTTAGGGTTTCAGCCAATATCTTATGGGTTTTAATGGTCAAACCTAATTGTTAGTTACGTTTATGGAACCTGAACATCTTGGCAATGACCAAAGGTTCACGTGACAAGTGGCCCTGCAATATCTCCACAATCTCACCATAGGTTTTCGAGCCTGGTTTATCTGGCTGCACCAAACTTCACAGGATGTTGGAGATTAAAGGGGGGGGGCGATTCTCCAAAGTGGAGCCCAAGTGTTTGCGCCATCGTGAACGCCGTCAGCTGAAGTGTTGGCTAGTGTAGACTTGAGAGATGAACAGACACTTCCAACACTGATGAAGGTTCAACTCAATTTTATTAACTAACTTCTAACTAACTATCACACGATGACTGTGGGTCTAAATGATGCTAACTTAAACTAGAGACCTAAGCCTTGTCCGAACCAGTTGATTCTCTCAGCACGTGGTGAGTCTGTGCTGGGCTGGATGAGTTCTTGTTACACTGAGAGGCAGCACCCAGAATGAGCAGGAACCGTGGTGCCCTCTGCCTTTATAGTGTGTGTATTCTAACTGGTGATTGGCTGTGGTGTTTGTACATGTTGATTGGTCCCTGTGTATATTATGACAGTTGCGCTTCACAGTGGGCCCCGATCGCGGGCCAGACCCCATTGAAGGCCCTCCCCACTGGTGAAGGATCGCTTTTCCCCGCCCCACAGGCCGCCCCCCCCAACCCTACGCGCCGAGTTCCTGCCGGCAGCGACCAGGGGTGAAAGCCGTCGGTGGGACTCTGTCGCGGCCGCTCGGCCCATCTGGGCCGGAGAATCATTGGCCCCGCCGATTCCAGCAGCCCGCGGCCGACGCCGCATCAAACACGCCAGCGCAAATGGCGCCGATTCACCACACCTCGGAGAATCGCGCGCCGGCATCAGGGCGCAGTTGCGGTGATTCTCCGGCCCGGCGCTCGGAGAATCACTCCCAAGGTGTCTTCTCCCCCCCCCCCCCTTCCCTCAGGAATGTTGGGGATGACAAGATCTGCTTCAATGTTGTTCACCTGGACAAATTACTTGAATCTTTCAGTGTATGAGCTTCAGCACTCTGCTTTTAGCACACTATTCCATTGTACAAAAATCCACCATTTTTACTATGGAAGGCTTGCGTAATCACTAACATTTCCTCAAACAAGGTAATCCTGAGCTCAGCCTATTCCTTTCTAAGTTTTGCAAGGGGTGTTGGAAAACTCTCCTTGCTCTCAAATAATTTGTTACTTTGCTTGCTACTCACAGCAGAATGTCTTCTTTTTTTTTTTGACAGTTTTCTCCAAAACCTGTATTTAAATTTCAGTTCTTTCGATGACTGGTGCTGTCATCCGGCACCTCTCCATTGCCAGCTTTAGTGTCGCACTGTTTTTAATCATACTTAGACCTATTTGGATGGCTGCAGCGTGGATCGACGATTTTTCTTACTCCACCAAATTTCTGAAGTTCATTTTCAGGTGTTTGCAGTGTAGATGCTGACCACCTTGCTGTCAGTTTTCTTTGTGGTATTTTTAAAGAGAAGCTTGTAGGCCATAAATATATAATAACACAAAAGAGCTTTATTGGGAAGATTTTGTCACACAGTCTACTAGTATACTGACTGTTACCCTGTCCAACTGCTGATGATGGAATTAGTATGTCACATGATCAAACACTTTAACAAGGAACAAACATGAATACACAACAGGATATAAAGTGCAACAAAGGTTCACCAGACTGGATTCCTGGGATGACAAGATTGTCATATGGCGTGGGATTGGGTTGACTGGGCTGGCATTCACTGGAACTTAGAAGAATGGGAGGGGATCTAATTGAAACATAAAATTGACAGGGCTGGACAGACTGGATGGAATGATGTCATTTCCTGTGGCTGCCAAGGAGCGGTCGAGACCAATGGGTCACACTCTCAGGATATGTCATTTAGGACGAAAAGGAGAAACCTCTTCACTCAGAGGGTGGTGAACCTGTGGAATTTTCTGCCACAGAAAGCTGTGTCACTGAATATATTGAAGGAAATAGCTTTCTAGTCTCTAAAGGTGTCAATGGGTCTGGGGAGAATGTGGGCATTGCAATCGAGGATCAGCCATGATCATATGGAACTGTGGCATGGGCTCAAAGGGCTGATTGGCCATCAATGTTTCTATGAAATTACAATCCATCACAGCAACCTCAATGCAGCAGATGAGTTTATCCATCCAGTTAGAATGCTCTCAAACAATGTCCCTGCCCACATGGACGTAGGCAATCGATTGTCAAAGCTCAACAAGCTCCTTTAGTCGCCTCTGGAAGTGCGACCACTAAACCTCAAGTTCACCACCCTCTTATGGTTTAAAATCATGGATTCCATATAGCAAACAAATGAGCCTGCTGGAGCACTTCCTGTTAACACAGTCTTCGATCCATCATAAAAATCATCTAGCAGAAATGCATCGCAAACAATTAAGTCATTAGCCCTACATTAAATACATTCTCTTGCAATACCACTTGCGCTGGGCAGGACATTTGTTACACATGGGAGATTCCAGTGGCTTTATGATAAACCGTGCTCCGATGAGACAGACGTTCACCATGCACATGCTTCAAGGGTCAACTGAAAAGACAGGTCCCTTGACAGAAAAGTGGAAGCGGTGGTATAGTGGTATCGTCACTGGACTAGTAATCCAGAGACCCAGGGCATGCTCTGTGGATCAAGGCAGATGGCGAAAATTTAATTCAATAAATACCTGGAATTAAAAATATAATGATGAAACCATTGTCGATTGCTGTAAAACCCCATCTGCTTCACTAATGCCCTCAAGAAACAAAATCTGCCACCTTCACCTAGTCTGACCTACATAGGACTCCAGACCCACAGCACTGTGGTTGACTCTTAAATAATCTCAGTCCAAAGACAAGTAAAGATTTGCCATAAATCGTATGAATTAAATTAATTAATTTTAAAAATTGACCGACAAGTAACAGACAGCTGGTGCACAACAAGGAAACCAAAAGGCTGCAGGTTAATCTCTATGATTCCGCATCATTTTACAGCCTATGACTTTTAAGCCCAAATTTAAATTAAACCATAAGGATGGAAATTAAAGAAATAAACCACAAACCTTTCTTCCATTGTTCCAGAACTGGTCAACTGGTCTCAACAAAAGGCTACTTTATATCTTTTGGTGCAACATTGCAAGAGGAAGAAAATTTCATACAATCTAAATTGCAGATAGGAGAGAGATGGTTCCCCATTTTTCCACCTCTCAGCTGACCAATGACAGTGTTTTAACCCAGAGTGCTAGAACTGTAAAGAATACAATGGGAAGTTTAATAATCAACACCCAGAATGCATAGACAACACCACCCACTCAGTCAGAAACACATTACAAAGAGGTAGCATGCACTTCTTGAAAGACTAAAGTCACTGTCGCACTTTTCTCGGGATGAAGGCTTGGAATATTGCAGGCCTGTGATTCTATTTTGGTCTGCTGAAGAAGGATATGTTACGATATCAATTGATATTATAACTGGACAGGAAGATCCCAGGATGGAATCCTGGCTCAAGACCGGAACATTTTACACAGAGAAACACAATGTCACAGGACTAATTAGTTCTAACAAGAAAAAGTATTAAACATGAAATGTTAGATTGTTACACAAAACTCATTTACTCCCCCCTTAATAAATACACAAATTTTAAGATTAACACTGCTTAAAACACACATATTAAGAAACAATAGTTTAATTAGCACACAAAGTCCCTTCTAAGCACTTGGCTCTGAATCCAACTTAATGTCTGTGATTTTCCTCTCAAAATCCCCTCAGATGATTGCCATGCAAAATTTTCCAAACCTCACAAAAAAGGCTTCAAAATATTCTCATAATAATGCTTTTCCTTAGCAGTTTGAATTCAGAAATCCCCATCCAGGTGTTATAAATGACTCAAACAGAGCTTCCGCTCTACTTTTAACAGCACATCCAGCCCAGGATTTACACCAACCCCTTTATCATTTCCTTGTCTTGGCTGCTGTACAAACTGTTCAGAATTGTTTTAACTCTTGATTCCCAGACTGTAGTAAAATGGCATCATTTTTGATTTACCTCTGAAGTCTGCTTTCCCACTTTAAACCTAGTTACTGCAATTGCCTCTAACTCAGAACCCTTTGTTTACATTTTAGTGAATTCAATCAACAATTCTTTGGTCTTTTCACTTAACTCCAGTTGTCTTAAACACATTGGCCAGGATTCTCTGATCCCGCGCCAGGTCAGAGAATTGCTGGGGGGATGGGGGGGGGGGGTGCGATAATCACGCCACGCCTCCCTGACACCGGATAGCTCATTCTCCGGCAACCAGAGCATCGGCGCCAGTCGCGCCCACATGGTTACCACCACGCTGGTCAGGGGCCGCCCGGCGATACTCCGCGCTTGACGGGTTGAGTGCCCGGTAAGTTCCGCCAAGTTCTGCCAGTGTGGGTTACATATGGTCCCAGCCGCTGGGACCTCGGAGTTTTGGCTGTGGGGGCCATCCTTGTGGAGGGGCTGGGGGATCAGACTCCGGGGAGGGCCTCCATGGTGGCCCTAGCTCCTTAGAAAGCTTGCATCTTTGCAACTTCCTTTTCCTAACCAGCTTCTTTTAGTGGAGAAGAGAGCTGATCATTCCCCAATGTCCTGTCTCCAACTGCTCTGGCTACTAACAAAGGAAAACCCGAAAGTAGCCTCTTGTTGCTAAGCAACAACTTACTTCTATTTTCTCTTCACCTCATCATGCTGTTGAAGCACAATAGAATTACAGTTGAATTGAAACCAACCCCCACACATAAAAACACCTTTGTCCAGCATTAATCGAACTATAAATTTTATTCTTTCAGGTGCAGAAACATTATAAATAAGGTACAGTTTAGGGGCAGCACGGTGGCACAGTGGGTTAGCTCTGCAGCCTCACGGCGCTGAGGTCCCAGGTCCGATCCCAGCTCTGGGTCACTGTCCATGTGGAGTTTGCACATTCTCCCTGTGTTTGCATGGGTTTCGCCCCACAACCCAAAGATGTGCAGGCTAGATGGATTGGCCACACCAAATTGCCCCTTAATTGGAAAAAAAATAATTGGGTACACTATATTTATAAAAATAAAGAAATAAGGTGTAGTTTTAAGTGTGTTTAATTTAATGTTTACCAATACAAATATAAATCCCCTATATGTTTTCCTAACGGGTAGGAGCTTTATGAACATAGAACATACAGTGCAGAAGGACACCATTCAGCCCATCTAGTCTGCACCGATCCACTTAAGCCCTCACTTCCACCCTATCCCCGTAACCCAATAACCCCAACTAATCCTTTTGGTTACTAATTTATCATGGCCAATCCACCTAACCTGTGCATCTTTGGACTGTGGGAGGAAACCGGAGGAAACCTACGCAGACATGGGGAGAACATGCAGACTCCGCACAGAGTGACCCAGCGGGGAATCGAACTTGGGACCCTGGTGAAGATGGATTTACAATGGCTTAATCCTTGCAGTAGGTTTCACTGGCTCCACCCCAGTCAATGTGCAGTTGACCTCATACAGCAAAAAGATTTTCTGTACATCATTGCAGACGTCATTGCAGTGTTGATGAAAGTCTATTTGTGACACTAACAAAGATTATTAAAAACCTGATTTGATTCTATAAATAGGTAGCAGGCCTACCTAAATTCTGTGCCTTTTCTGACATGGTTTCCTTGCTGACCTGGATCTCTTAGATTTAAAAATGCATCTTCTTAAATGTCGCTTTTAAGAGACTGGCATGGGTCATGTTTTTCCTCATTGAGACTATCCAATAACCTTGGACAGGTTAAGTGTTCGAGTTCCATCCTTTTTCCATGTATTGGTGATAGAATCTTCCCCTCCATCGCATCTTCCCACTCCCCTCGCCCTTTCTCAAAAATTCCACTCTAAAAAGGTGTCTGCATATCCATCGTGAATGTTTCTGTAATTATTTGCATTATAGAGGCATTAATCCAAAGGAATGGTTGGTTGCATTTAATGACTAGTCCAGACAAGTAGGCTAGCTTCCAAGGCCTTCTTTACTTCCATGCATAGACAGAAATGGAAAGGTCACCACTTGCCCCTCTCTACTCCCATTTTGTTTCAAGCAGAGGGTCCATTCTTCATTTTGTTTTTAAAAGTTCAGTGACCGTTTTGAATTTGTACTCCATTAGGCTTGACATGGTCACACTCAAGCAATTAAATTGTTACTTTGACATGTCACTCAATTTGTTCTGCAGAGCAATGTCAAAGCATTTACAATTTGCTAATCACATGCCAGAGAGTTGGGATCGCAATATTGTACACTAGTTTGCAATCTTATGCATCATTAACATGCCAAATTTCCATATCGTCACTGCCTGGCAAAGTTACTTTTCCCCCCAAAGTTCTGACAAAAAGTCACAATGAAGTATAAACAAGATTTTGATCCTGTATCCATTCTATGCTCAAGATCTATGGAGGGGTGCCAGAGGAGGCTTAACTTTGTAAATTATGCATTGGAATTGGGATACTGGACTCGGATTGCAAAGTTGGATTTAAAAATTGAAATCCACAAAAAATCTCCAAAGAATAGATTCAAAGTATTTCTTTGTTCGAAAGACATCTGGGTGGCACAAAAAAAGACAGTCAAGCAGAAATGGTGGACTAAATTCACATTTTATTAAAACATTAAAAAATATTTCCACTGTGGATGGTAAATGTTCTACACTGGCCGTATAATTTTGAAGGCAACACAAAATTTGGAATTAAACACATTTTGAGCATTTAAAGGTCTCCACACTACATTTAATTTATATCCGGCTACACTTTATATGCTTTCACAATTGAGCAATGAGGCAGTAATATTCAGGGAAAGCACCAGGTTCTGCTAACATTTAAATTGAAGGGAAAGGTTATTGGCAATTAAAAAATATTGGGCTGGATTCTCCGCACCCTCGCACCGAACTCGCAGCCGGCGAGGGGACAGAGAATCGTTGTTCGCACAAGAAATCGGGACCGGCGCCAGGTCACCGATTCTGCAGGCCCCGAAAAGCGGCGTACTCGGGAAGTGGCCTTGAGCCATTGCCGTGCTGCCTGGGGCCATTGCCAGAGGCCTACTTCGACATCCTCTGCATCCATCCTGATTGTGCGGGGTTTGAGGGTCGGGTGCGTGGCCGATCAGGGGGTCTATCTCCGCAGTCCAAGTCCACCATGAAGCGTAGCGCAGCCGCTGGAGGCCACCGCCTTGTGCATGCATGGCCTCTGACCTGGAAGTGCAGGGGCCTGTATCTGCAGCAAAAGCTGAGAGATTTACTCCAGGTCCCTGCTAGCCCCCTGTAGGGCTGGGAATTCATGTCCCTTTATTCCAAGATTTTCAGGAGTAAACCTCCACGGTTTTGACGCCGGCGTGGGGGACATAGTACCAATGGAGAATCCATCCCATTAATTTAGTACAAAGCATTCTTTAAAATCAAATTGAGAAAGATTTTTGCTACCATTATTCAATTTCTTGTGCTGCAATAAATATTAATACACAATTACTCCTGCATCTAGTCAAGGAAAGTGAATGGTTTTTCTCTTAAGAGCTTCTTAGTATTGAAAAAGACCTTTGGGCAGTGACTTAGTGACTCGCATAGTAAGGCAATTATGAAATTCTAGATTTTGCATCCTAAAACATTTAAACTCTAAATTGGTAAAACTTTGGCCTGAAGCATTCCCTCCCTCCTATTTTATGCCTTTAAAATGGAGTGTAATTGTGTAGAACCTCCCTCACTGACATGAAGGGAGATGGTGGCTAATAGTCCAAGAAATCAAACAAGAGGAGTAATAAGAAGCACGGAAGCGTCAAACATTTAAAACCTGTGGCCAGAATTCTCCCGCTGTTCTCCCAGCGGGATCATCCGCTCCCGCTGACTGCAAACGCCTGCGCGGGTTTCCCGGAGGGTGAGGGTGGGCATAGAACAGCAGAGGGATCAAAAGATCCCACTGCCTGCCAATGGTGAGCTGCCTCCACAAATCACGCTGCGGGGAAAATCCAACCCGTTACCCTCTGAAGAACGCTAATTTCATCATATTCTAAACGAACGGCTTTGAGCATTTTCATGCAAAATTTCATTGTGATTTCAATGACAATACTTGTCCAAGTTTAGTGTTCCTCTCCGGTGCAATACAGAATTTAGGTACAGAAAGAAATCATTGCATACTTATTGTGAAAAAATATTGTAAACATTCTATACAAGACAAAATATTGTT
Organism: Scyliorhinus canicula; assembly: GCF_902713615.1. Lineage (NCBI taxonomy): Eukaryota > Metazoa > Chordata > Chondrichthyes > Carcharhiniformes > Scyliorhinidae > Scyliorhinus > Scyliorhinus canicula. The sequence continues at coordinate 90,125,842 of NC_052158.1, forward strand.
CGGTTATATTGTTTTCATTCTTAAAGTCAGTGTTTGTACATAATAAGCACTGCTTTTCATCATCAAATCACTTGAAGCCAGCAATTTTGACATTTCCTCCATTGATACTGGAAAATCATTTCGAAACTTATCCAATTGACACTGGCTTCTTATGGTTTTGAAACTTGCCCAATAAAAAGGACTGTCCCTGCATAGACAATTCAAGAGAAACCCAGTTAGTGTGTAAATCACACCATGTTATACATTTCAGTTAAGCAGGTTTCAAATGGATAGTTTGAGAGTTGTATGTATGTAGCACTCTCTGAAATTACAATACTTACTTTGTAAACATTGAAGCTTTCCCACAAACATAAGCATCGATAATGAAAGTATGTTTAGCTTAAGAGTTGAAATTACCTATCCCCCAGACCTATTATTCTCTCCCCTACCCCCCCCCCCCCCCCCATATATTTAACAGCCATTCTAAAAGCTGACGTCTAGTGATTTCTAACATGGACTACATTCAAAAGAAAATCAGCGGTACCTGTTGTACAATGCCAACGCTATTTTTGTAGATCAATACTTGGGCAGCATGCTTTGTATATTACCATGGAACGTCAGTGCTTACGCAGACTGTTGCTGGAACCTCTACACATTTTATCTCCTTGCATTTCAGTGGAGCTAGGAGGAGGGGGGGGGGGGGGGTGGCAAGCAGGACCCCCACCATTACCAGCCCATAGTTGGCTGGTTCAACACAAGAGCAGCTGGATTTTGCACCTTCCTCAACTGGCAATTATCCACCACAGTTGATTGCATGCTATTAGGCCAGACTGCCAAGATACTTTGAACCTCAGCACAACAAACCGGATCAGCCCCACAGTGTAGGGTTTGGATTCTGGAACAAATTATCAAGCACTGTGGAGAATGATTTAAAATAATATAGCAGGGGGGAAAAAGGGGGAGAAAATACATAGATAGTGGAAAGGAAAGCAAGTTCCAAACGTACATCTAATAAGCATAAATAAACTACATGCAAAGAGGATTGACAAAAACAAACAGGATAAGTAAAAGGATATAAAATTTCTAAATAAGATAATGAAAACTAGCATAGCATGTAAATCAGTGAAGGAGGTAGTCAGAACTGAGATTGATGACAATATTAACTGAATGTATGTGTACCTTTCAATATTTGCATACAACGGTGTATGATAACATTTTACATCCTGATTATAAAAACCATTTAAAAAACAAATAGAATTTTGGACGTGTCAACTTGCAAGTTCAGAGAATTTTTGGAAATTGCTGCTCCTCATGCCATTCCATGACCTTCTATTGGAACATACTCCCACTCCTTGTCTGGCCTCCCAAAATGCAGCACAGTATTATATATTATGAAAGATTTCAGCAGGACAGTTTTAAAGTTCTTTGCCAATTCTGGCATATTTTTTAGCCCACAGTAAAATCAAGTTTTCCCCTCTACAAGCTCGCCTATCCATGCTGCTTTATAATAAATAGCTGAATTTAACAAAATGACTTTGAGACATCGTATGGAACAACTTTTAGAAAATCCTCAATTAGGCTGCAGTTTGAAGACTACTTTGTAACTCTGTTCCAACAAGAAACAAGATATGCATAGATTCACTTCAATGTTAGAAACAAGAGCTTAGAGTTATGTACACACAAAGGAACATAGAACATTACAGCGCAGTACAGGCCCTTCGGCCCTCGATGTTGCGCCGACCTGTGAAACCACTCTAAAGCCCATCTACACTATTCCCGTATCATCCATGTGTTTATCCAATGACCATTTAAATGCCCTTAATGTTGGCGAGTCCACTACTGTTGCAGGCAGGGCATTCCATGCCCTTACTACTCTGAGTAAAGAAACTACCTCTGACATCTGTCCTATATCTATCTCCCCTCAATTTAAAGCTATGTCCCCTCGTGCTAGACATCACAATCCGAGGAAAAAGGCTCTCACTGTCCACCCTATCTAATCCTCTGATCATCTTTTATGCCTCAGTTAAGTCACCTCTTAACCTTCTTCTCTCTAATGAAAACAGCCTCAAGTCCCTCAGCCTTCCCTCATAAGATCTTCCCACCATACCAGGCAACATTCTGGTAAATCTCCTCTGCACCCTTTCCTTCCTATAACCTCTTTCAGTCCTGGTACAGATAGAATTACAAAGGCGAAAACGAGTGGCATGTTGGTTAGCACTGCTGCCTCAGCGATTGTGTATAGGGCAGGGAAGTCGACCTAGGTAGAATGTACTTTTGGAGGGTCGGAGCTAGGCCAAAAGGCCTCCTTCTGCACTGTAGGGATTCTATGGGATGATGGAGGGCTACATGAAGGGTAATGGTAAGGGGGAAATCAGAGATAAATTATTTGCTCTGGTCAATGAAATACATTTGGGATGACCATAACAAGAAAGCAGATGTTAGCTCTAAAGGCAGGTATTAGAAAATTGAATCATTTGCTAGAAACTGTTGAAGCAGACTATCAATAATTTTAAAAGGGAATTAATTTAAAGCGCAAGACTGGGATTAGCCTCAAGTGAATCAAAGGAAAACTTGATGAACCTGATGACCAGTCTTGGTGATGAAACGTTCCATTTCAGCTCAGAAATACAATATCTCTATTTATTGGAAAGAGAAGGGATTGTTTTAGTACATTTTAAAATTAGTTTCAGCCAAGCTTGTGCAGTACCTCTTTCTTGTCACTAGATGTCTCAATTAACCAGTGTACTGCTGCAATTCCATGGAGGTTTGAAGACTGCTCAGGAGAGGGTATAGTTATTTTAGGATTATTTTAACCCAGGTATTCCTTTTACAGAAACTTCCGATGGGTGGAGTTGGTACAAGGGGAATTCCAGGGGTCTGAAATTTTGTATTTGCTGATTTAATAGCATGCCACTTCAGTCGCTGTAGATCAAAATTCAGCAGAATTATTGTCCTTTAGATTGCTCAAATTTTTCTGCAAGATATGACAGGAAGCCCCAGCGGTGCCTAAATGTGTCCAAGGCCACTGTTAAGTGTATTCTGTGGTGAGTTATGAAGTGCAATGATTCCTAGAGGAAGGTGAATATTGCATGAAAGCTTAGAGCTAGTGCTTTAAGAAAACCTTAAATTTAGGTAATTCACAGAATTGTTACAGCATAGGAGGCCACTTGACCTATCGTGTCGGCACCAGCTCTGCAAACGAGCATTGTGTGCCATTCTCCTGCACATAAATTACTTGAATAGAAACAAACAATCCGTTGCCCTCTTGAATGCCCCGACTGAACCTGCTACCACCATAATTCCAGGCAGTGCATTCCAGATCTAAACCATTCATTGAGAGAGCTCTGGAAATGCTGATACTACCAACATGATTTTCGAAGGTGACACAATAATAAATCATGGCACTGAACCCATGCTTGATTCTGCTACAAAAATGCAAAGTTTGTTATGACGGACCATTGTGAGAATTCTCCCAAATATTAACTTCTTTCCGTTGAATATAAAATTGACCCATGATTGGTCAACTGAGTTATAAATTATCATGTGTGACAAAATACTTTTTTTTAAAAAAAAGTTACTTACCTGTAGGATTGTGGTGTAAAATATAGAGGAATGATCGGTTCACCACAAAGGGAGGGGTTATCCGGAATGATTTTAGCATAATAACAGCAGCTGTAAGAAATTAAACTATAGTTAACGGAAATGTATTGCAAAGCAGATCACAGCTCCAGCATATAGAAGTTATTTTAAAATGGTTTTGCTTTGCATTATTTTAAGTGAAGCTCTGAAATCTAGTCAAATTCTTAAAGTAACCGGTAACAAATTACCAAAGCTAGTCAATAGTCCGTAGTTTGGCATGAAAAATTGTGTTGGACTTTAACATTTCCAACTGGAAGTCAGTGCAGTATTTTATTCAGATAAACTCTTGCTGCCAGAGTCATGGATTGAAACTAATGGCATGGAGTATTTCTACAGAAAATAATTAATTCAATAGTAGAAATTGCCACATAATTTGCCATATTTTTAAAAAGGCAACTGCACCAGAACTCAGGTTATATAATCATTTGTGCCATGCTGGAGTTACACTTGCTGAAGCATGCCTCTGCCACATGCATGAACTGGATGAACTTCGGATCATTCGGGAGGCAGAGGGGGTCATAGATAAAAGCTTCAGGGAGGTAGTTACACCAAAGAATAAAGATAGATGGGTGATGGTGAGGGGGGCTGGGGGTAAGCAGTCAGCACAAATCCCCTGTGGTCGTTCCCCTTAGTAACAGGTATAACGCTTTGGATATTGTTGGGGGAGGACGACTTACCAGGGGTCAGCCATGGGGTACAGGTCTCGGGCACAGATTCTGTCCCTGTTGCTCAGAAAGGAAGGGGGAAAGGAGTACAACATTAGTCATTGGAGACTCCATAGTTAGGGGGATAGATAGGCGATTCTGTGGGAACGAGAGAGACTCACGGTTGGTGTTTTGCCTCCCAGGTGCCAGGGTCCGCAATGTCTCAGATCGTGTTTTCGGGATCCTTAAGGGGAGGGGGAGCAGCCCCAAGTCGTGGTCCACATTAGGTACCAACGACATAGGTAGGAAAAAGGATAGGGATGTAAGGCAGGAATTCAGGGTGGAAACTTAGAGCTAGAACAAACAGAGTTATTATCTCTGGGTTGTTACCCGTGCCACGTGCTAGCGAGTCGAGGAATAGGGAGAGAGAGCAGTTGAACACGTGGCTGCAGGGATGGTGCAGGAGGGAGGGTTTCAGATTCATGGACAATTGGTGCTCATTCTGGGGTAGGTGGGACATCTACAAACGGTATGGTCTACACCTGGACCAGAGGGGTACTAATATCCTTGGGGGGAGGTTTGCTAATGCTCTTCGGGAGGGTTTAAACTAGTTCAGCAGGGGATTGGGAACCTGAATTGTAGCTCCAGTACACAAGAAGCTGAGAGTAGTGAGGTCATGAGTAAGGTTTCAAAGTTGCAGGAGTGTACCAGCAGGAAGGAAGGTGGTCTAAAGTGCGTCTACTTCAATGCCAGGAGCATCCGGAATAAGGTGGGTGAGCTTGCGGCATGGGTTAGTACCTGGGACTTCGATGTTGTGGCCATTTCGGAGACATGGATAGAGCAGGGCGAGGAATGGTTGTTGCAGGTGCCGGGGTTTAGATATTTCAGTAAGTTCAGGGAAGGTGGTAAGAGAGGGGGAGGGGTGGCATTGTTAGTCAAGGACAGTATTACAGTGGTTGAGAGGACATTTGATGAGGACTCGAATACTGAGGTAGTATGGGCTGAGTTAAGAAACAGGAAAGGAGAGGTCACCCTGTTATGGCTTTTCTATAGGCCTCCGAAAAGTTCCAGAGATGTAGAGGAAAGGATTGCAAATATGATTCTGGATAGGAGCGAAAATAACAGGGTAGTTGTTATGGGGGACTTTAACTTTCCAAATATTGACTGGAAACACTATAGTTCGAGTACTTTAGATGGATCTGTTTTTGTCCAATGTGTGCAGGAGGGTTTCCTGATGCAGTATGTAGATAGGCCAACAAGAGGCGAGGCCATATTGGATTTGGTACTGGGTAATGAACCAGGACAGGTGTTAGATTTGGAGGTAGGTGAGCATTTTGGTGATAGTGACCACAATTCGATTATGTTTACTTTAGCGATGGAAAGGGATAGGTATAAACCACAGGGCAAGAGTTATTGCTGGGGGAAAGGCAATTATGATGCGATGAGGCAAGATTTAGGATGCATCGCCTGCAGAGGAAAACTGCAGGGGATGGGAATGCCCTGCCTGCAACAGTAGTGTTCCATAACAGGAGCATGTTCAAGGAACAGCTACTGCGTGTCCTTGATAAGTATGTACCTGTTAGGTAGGGAGGAAGTGGTCAAGTGAGGGAACCATGGGTTACTAAAGCAGTTGAATCACTTGTCAAGAGGAAGAAGGAGGCTTATGTGAAGATGAGACGTGATGGTTCAGTTGGGTCTCTTGAGAGTTACAAGTTAGCTAGGAAGGCTCTAAAGAGAGAGCTAAGAAGAGCCAAGCGAGGACATGAGAAGTCTTTGGCAGGTAGGATCAAGGATAACCCTAAAGCTTTCTATAGGTATGTCAGGAATAAAAGAATGACTAAGGTAAAAGTAGGGCCAGTCAGGGACATAGTGGGAAGTTGTGCGTAGAGTCCGAGGAGATAGGAGAGGTGCTAAATGAGTATTTTTCGTCAGTATTCACACAGGAAAAAGACAAAGTTGTCGAGGAGAATACTGAGATACAGGCTAGTAGACTAGAAGGGCTTGAGGTTCATAAGGAGGAGGTGTTAGCGATTCTGGAAAGTGTGTAAATAGATAAGTCCCCTGGGCCAGATGGGATTTATCCTAGGATTCTCTGGGAAGCTAGGGAGGAGATTGCTGAGCCTTTGGCTTTGATCTTCAAGTCATCTTTGTCTACAGGAATAGTGCCAGAGGACTGAAGGATAGCAAATGTTGTCCTCTTGTACAAGAAGGGGAGTAGAGATAACCCCGGTAACTATAGGCCAGTGAGCCTTACTTCTGTTGTGGGAAAAGTCTTGGAAAGGTTTATAAGAGATAGGATGTATAATCATCTGGAAAGGAATAATTGGATTAGAGATAGTCAACATGGTTTTGTGAAGGGTAGGTCGTGCCTCACAAACCTTATTGAGTTCTTTGAGAAGGTGGCCAAACAGGTGGATGAGGGTAAAGCAGTTGATGTGGCGTATATGGATTTCAGTAAAGCGTTTGATAAGGTTCCCCATGGTAGGCTATTGCAGAAAATACAGAGGCATGGGATTCAGGGTGATTTAGCAATTGGCTAGCTGATAGAAGACAAAGAGTGGTGGTTGATGGGAAATGCTCTGACTGGTGTCCATTTACTAATGGTGTGCCACAAGGATCTGTTTTGCTGTTTGTCATTTTTATAAATGACCTGGAAGAGGGCGTAGAAGGATGGATGAGTAAATTTGCAGATGACACTAAAGTCGGTGGAGTTGTGGACAGTGCAGAAGGATGTTACAAGTTACAGAGGGACATAGATAAGCTGCAGAGCTGGGCTGACTGGTGGCAAATGGAGTTTAATGCAGAAAAGTGAGAGGTGATTCATTTTGGAAGGAATAACAGAAAGGCAGAGTACTGGGCTAATGGAAAGATTCTTGGTAGTGTGGATGAGCAGAGAGATCTCGGTGTCCATGTCCATAGATCCCTGAAAGTTGCCACCCAGGTTGAGAGGGTTGTTAAGAAGGCGTACGATGTGTTAGCTTTTATTGGTAGAGGAATTGAGTTTCGGAGCCATGAGGTCATGTTGCAGTTGTACAAAACTCTGGTGCGGCCACACTTGGAGCATTGTGTGCAGTTCTGGTCGCCACATTATAGGAAGGATGTGGAAGCATTGGAAAGGGTACAGAGGAGATTTACAAGAATGTTGCCTGGTATGGAGGGAAGATCATATGAGGAAAGGCTGAAGGACTTGAGGCTGTTTTCGTTAGAGAGAAGAAGGTTAAGAGGTGACTAAATTGAGGCATACAAGATGATCAGAGGATTAGATAGGGCGGACAGTGAGAGCCTTTTTCCTCGGATGGTGATGTCCAGCACGAGGGGACATAGCTTTAAATTGAGGGGAGATAGATATAGGACAGATGTCAGCGGTAGGTTCTTTACTCAGAGAGTAGTAAGGGCGTGGAATGCCCTGCCTGCAACAGTAGTGGACTCGCCAACACTAAACGCATTCAAATGGTCATTGGATAGGCATATGGATGATAAGGGAATAGTGTAGAGGGATTTTAGAGGGGTTTCACAGGACTGCGCAACATCGTGGGCCGAAGGGCCTGTACTGCGCTGTAATGTTCTATGTTCTACGCAAGAAACTGAGGAACAGGAATTTCTCAGTTCTCAATGAATGCACATTTACACCCAAAGGGCTAGGTACAGCTTGTAGTTGCACTGGCCTCTTGGATCACTGAGCTTTGCATCCATGCTCCAACATCTCATTTTAAACACCAATGCCCAGATTAGACTGATTCCACCACAGTTGCACAAATAACACCGCAAAAATTGACTCATTCTCAAACTTTTGGAGCTGCACCAGTGCTATTATTTTCATATAACGACATCAGCTTTTCTTTTTTCATTCATGGGATGTGGATACCGCTAGCTAGGCCAGCATTTATTGCCCATTTCAAGTCCCCTTAGGAAGGTGGTGGTGAGCTACCTTCTTGGAACATTTGGACATCATAGAGTTTTACAGCACAGTAAGAGTCCCTTCGGCCTATCATGTCTGCGCCAACCATCAAGCACCTAACTATTCTAATCCTATTATTCCAGTTTGCCTGTCTGTGAGATGGCCTCCCAAACAGCATGTGAGGTGCCTTCCATAACAGATCTTAGTGGACAGGTTGATGTTATGGGTTTCATGATTTGGAATCAATGGTCACAAATTGCATTTCAGGTTGCCCCTCATCTTCCACTATTGGAGCTAGTGGCTGCAATCCATTCATGTGCCAATTCAGTTGGGTGCTGTTCACCGTCTCACAGGCGGTCAAAGCAAGGTCTTGATGAGTTGATTCGTTATGCTACAACAATCCCATAATTTTGACTATCTGGATAGTGGGTTGATGTCAACATGAATATTAGTTGCCATTTCCTGGAATGGTCTGTATGATTTTAAGTGCTTATGTGGTAGGTTTTTCCATGTCTATGAATGGGAGGATCAGTGTTGTGGATGCCTTTTCCCATCGTGGAGCACAAGGGCATCACAGTGAATGGCAGGAGTGGCAGTGTAGAACAGCTAGAGAAACCGCACAGTTGGAATGGACTTAAACATCCCTGATGCTGTTCTCATTGCAGCTTTGAGATCCATCACTGAACGATGCAGAAGTCATCAAACGTCTCAATGACTGAGGTTGTTGGAGGGAGGTGGATAAGAGAGGGGGAAAGAGAGAGAGAGAGTCATTGACTGAGGTTGTTGCTCAAACAGTTACCAACTAAAGGAGGGAGGGGGACAAGAGAGGGAGATTCAATGACTGAGGTTGTTGCCCAAACAGAGTGGAAATTGGGAGGGAAAGATTCTTCTCAATACTGATACATACTTGGGTCATGATCACCGATTACACCAAAACATAAACAAGTCTTTCTGGCAGCACATGTTAAGGCTAGCTCATATTTGTGCAACTCAGCACATGCTTTTTAATAATTACCCAAAATAAATTAGTTACATATCCAGCTCACTGTAGTTGAGTAATGTTCTGTTTTAGTGCATTAAGTACACTCTTCTAAAATAATGCACAAATTTACTATAGTTTGAAATGCTGACAAACTTGCCTGTTGCTGCTGAAGCTTTAGTTCCATCTTCATTCACTTCGATTTTAGCCTTTTGAAGTATTTGTGAAACATACAGTTGGCCCGATCCTGCAGCATAATGAAGGCAGTTTAACAAAAAAAAAGTGTACATCATCAAAAATATCTCTAGAAATTTCTCTGACAAAAGATTCAATTACTTACTGCTAATCTTTCCAAAATTAGCCTTTATCTCGTCAAACATATCAGTGATGCCAAGAATTGAAAGGGGACTCTCCAGGTTGGTTTCTGCCTCAGCGGTGAATCTACAACACAGTTTTTAACATAAGCCCAAATACACATTTGCTAGTAAATCAGTTTGCTTCTAGCGAAGTCAAATTATTAAAAAAGGATGAGTAGCCAGAATAAAAATCTTAATACAGGCATGTGGTGAACAATGTACTTCTATTAGTTAAATCAATATTATACTACAAATGGATGGCAAGCTTCAAACATGGCATTAGAACTAGAGCGTGACCGTTTCCTTTTTGCCATATGGGTTTAAAAAGCAAATATTCACACTTACCTAGGTAAGGCAATATCAAGTTTTTTTTCTCTCATGACTGACTTCCAGCTGTTTATAGCTTGTACATTTAGGTAAGGCGTTATTGCATAGAGTTGGATATTAATATCCTCTGGAACAACAACAAACATACTGATAGTGCCTCCATGGTACGGCAGCTCAAGGATATAATATTTCACATTAGTCGGTGTGAGGGCCATACCTGCAAAATAAAATTAAGATAGCATGTCTTAAGTTTAAAGATAAATAAGAGATGCTGATGTTCAAATCCTGGTTTGCCAAATCTAGTATGCAGTTATAATCTCGCGCTATGAAAACAAGAGTGATCAGATTAAAATACTATTGACCATCAAACCTATTTAATTCATAGACAGATTGAGCACCAGTGATTTTAATGCAATAATCAACAGCATTCAAGCTACCAAAGCTAAAAGAAAATAGAATGCTGATCTTGTGCAGTTCCTGGGGATGAGATTACACCTTTTCACAAATCAGTTGCTGCCTTTCTTACAATTGCATTGTAGTGAACAATTAAACTACTCAGATTTGCAGAGATGAAGTATAGATCATATGTAAAATATCAACACACGCATTCAAAATTTACATCCAGAGCACCCTTGCTTATCTAGTTTAACAGTTTGTTACTGAGACACACAGATCAGAAAAGATAAAGGTTCAATTGCTGGTCTCTGCTGAACTGGCTTTGTTAGTGTGGCACCAAGGCTACCAGAGCAACCTTGGGCCTCAGAATTAGGAAGAAAAATAATGACATTGTGTTCTGCGATATAACTGTTGTAATGATGTACATAGAACCTCTAGTCATTTACCTAGAAAGATGATTTATGAACCAACATATGGAAAGATAACTGATGAACTAGAATACAGATGATGGCTACTAAATCAATTGAGTAAATTGTCCTGGAGCTACTCGAAGTGTGACTATCCTCTTATAAGTCTTACTACCAACGAGCAGGAGTCTGGAGTCAGGACATAGATCTCTATCACCACCAGCTGGTTGGAGGTCACATTCAGAACTGTGCAATAGGCATATCACCACATTCCCCTTCCTCTGGAACTGTTAGCATTTCTATTCAAATAGAAATGTGCCTTGCAAAGCAGGATCTGCATTATCATTTTACACATGTCATGTAGACAGATGTGCTTCATGTATACAGATTGTGCTTCACGCAACATGATATGCCCGATGAATGTGTCTCTGCCGCTCAGCTTATTGGACCTTAGCTGCATTGTCGTGCGCTTTCTTGCCTATCTGGCACATTGCCGATTGTAAGGGATGGTTAATTCGGTCCACTGTGAGAATACGTGGCAGCCTTTCAGGGCCAGGATGTTGACTGGGACATAAAGCTATTATTCTGATCAATGACGTAGAGTAGACAAACTCTTAAGACACGGATGCCTCTTTCTTCTGTACCATGGGTTCAACCCATGGTATCCTCCACTCTTTCTTCCTCCTCATGGGAGGGATCCTCTGACTGCGCCGCTTTCTTTTTTGCTTTGGTGGCACCTGTCATGCCGCTGGACTCTGCCATGGGACTAGTTACTTATAGTGCTTTTCCCCATCATAGCTGATTTCAGAGCCTTAGCTGGACCAATGAGTTTTGGTCGATCTATGGTTGTCCACATGCGGAGTTGCATGCCCATCTGCAGAAACATCCAGTATCAGCATATTTTTGGATGATTGCGCAATTGCAGTCAAGTCTGCAAAGTCATGCACTCTGGTGTCTGGGCTGGATCAACGTCCCCAACATTGGGTGCTGCTCCTTCATTTTGGTGGCTCATCCTCACTTGATAGGACGATATATGGGTCGTCTTTTGCTGAAGAGCTGATTAATGGCTCATCTGATAGGATGATACAAGTTTCATTTTTCATTGTAGAACTGCATGAAGATGCATCCTTCTGCTCTTCTATTACGTCTCTCGGTGGAGTGGCCTCAAGTATTGGGGAGTCCGCTGCAGGAACTATTTAGTGGCAGGAGATGATTCACCGTACACCTCTGGAGCCAGTTTCTCCAGAATGGGGACGATTTCTTCAGTTATCAGCCTGTTCGCAAATGGGTTGCTGTCATCTGATGTGACCGCTACTGCAATCTTACTCTGCATACCCTATCTACAAGCTCGCACACTTATTGTCCTGCGCGGACTGGGCATTCCTTGTGATCATCTCGTCACTCCCGCCAAACCACCCGAATAGCGTTTATAGTCGTCCTCATACACACACACACACACACACACACACACGTCTCCACTTTCCTCATTGTACTCATGGTCGTCATAATCATCATCATATCACCTGCAATGGTTTCTCCTGTAAAGTACGACGTTGCATGTTCACATAATTCTACGGGCAAGTGCCCAATTTCAAAGTCAGCAGCGAGTCATGCTGCAAAACGTTCATCTAACACTCCAATCCTCTGGAACTTCAGGAGGATTGAAGAAAGAAAGTCATTTGGTACAGTTTTCATAATCATTTTCCGAGTAACCCGATCCTTATGATTCTGCTGCATTTTAATGGTTTTCGGTGACATTTTTTCTTATCCTCCAGTCAATCTGCACCCTGTGCATCCCGTGATTTCTGGTTGTATCGTCCTATTGTTCGCGACTCAATCTTTCATGACCACCTCATTTGTAAAATACTCATTTGGTTCAAACATAAACTCCAGGGGGAAACTCATTGGCTGCTCAAGCTCTGAACATTTAATGTTCACATCTTGTAGATGCTTCAGGATAGCCCATGCTCCTGTATTATGCCACTGAGCAAATTCACATTCTTGAAGATTGTTAACCAGAATTATGGAATTCCATTTGGCTTGTTCATCTTTTCACCTGGCTTGTCGCCCTCCACTTAACTTCGCTTGTATCTCATCGGACAAGTGTGCCATTATGCCACATTGCCAGTCATAATGATACCCTGTCGCAGCGCTGCCTGGAACATACAGCCGCTCAACTAGGTTCAGGGCCTCACATGAATCCGTTACGGTGATGGACTTGTTCCGTGTGCACAAAGGAAATTGGCAAGGTGAGATTTGATTAATGCCAACTCGCAGCCTGTGCAAATCAGACAGACTGAAGAGGTTGGCCCTCGCTCCCGTGTCGGTGTCGGGCTTGCATTTTATCAATGTGCCGTTCAGCATCACTGGAATTGTCCATCTGTCTCGATGGTATCAGCTTCACGATCACTATTGTCACAACTGGTTAGTAGGACTTCTTCACTTTTCATAGTCTGACTCATCGTGGCCTTGTTGAAATCAGAGCAATGAAAAACTGTTCAAGGGACATCTCATCAACTGTTGACTGATCCGGTCTGGTCCACTATTAGACGCGAAAAACATTGCTTTGCAAAATGATTTGTATCGCCACACTTGGAACATACTTTCCCAAATGCTGGACATTGCCGTGGCCCATGATGATTGCCGCACTGCTGGCACAAGATGGTGGACCCAGTCGGCAACTTAAAATGGACACCCGCACAGAAACCATGTTTTAAAAAAAAATTGAACTGTGTCACAGTGCTGATGGCACTGGCGTCTTCTTCTAGATTGGCACCAAAATGTTTCAAGTTGAGCGTACTGATCTCTGTGCAGCTAGGTTACTCGAATGGCGGATCTTGACAGATTTTCTCATTTCAGGCCTTCTTCCCATAATAACCTCAGTTATTTATCATTCAATATCCCAAACACTATTTGGTCACGGATCATCGACGACTACAGAGTACTAAAATTACACGACTGCGCCTTCAACCGCAAGTCAGTTACAAAGCTATCAAAGATTTGCCTGTTTTTTTGGGTAAGTGCACGAAATATGTAACGGTCAAATGTTTAATTTCTCTTCGGAGAGCAAGGCTGTTCAAAGTACTTTATCCCCTCATTGTAGCTCTTGCTTTCCTCTTTGCTGTCCAAGGCGAAGGTATTGTACATTTGCATTTCTTGAAGACCTGCTATCATCTGCAGCAGTGCAATACTCCTCTCGTCAAGCTATACCTGCAGGCCCATGTCTACAACATAAGAGTTTAAATTGCTGCGGGAAAACATGCCAATTTTTATCTAAGTTACCCGAGACTTGAAGCTGGTGGGGTGCCTTCAAACCTTACATCTCTAATTTTAACAAATGGATGTAGTTCACTAGTTCAGAAGATTTTTTCTTTTCATTCTTCAGCCTATTTCGCCCCGTCTTCTCCATCGTTATCTCTAAATGTTCTCTCCACCTGGTACCATGTTGTGTTCTCTGATATAATCATTGTAATGATGTACACAGAACATCTAATTGTTTAACTAGAAAGATGATTTATGAACAAACACATGGAAAGATAACTGATAAACTAGAATACAGATGACGGCTACTAAATCAATTGAGTGAATTGTCCTGGAGCTACTCTAAGTGCGACTATCCGCTTGTATTTCTTATTACCAACTGGCAGAACTCTTGAGTCATGCGATAGATCTCCATCGCATCCAGCTGGTTGTAGGTCACATTGCTAACTATATACAGAACTGTGCACAGTCATATCCCCAGTCATGGCTCCAAAACATCAAAATGCACTAAGCTGCAGACTCCATATCTGGATGAAGATGTTTGAATTCCCGGTTCTCATTTTTAATTTGTTCAGCACTTCAGTCAGGAACCAGCTGTCACAAAGCCAAAGCTCATGTCCTTGATAGTTAACAGTACTATTAAGGTATAAAATAACATTTAGTATGTGTTTTCAGCAGACACCTCTTAATGACTCAATATACAACTTAGCAATTTGATACTGAACAGCACATTTATTAAAAAGTGTTAAATGCAGCACAATGCAAGATAGAACCAGCCCCAACACACTGTATTTAACAATCAGTACCCAACCGATTTAAAGACAGGCATTCTTAATGATACTTACCAAAGTTAAAGGTGGATTTTTGGGACATCATAGGAACTTGATACACATTTCCATCAGCTGCATAGAAATCCCTGTTGCGAGTATTTTCTGGTAGAAACCGAGACTTCCACAAACCCTTGAAAAAAATAGCATTGACCACCACTAACCTTGTGGCTTCACCGAGGATTTCTGGAGAAACTAGATTTGTAATCATACCTAAGAAATAGACCAAATTGTAAGATTTCAATAAATCAGGTAGTGGATTATATACCTCCACAATCTCAAATATCATGCTTTGGTGCAAACAATTTACAAAGAGCACGTTAAGATGCAAGTGGCAAATTAAATTTATTCATTGTGGAAAAAGAATCCAGCAAATACTTTTTAAAAAGTTTATATGCTGTATGCAACTCAACCACAGCCGAGTTCAAACCTGCAAAAGATAGCACAATTATAACATTTTAGCAATATTATATCCACTGAAGCAAACAAAACCGAGCCAAATAAGTCAATATTTTTAAATATCTGACATGCAGACAAAAATTGCTGTTCCTAAGTCCAATGCAATACTAAGTTTAAAACCCCAAAATATGAAAACTATGTACACTGATGTATGGTTTGGCAATTTAAAATAGAAAACAACAATTTCTTTCACCCCCTCTCCCCACAGCTGGTCTTCACATTGATGAACTATGTACCTCTGGTTTGATTATTAGTCCACTGATTGATTGCTGTTGCAGCTGCCACAGGATTTTCAAAACTCAAACTTCTCAACACAGCTTGATACACATCTTTTGTCTTTCTAATAAATTGTTGTTCCATTGCAAAATCACTAGGTGCAAATATTCCATTGGCAATAGTTACTATATCTTGATTTCGGCTTTCAGTTAAAGACTTGTGTATCCTTTTGAGCTTTTTGTAAATACCTATAAAGGAATAAATCAATATAGAAAGTACCTTACTTGGAAGCAGACTTCTGTTCTGCAGGCATAATTCTAATAACTTGCATTCATAAGAGGTACATGGATATAAAAGATTAACTCACCAAAGGTCAAATGTAAATATCCAAAATGTTTAATCAGTTGAATTATGATACATGTAGAAAAATATCTACAATTCAAATAATTCATCCAGTATGTGAGCTGCTAAGATGTATATGGCATTGCATTGCTACACAATGAATAGCTTATGAACTGAATCATCAACACTATAAAACGTTACTTTTTTCTCTGGGTGATTCAGAATATTTACATATTGATTTATTAGTTGAAGGAAGTTAGTCAGAGTCCTGATTTCCAAATCTTTGTGAAAAAGTAGATAGGCTGGTGTTTGTGCTTGGGAAGATTGAAATTTTATTCATAGAATACACAGAAACATTTCCTGAAACAGTAAATGCAAGAAACTGTAGTATTTTAGTTTTGTGAGAATATACTCAGGAGACCCATAGGAATGCAGTCAAGCACTTGGAGACTAAATGCTTGCTTTTTTGCAGTGCAATTGCAACCAGTGTCTTCTGAGTGACACTCAGATTCTGGATGTTGAGGTCCCAAATACCACTGACAGGACGACAAACAACCTTCTCCAGAATCATAATTTCAAAGCTCAAACTTCTCAACACAGCTTGATACACATCTTTAATCGTTCTAATAAATGGTTGTTCCATTGCAAAATCACTAGCTGCAAATAATCCATTGGCAATAGTTACTATATCCTGATTTCGGCTTTCAGTTAAAGACTTGTGGATCCTTTTGAGCTTTCTATAAATACCTATAAAGGGATAAATCAATATAGAAGGTACCTTAATTAGAGGCAGACTTAGTTCGGCAGCACGGTAGCACAAGTGGCTAACACTGTGGCTTCACAGCACCAGGGTCTCAGGTTCGATTCCCTGCTGGGTCACTATCTGTGAGGAGTCTGCACGTTCTCCCCGTGTCTGCGTGGGTTTCCTCCGGGTGCTCCGGTTTCCTCCCACAATCCAAAGATGTGCAGGTTAGATGGATTGGCCATGATAAATTGCCCTTAGTGACCAAAAAGGTGAGGAGAGGTTATTGGGTTAAGGGTATAGGGTGGAAGTGAGGGCTTAAATAAGTCAGTGCAGACTCGATGGGCTGAATGGGCTCCTTCTGCACTGTATGTTCTATGTTCAGACTTCTGTTCTGCAGGCATAATTCTAATAACTTGCATTCATAAGAAGTACTTGGATATAAAAGATTAACTTACCAAAAATCTAATTGTGTAGAAAAATCAAAAGTGTACACGTGGACAGCTTGCAAAAATCAGCAACCATTACATATGCCTGAATAAATTGAAAAAGGATTGGGGTAGATATGGCACTGAGAACAGACGGCCCAAAATCAAGGACAAATTTGCACCTGTTTTTCTGCCACTATGGCAGAGTTGTAAAATCGGATTTAAAATGCTGAAGTTGGGAGAGGGAATTTTGCAGTTGGCATAAAGCTAAACAAAAGCTTGTAACATACCATAGGAATTGTATTTCAGCACATTGTTCAATTGCTGCCTTGTTCTTCCACCCGCGCCTAGCTGTAGCATGCCAAGTACAGAAGCAATTCCATTCGGTGACATGATAATGTTTTCTGTTGGTTTAGATTGAGCAACATGATTGAAAATCTTCATTCCCAGGTCTGACCCAAATTCTGATACTTGAGTGTTCTTCCATTGACAATGAACAGATTTCAGAAACACACCGAGGAGGATCAAGGTGCCTACTTTTCCCATTGCAATTAAAATACTAAATCAGATAGAAATCTGCAAGATGAAAACAACAACAAAAAAAGAAAATCAGTCTGCAAACTACATTGGAAGAAATAAAAAAGTGAACTTTTGATGTCTTCAAAGCTGCAATTTGAGTCGCAGTAAATAACTAGGAAAGTTGAAGTATTATTTCAGTTTTTAAATAAGGTCTATCAAAATACATCCAGAACATTTGATTGTGTTAAAATCTGAAGACTGACTTTTTTCTAAAACTGATCTAATTTGTAAAAGCACCAAAAACAATTTAATTGCATATAATTTATGCAATTATATGATTGGAAAACCTAACTCATTATTGAATAAGGTGGTCACCATTACCTTTGACCAATTTTCCATGCCCCACTTAAGGTTCTTGTAACTTACTGACTGCAAATCTTTACAAAGCTCAAAATATCTAGGGCTTAATCTAACCAAATGGGAACAGAGTCCCATAGTGAGTGCGTTTAGCCACATATTTCCCGGCGCTCACAGCACTGTGAAACGCCCCACTATCTAATGCCCATCTGGCTGGCTACGGGGCCTTAGCAAGGAAGGCATGCTCTAGGCCGCACAGCCCCATTTTCTGCTCGCCGGAACTCCTCAGTGCAGTGAGAGATCAGGACACCATTTAAATCTCCCATCTCCCGCCCCCCCTCCCCCCCTCCAAACCCCAATTCATAACCCTGGGCCATCCCCCACAACTCCCCACACCCGAGCTGTGCACAACGCTACACCAATCATGACAAGGTTTAAAAAGTGGCAGCTTGGCACTGTCACCTGGAAGTGCCACCTTGGCATGCCATGAGGTGGCAGTGGTAGGGTCCCATCCTGCCAAGAGGGCAAACACCTGGTGTCCTCCGATCCCCTGGGAGACCCCCATGAGTGCCTTTCCATCTCTTCCCCATTTGTGGAGATCAGCACTGAATGGCACTCACTCAAGGTCTCCAAGACGAAGGGGATAGATCCCAATGCCTTGGTTACCTCAGGGAACTCCATAGGGTGGCACGGTAGCACAGTGGTTAGCATTGTTGCCTCACAGTGCCAGGGACCTGGGTTTGATTCGGGGCTTGTGACACTGTGCAGAGTCTGCACGTTCTCCCTGTGCCTGCCTGGGTTTCTCCGGGTGCTCCGGTTTCCTCCCACAAGTACCGAAAGATGCGCTTGTTAGGTGAATTGGACGTTCTGAATTCTCCCTCAGTGTACCCAAACAGGCGCCAGAGTGTGGTGACTTGGTGATTTTCACAGTAACTTAATTGCAGGGCTAATGTAAGCCTACTTGCGACACTAATAAAAATTATTATTATTATATTAGAGTGAGACTAGCTGTCTCGCTCCAATATGCATATGCCAAAAGGTGATGCTGCCCAAAATGGGTGGGCTTCACACTGCGTAGCAAGTCAGGTGGATCCCAGGAGCTTGGTCTCCTGTCATTTATCGGCCATGGAGTTTCAGGAAGAGCGTGGCCGGTAGATCATTCCCCTCATGCAAGTTTTCAATGTAGTCAAATCTAAATCATAGAACAAAGCTTTGAAAAAAAACCTTACTACAGAAGACGCAAAATGGATTAGACTGATAAGCTGCCGGCAGCAAACATCAGGTGGAATGCTTTTCGTGTAAGCTCCATGCCCAAATCCCATTCTGAGATTTTTTTTGTCCTCAAATATACAATATATCCATCTAAATGTGGATGCACATGATGGTATTGGACAGAAGTTAAAAGACTTTAACCTCAAACACTGTGCACAAGGCACACTATGATTAAATAGTCACCTCCCATGGCAGACAGTGGCATAGTGGTATTGTCACTAGACTCGTAATTCAGAGTCTCAGCCATGTTCTAGGGACCCGGGTTTGAATCCTCTCACGGCTGATGGTGAAATTTGAATTAAATTTTATTTTTTTAAACCTAGAATTTCGTAAAAAGGAAATCGATCTGCCTTCCCTGGTCGGGCTACAGATCCACAGTAATGTGGTTTCAAATACGCTCAGGGATGGGTAATAAATGTTGGCCATCCCATGAATGAATAAAAAAATATATTTTAAATAATAGTCACCTCCCTTTGTGCAACTGATCTCTCATCCAATTGCATATGACATGGCAGAAAAGATGAACAGAGGGGCGAGTGAAAAATTATGATATAACGTGGAAATGTCAAGCTGTACTGTAGCAGGTGCCACATCCATTTTTCTTAAAACCAACTGAACAGATGACCTGATGAAAGAAACCCAATCAGAACCCATCTAAATTATTCCTCTGACCTTCACCCTGAGAAATTGACAAACGAGACTCAGGAGCACAGGCATGGTAGAGTTTACCAAGTATTTCAACAGAAAATATGTCACCAATATTGTCTGTTATGGGTCCAGACCAGAACCCAATTTTGGTCAAGGTCCCCGGTTAGAACTCAAACTATTTTAATTTGGTAAAACTGAGGAAATGTTACTGCACTGCAAGATAACACTGACCAGTAGACAGCTTTCATATTAAAACAAACTTTAATAAGCACGTTAGCAACAAAAAAATAGGTTCACAGTTAACAGGTATGCCATCTTAACTTGCTTCCTGATACCTGCATCTACATTCTAATTAAGCAACCCAGGTATTTTAAATACCACTTGCATGTAATGTTAACAATCAGGTTTTACTCGCTTATCTTGGTGCAGAGTCCTTGGGAAGAAACCTTTTGTGGGACCAAGCTGAAAATCTTCTGATCATCTTAAGAGCCTTGAAAGCAATGACTGTCCAGACAAATCTGGCCCCTCCCATTAGCTGCACAAAGCATTTTTTTGTCTCGTTACAACCTCGATTTTAGCCTGGCTCAAGATGTTATAACAATACATTAGATCTGTATCTGAAAATAGGCAAGGGCTTTTAATATCCAAAACACTTACCCTTGCAATAAATGATTACCTTGTTTATAAATCACATTCTAGTAGACATACTGCCAGTGAGCATTTTAACCTAGGTTTTATTATTACAAAAACCCCAAAATATAAAATGACAGTTTTCTTATATTCATCACAAGCCATCAATATTAAATTCAAATTATCAAATGCCTGGAAGCAAATTCCCTGCCCCCACACATTTTCATTGTAGAATTGTCAACACTTAATATCTTCTTATATATGACATTAGGTGCTTAGCCTGCTGCAGTTTTTTTTAAACAGAATATACGACCCTATTCTGTAAACTGTATACACATAATTTGTGACGCAGAGCAAGGCCAACAGTTTGGGTTCAATTCCCATACTGGCTGTGGTTATTCATGAAGGCCCCACCTTCTCAACCTTGTCCCTCGCCCAAGGCGTGATGATCTTCAGGTCACGTCACCAGTCAACTTTCCCCTTCAAACGGGGAAAGCAGCCTGTGGTCATCTGGGATTATGGCAATTTTTACTTTTTAGCAGAAGAGAGTTACTGTGGGTCTGAGGGGAAAAGGACAGAAATTTGTTGTTTGCCAGTATTTTCTGCTTCCATTTCAGGCAGATGTTAGTATTCGGTATCATTTAGCCTTTTTGGAGTTTCCATGAGGTTCCAAATTAAATTATGACAGATCATTTGGACAACTAATTTCCTGTGTGTTTCTTTCGATACCTGCATTTTTCCCCTCAACCTTTTCTCTGAGGAGATGTGTTATGGTTTGCCTCCTCTCAGTTTTATCTTTTCAATCCTTGAACGCACTGAAGGGGACCGATTTGCTGATCTTGTTTGCTGTTGAAAGTTAGGCGAGCTAGTGAAAGAAAACAACTTTTAAAAAATAAAGTGCCTTTCCAGTTTATCAAAGCAACAAAATGAAAGTTGTTTTAAAACGGAGACCCGCCGGGGATTCTTCAAAAGAAATAACGAATATCAAATACTTTTCAAAGCAAAATTAGGCTCGGAACAACTTGTGTTTATACAACACCTTCGGCACACAAAAAAAGTCAAAGCACCAAAGTGCGAGTGGTCACTAAATAGTGCGACTGTTATTTCATTGGCAACTTCTACAGATGGAGACCAAATACCGCACCGAGAGCGAGCAACAAGTTTTGTTTCCAACTCACACCAGCCACTTCACACAAGTGTCACAATACAAAAAAAAATGCTTCTGAACTATTTCTCTTAATTGGCTGAAAAATAAAAGCCATCCATACAATTGAATTTGCTTTGCCACTGACAGCAGTTGACGACAAGCAGGTAGTACTTGTTAAATGCTATGAGTGTTTGACAAGCTAGTTAAAGACCAGAATAACCTACATCGTCGTAAACCCGCTAACAGGAAAGAATTACGTTTCCCCAGCACTTCTTTTTTTCTTCGGTCCTACGAAACTACATTTCACACCCACGATCTCACGGATCCAATTCTAACCTCGGGGTTGCTTAAAACGAATACAATGCAAACAAATCCCCGTGCCCATAACCAGGTAAATACCTGCCAAGTAGCTAAAACAACTTTTCAAAACTGCGTCAATTTGCTTAGAAACAAATGGTTGTCTTTTTGTGGAAGATCAATTTACTCGTACGTGGACCGCCCTCATTCAAAGTAACTCCAGCTCGCCAGCGTTTACCGTGGATTAGCCCTTTAAATAAGCTTGCTGACCGCCGCCTCCTCCTCTCGACTGCCAGATGTGGGCGGGCTTCACAAAATCTGGAACTCTTTCGCAATCCGGTTCCTATTGGGGGTTGTTCCAAACCAGCAATCCGAATCCCCTTGCGACTCCAGCCAGGGTTTTAAAGGTGTCAGCGGTTGTCCGCCCCGCCTCAGGCTGCGAACAGCTGCTCAGCGAATGTGAACAGAAAGCAGTGACCAGGTCTGGGGTGAGATTGTTCTCCTCATCCAAAATGGGAAGGAAATATCTCATAAGGCACACACACACACACAGAGTTCTTATGTGCAGCTGCTGTGTCCGTTTGTGGAAAGTCGCCAGTATCAACAGTCCCAGTTGATTTGGCTCTTCCGTTAAGACATCCCACGATGTGTGTGCTGCAAACTTCACCCAGCGTCACATCAGACCACTGTCTTTGCAAATGGCACTACCTCCCACCGTATAAGTATCAGCATTCATGGGGGGGATAATAGGGATTGAAATAGTTCCACCCTTTTACTTGTTTTGTCGAAATAAAATATGAACTGAAACTCGGAATTCTTTTTTTTTAAATGCAACGCTGATAGCTTGTCTGGGAGTTTAATGCCGTTCATTTTAGCCGCAGACTAATAATCTTGAGACCCGCAGAATCGGGATTGGCAGATTTGATTTCAACATTGCAGTTTACCAAATTGCACAATGGTGAACCACTGTTGATGGACCTGAGGAATTTGGAGGCAAAAAATACTTCTGTCAAAGATGGCGTTAAGCGCACGTGGCCCCTGCTACACTTTTTAAATGCAGATTTTGTTTGGTACTCAATTTCCACTCATTTTTTTTTAGTTAAACGGATTTAGTGGCAGTTTTGCAACATGAGCTGGAATTAATCTGGGAGGTAAGAGACACGATTCTCCGGCCAAGTTACGCTCTTGCTCTTTTTTTTTTTGGAAGGTGGGGCAGCACGGTGGCACAGTGGTTAGCACTGCTGCCTCACGGCGCTGAGGACCCGGGTTCGAATCCCGGCCCTGGGTCACTGTCCGTGTGGAGTTTGCACATTGTCCCCCGTGCCTGCGTGGGGTTTCACCCCCACAACCCAAAGATGTGCAGGCTAGGTGGATTGGCCACGCTAAATTGCCCCTTATTTGTTTTAGGGGCAGCAGGGTAGCATGGTGGTTAGCATAAATGCTTCACAGCTCCAGGGTCCCAGGTTCGATTCCCGGCTGGGTCACTGTCTGTGTGGAGTCTGCACGTCCTCCCCCTGTGTGCGTGGGTTTCCTCCGGGTGCTCCGGTTTCCTCCCACAGTCCAAAGATGTGCGGGTTAGGTGGATTGGCCATGCTAAATTGCCCGTAGTGTCCTAATAAAAAAGTAAGGTTAAGGTTACGGGTGGGCCCGAGTTGTTGGGTTACGGGTATAGGGTGGATTCGTGGGTTTGAGTAGGGTGATCATGGCTCGGCACAACATTGAGGGCCGAAGGGCCTGTTCTGTGCTGTACTGTTCTATATCTAAGTGTAACGAGGCCGGTGAATAACGGGAGAGACCAAAAATTAGATCCGCGCCAGGCGGCAAGCAGTTTGCGATGCAACCAGCCCGCTCCCATTGGCGAAATCGGGATCTCGCCGTAGCGTGGCGAGAAACCAATTATCACCACTTAAGCCCCATTTCCATACAATAAACGATTGGCACCGATTATTACTCCTTTTGAAGCCCTGGTGGAAGGGCCTCTGTTGGGAGCTGAGGAGGTGAGTAGCCATATTTGCTAACAGGCAAAGAGCCTGGGGGGGGGGGGGGGGGGGGCTGCTGGGATTGCCACCTCCAGTTCTCGGCAGGGATTCGGGAGCTCAGCTGGGTATGGGCCTTCCGCAGGTGGGGCTGCCATGGGGGGTGGATTGGAGGTGCTGGGTGTGCAATCGCTCTTGGCATCACCATGCCAATCCCTGGACCATGTGTACCCATCTTGGGGGCAAACCCCTTTCCATGTCTGTCTGCCCCACCAATCACTCATACCCCCAATGACTGCTGAGGCCTCTAGCTGAGTACTATTGCTAATAGAGAATTAGCGATCGTGGTTAAGTGAGCATTTCACACAAGCCAAGTGGATTCCCGTGGGTGGCGGGCTACGTAGCATGTGGGAGCCATTGCCTAGCAGCCCAATCAAATCTTGATGCCAGGACACTATGCTTGGAACACTGTGGGATGCACACCACACATGCAAAATCCGAACAGCCAGGAGATGAGATACAATTCTGGGGGCATGCCCATAGCCAGAGGGTGGGTGAGCGGCACGATGGGGGGGGGGGGGGGGGGGAACTCGAGAGATGGGCAAGGGTTCTGAGGTCAGTCCGCATTGTGGAAGAAAGTGACAGAGGCGTCATAATGGTTGTGCAAGGGCAGCACGGCGGCGCAGTGGGTTAGCACTGCGGCCTCACGGCGCTGAGGTCCCAGGTTCGAATCCCGGCCCTGGGTCACTGTCCGTGTGGAGTTTGCACATTCTCCCTGTGTTTGCGTGGGTTTTGCCCCCACAACCCAAAGATGTGCAAGCTAGGTGGATTGGCCACTCTAAATTGTCCCTTAATTGGAAAAATGATTGGGTACACTAAATTTATAAAAAAAAAAAAAAAAATAATGGTTGTGCAAAAAGGGGTTTAATGTGATGTACAATACCCCACTCCTGGTGCTGCTCCCTCTCGTCTCCATCAGCTCTGGGTAACCAACTTCCACAAGCTCAGCATCAGGCTGGGACCCAGCCAAGTCGTGGGCCTCTGACTGCTATCTAGCCTGGGGGTTCCTGCCTCCACCTGGTGTACATAATCAGCAGTGAGATGCTCACCAGATTGTGCCCCAGAAGCCTGACCACTAACATTTCCCACAGAGTCAAGAGAGGGGGCCGCCCAGGATGGGAGAATGGACATGTGGTCAGTGGTAGGGATGGGTCAGTAAAAATCATTACTCATGTTTGACACGTCCCCCGGGTGGAAACCAGTGGTTCCTCACTTCTGCGGCATCCGCCAGTTTCCGCGTGGCTGCCCGATCTGTCCTTGGTCACCTCCAGGGCCCACTCCTCGAAGGAGGTGAGAATTCTTATGTCCGGCACCCCACTGCCAGTCTGGGCCCTTCTGCCGATTGTGGGAGAGATTTCCTGCAGAGACACAGAGGATACATCATCAGCCACACGAATGGTTCATAGTAGTAGGAGAGCGGGTTAGGAGGGAGGGGTTGGTGTGAGCGCTGGGGTCACATGGTGAGTTGGGGTGGGGGGTGGATGCTCCCGTGGGAGTGGAAGGGTCTCGCTGGGTGTGGGGCATTGGTGTCTGTTCACTCTTGCTGCCCAGTGTAGGTCATTGACCTTCCTACACTGCTGGCCAGTCCTCTTGGTCATACTACTTGAGCTTACGGCCACTGCCACCTCATCCCAGCCAGCACTGGCTAACTTGTGGCACACTCTCCGGGACCTTCGGGGTAACAGGGCATCCCTCCTTGCCTCCACCGCATTTAACAGCCTCCTCAGATCAGCGTCCCCCGAATCTTGGGGCTGGTATCCTCGGCACTATTATTGCGAGCTGGCTGTGGTTCGCTGAGCAAGTGCAGCTTAAACATCGAGCTAGTTAGTGGGGGGCTGGCGAGTGCGGGGCCTGCGAATCAGCTAGTGAGCCATTATTTGCAGCAAAAAGCCCGTGAGGCTTCGTAAAGTGGACAAATTAACGTTGAATTGCGTTGCCGGCCTTATTGGGCTGAGCACCATGTTTATAGAGACACTTAAATTGGAAGGCTTAGTAAATAGTGCAGATGGGACGAGAAGATTTCAGATGAACGCATCAGAGGAAGTGAAGGTAACACGTCAAATGTAGTTCATTGTGGGCCATTGGGAGGTCATCAACATTTGATGCAAGAAAGACAAATCAGAGCAGTTTCTAAATGGTTAGAAACTAGGAACTGGCTGTGGACAGGTGTAGAGGCTTGTGCCCATGTACACAAGACTGAAAGCTTATGAACATGTACATAAATAAACAGCAAGGTTTTTTTAAAAAAATAATTTTTATTGAAAAATTTTGAATTTATACAACAACGAACCATAATAAAATACCAAAAATAACAATAATAATAGCAATCATAAACATTCGCCCCACCTCCATGAACAACACAGCATATTAACAACAACGCAAATTAACACAGTATTAAGTTACATAATAGAAACTACAATAAGGAACCCCCCCCCCCCCCCCTCCCCGGGTTGCTGCTGCTATTGACCAAGATACCTATCTTTGAGCCAGGAAGTCCAGAAAAGGCTGCCATCATTTATAGAACCCTTGTATTGATCCTCTCAGGGCAAATTTGACCCTTTTCAATTTTATAAATCCCGCCATGTCGCTGATCCAGGTCTCCACACTTGGGGGCCTCGCATCCTTCCACTGTAGCAAGATCCTTCGTCAGGCGACTAGGGATGCAAAGGCCAGGACACCGGCCTCTTTCGCCTCCTGCACTCCCAGCTCTACCGCAACTCCAAAAATTGCAAGTCCTCACCCTGGTTTGACCCTAGATCCAACCACCCTCGACACCGTCCCCGCCACCCCCTTCCAGAATTCTTCCAGTGCTGGGCATGCCCAAAACTTATGGGTGTGGTTCGCTGGACTCCCCGAACATCTGGTGCACCTGTCCTCACCCCCAAAGAACCTACTCATCCTAGTCCCGGACATGTGGGCCCGGTGCAGCACCTTAAATTGGATGAGACTAAGCCTCGCACATGAGGAGGAAGAGTTGACTCTCTCCAAGGCATTCGGCCAAGTCCCGTCCTCTATCTGCTCCCGAGTTCCTCCTCCCATTAAGCCTTCAGCTCCTCCACTGACGACTCCTCCACCTCCTGCATTACCTTATAGATGTCAGACACCTTCCCCTCTCCAACCCACACCCCCAAAAGCACTCTGTCCATCGTCCCCCGCGAGGGCAGCAAAGGGAATACCTCTACCTGTCACCTAGCAAACGCCTTTACATGCAGGTATCTGAACATGTTCCCTTGGGGAAGCCCAAATTTATCTTCCAGCTCCCCCAGGCCCGCAAACCACCCGCCAATAAACAGGTCCCTCAATTTACTGATGCCCACCCTTTGCCACCCCCTAAATCCCCCATCCCTGTTCCCTGGAATGAACCGATGATTGCCACCCAATGGAGCCTCCATCAAGCCCCCGTTTCCCCCCATGCCGTCTCCACTGTCCCCAGATTCTTAGGGTCGCCGCCACCACCGGGCTCGTGGTAAACCTCTTAGGGGAGAGCGGCAACGGCGCCGTTACCATGGCACCCAGGCTCGTACCTCTACATGACGCCATCTCCATTCTTTTCCACGTCGCCCCTCCCCCCTCCATCACCCATTTACGCACCATTGACACATTGGCCGCCCAATAGTACCCCAAAAGGTTGGGCAGCGCCAGCCCGCCTCTATCCCTCCCTCGCTCCAGGAACACCCTCTTCACTCTCTGAGTCCCATGTGCCCGCACAAAGCTCAAGATACTGCTAGTCACTCTCCTAAAGAAGGCCCTGGGGATAAAGATGGGCAGGCACTGAAAGAGGAACAAGAACCTCAGAAGCACCGTCATTTTGACGGACTGCACCCTCCCCGCCAACGACAATGGCAGCATGTCCCACCTCTTGAACTCCTCCTCCATCTGATCTACAAGTCTGGTGAAATTATGTTTGTGAAGAGTCCCCCAGTCCCTGGCCACCTGCACCCCCAGGTACCTAAAGCTCTCCCCTGCCCGCCTAAGCGGGAGCCTACCAATTCCTTCCTCCTGGTCTCCAGGGTGCACCACAAACACCTCACTCTTGCCTAAATTTAGTTTATAACCTGAAAAGGTCCCAAACTCAGCTAGCTGCTCCATCACCCCCGGCATCCCTCCCACCGGGTCCGCCACATACAGTAACAGGTCATCGGCATACAACGACACCCTATGTTCCTCCCCCCCTCGCACCAAACCTCTCCACCTCTCTGAATCCCTCAACGCCATCACCAGTGGCTCGATTGCCAGTGCGAACAACAAGGGGGACAGGGGGCAACCCTTCCTGGTCCCTCGGTAAAGCCGGAAGTACTCCGACCTCCTCCCATTCGTGGCCACGCACGCCATCGGGGCCTCATATAGCAGCCTCACCCATCTAATAAACCCTTCACTAAATCCAAACCTCCCCAACACCTCCCATAAGTACCCCCACTCCACTCTATCGAAGGCCTTTTCCGCATCCAGCGCCACCACTATCTCTGCCTCCCCCTCAATCGCCGGCATCATGATGACATTCAACAATCTCCGCACATTCGTGTTCAGCTGCCTTCCCTTCACAAAATCTGTCTGGTCCTCGTGTACAACCCCTGGCACACAGTCCTCTATCCTGGTGGCCAGGATTTTTGCCAGCACCTTGGCATCTACGTTGAGGAGAGATATGGGCCTGTATGAACGCACCCAACCCCTCCACCTGTTCCTCCTGCACCTTCGGGAAAGAAAGCCCATCGAGAAACCTCTCCATTCCCCTCCGCTCCCCCGTTGGCTCCGACCGGTACAGTTCCCCGTAAAAGTCCTTGAAGACCTCATTCACCTCTACCCCCTTCCGCACCACATTCCCAATTTTGTCTCTCACTCCAGCAATTTCCTTAGCCGCATCCCGCTTGCGGAGCTGATGAACCAGCATCCTACTCGCCTTTTCACCATGTTCGTACACTGCCCCTTGTGCCTTCCTCCACTGTGCCTCCGCCTTTCTAG
This sequence comes from Scyliorhinus canicula, assembly GCF_902713615.1. Classification (NCBI taxonomy): domain Eukaryota; kingdom Metazoa; phylum Chordata; class Chondrichthyes; order Carcharhiniformes; family Scyliorhinidae; genus Scyliorhinus; species Scyliorhinus canicula. Next base: position 90,154,607 of record NC_052158.1, read on the forward strand.
TGGTCAGCAAATCAAATTTAGCCTGCAGGCTGCGCCTCTCCCCCAACAGTCCCTCCTCTGGTGCCTCTGCGTACCTCCTGTCTATCTCCAGCATCTTTCCCACCAGTCTATCCTCTCTCTCCTCTCCCTGTGTGCCCGGATGGATATCAGCTCCCCACGAATCACTGCCTTCAGGGCTTCCCAGACCACCCCGACCTGAAACTCCCCCGTATCATTCACCTCGAGGTACCCCTCAATACTTGCCCGGACCCTCCTACACACCTCCTCCTCCGCCAACAACCCCACATCCAACCGCCACAACGGGCGCTGGTCCTGCGCCTCCCCCATCTCCAACTCTATCCAATGTGGAGCGTGGTCAGAGATTGCAATGGCCGAATACGCGGCCTCCTCCACTCTCGGAATCAGTCCCGTACTCACCACGAAGAAGTCTATCCAAGAGTAGACCCTATGTAAGTGGGAGAAGAAAGAGTACTCCCGTGCCCTCGGCCTCACAAACCTCCATGGATCCACCCAACCCATCTGGTCCATAAACCCTCTCAGTACCTTGGCCGCCGCAGGCCTCCTACCGTCCTAGAGCTGGACCGATCCAGTGAAGGATCCAACACCCTATTGAAGTCCCCCCCCCCCCATGATCAGACCTCCTGAATAAACAGCAAGGTTAATGAAATGTTGGCCTTTTCTTAAGGAGTCTGGAATTCAAAGGGGCATAAGTTATGTTTTAGTTCTATAGAGCCTTGGTCAATCTCCTGGAGTATTGGATTCAGTTCTAGGCATTGCCCCTTGTTACAACCCCCGGGCTAGTGTGTGGTCCATTCCAGCCCTACTTGACTTGGAGTTGCAACACAATTGAAATTAATAAACAATCCTTAGAAAAACACCCAAAATCTTTGGCCCTTAACTGCACAATAACTATAGTTACCTGGTTTGTAAATTTAAAGATAATTATTTTTTAAATAATCATAACTAGGATTAAATATGCAACAAATACAATGAGTTAACTATAATCTAACACCACCACCACCACCCCCCCCCCCCCCCCCCCCCCCTCCACACACACTCTTAAACTCATTTCCCACACATAAGACAGACAAATGCAGAGTGGAAAAGAGGGGTGTGAAAATAATAATGAAAGTAAAAAGATAAGAGTCTTTGTTTCAGATGGTTGTTTTCTAGTAAACCTTTCATCAGTCCAGGCTTTCATTTTGGGATTTCTGTTGCCAGTCTGTAATGGTTTTCATCGTAGATTTATTCAGGTCTCTGCACAGTTATGCAGCTTTCCTGAAGAAAAAAAGTGAGAAGAAGAAAGGGCAGCTTCTTTCCTCTGAGCATCCAGGACTCAACTGTCCTTCCTTTGTTCTCTGAAACAATCATTCCACTCAGCAGGATCCAAACATTGCTTGTTACCGGGCAGAATACAGCCTTTTGGCAAATTCACTGGCCACCAGTCAACCAATTGAACCAAGTCCTACCAATCTCTCGGGTGCCGAAAAATCTGAGTTCTGCAGTCCAAAGGCATAGTGTTCTCTTTTGCGACCTTTGAGCTCCTCACTTCCCCTGTTCAACTTAAAAAATGTATGTCCATTAATCATCTATGGATCAAAATGATATCAGCAAAAATAAAGAAATTATGAGCAAAAGTTGCTTAAACTTGTTGTTTTCCTTCGAACATAGAACATAAAATGATTTCATAAAGTAGATACAGGCAATCCATTCCATCTGAATGTATGGGGGGGTGGGGGTGATCTGGAACCACAGGGTATAATGCTTCAATTAGAACCAGGCCATTCAGGAGCAAAGTAGTAGAAATGTTCCATAAAGCTGTGGATGCTGGGTCAATTGAAACTTTCAAAATTGAGATATTTGCTAAGGATACAGTAAAAAATGTTTGGTAAATGGATTTGTGGTACAGATCAGCCATGATCAAACAATATTGAGGGGCTGAATGGCTTACTCTTCCTCTGTTCACATGAAAATGTCGGTTGTGATCTTTATGAATGTGCTGTATTGATCTTTTTTGCTAAAGGTAGACTCAGCCAAAGGTCCAAGGCGTCAAATACATATTTTTTAAAACCACACGGTCTTCAAGGATTTCTTTGGGTCTACAGAAGCTTTAGGTTGTCATAAACCATTCATTCATTCTGTTGATGCAAACTATACTGAGGAACTAAGTAATAAGGTAAATATATGCTATTTAGCTAAAGTGGTTTTGTGGAAATGAGTGTCATTCTAAAGCGGCCCAGTTTGAACCTCTGGCTGAATAATAGTGAATCACCATTACATCAGTTTCATTTTTTTTTTAAAGTTAGCTTTGCACAACCCATGACATTAATTTTGGTTCTCACGATTTTTGAGGCAGAATGGAATCACTCTTCTTTCCACGTTGATCTGTAATTGCTGTTGCAATTGATTCTGCTGGTTGCCTTGGAAGATTTTAGCAATTAAATTGTTGGTTAGATTCTAACTGTACAGGCAAGTACACCAGGCATTTCAAATTGATCTTTTTAAAAATTCTCCTATTTTGAATGGAAAACCGCAAAGGCCTAGTTTTTCCCTTCATTTGCTGCCTGTTTTGTAGTACATTCTATGGTGGAGGAAAATGGAGCTAAGAAAACTTGCACCCAATGCCCAGAAGTCCAAAACCCCACTGGAATTGCCTTTGATCCCGATGTTGGCGTAAAAGGTAGCCGCATTTCTTGTTTTTATTTCAATATTGTCTCGTCTGGTGTGAATAAACATTTTAGTCCATGAAGGATTTAGTTCAATTTCTGTTGTACTTGTCTTGAATCTCATGCCTTGGTTATTGTTGTAGCTGCGTGTAAGGTCAATACATGGGGATGCGATTACTTTCTAATCTTCATTATTCACCAGGCATAGTTCCCTCCATAATAACAGGAAATGAAAATTCCACTGTGCAATATGGAATTCACATACGTTATGTACATAATTATGAATCAAAATAATAATCCAATCAATTATAAACAAAGTGGACTAAAATTTTTAGAAGTTCATATTCATTTATACATGATGCCGTTATTGTTTCTGAGGAAGATTCCCACTTGACAGGAGCAGAGATCGAAAAATCAGAAGTAGAGCAGACAAACTGCAAACAAAGCACATCTGATTGTCCACGTATGAAGATTAATAAATAGGAAATTGGAGATGCCAGTTTTGAACCACCTATTTGTACGTTCTTTGAGTGAGATGCCATCTCAGAAGCAGAGCTCTCACGGCTTTGTTAAGCAAACCTTTTTATGTTTTCTTTCTGTGTTTAAAATTTAGGGATGTGCATTTACGGAAAAGTTAGATAATCACAGGGAGAAAGGAATAGAAGATTATGCAGATAGAGTTAGATGAAGAGGGTTTGAAGAAAATTAATGTGCAGCATGAATGGGGGAGAAGATGAGGAGATGGTGGCATAGTGGTAATGTCACTGGACTAATAATCCAGGGACCCAGGGTTAATGCTCATGGCAGCTGGTGAAATTTAAATTCAATTAATAAAATCTGGAATAATCTCAGCAATGCTGACTGTCAAACCACCATCGATTGTTGTAAAACCCATCTTGTTCACTAATGCTCTTTAGGCAAGGAAGTGTTATCTGGTCTGGCCTACACGTGACTCCAGCACCGCGACAACGTGGTTGACTCTGAAATGTCCTAACAAGCAGTTCAGTTCAAGGGCTGGGCAACAAGTGCTGGACTGGCCAGCGATGACCACACCCCATCTAAGAATAAAAGAAATGTACAAATGGCCTGTTCCTGTGCTGTAAATTATCTGTGACGCTTGCATTGCACCACTCTTCATTGCAATGTGTTGCGCCAGGAAGCAAACCACCACTTGTGAGACATACTTTGCAGCATAGAAAGAGGCCCTTTGGCCCATCTTGGCTGTGCCAGCCATCAAGCACCTAACCAGTCTACTCCCATTTTCCAGAGTTTGATCCATAACCTTGATTTCTGCTTTGGTCAGTTGTTAGGATGAAAGTAACTTTTCAACTATATACTTCATAATATATAAGCTAACTGTATCTTTTCTTGATAATTTTGTGCTTATCATCCAACAAATTACATTAAAATAATGATTCCTTCAGTATGGGTGTCACCTTGGCACCAAATGGTTTCCGTCAATATCAACAATGGTAGTGGAAATGAATGAACTGGACGTTAAATAACATCAACCTCAAATACCATTGTTTCTTTAAGTAAGCTCTCTTCTTAAGGCAAATATTACTTTTACAATGAAAGCTCTTAAAATATTTTGCAAACATTTTCAGATATAAGGATATGAACAAGTTAAGTGAGTGGGCAACAGGGTGGCAGATGGAGTATAATGTGGGCAAGTGTGAGGTCAGTCGTTTGATTGTAAGAATAGGCAAGCAGGTTATTTTTTAAAAGGCATGCACCTTGCAAATGTTGATGTCCAGAGAGGGCATGCTCGTAAAACACAGAAAGTTAACATGCAGGTACAGTGAGCAATAAGAAAGGCAAATGGTATGTTGACCTTTTTAAAGGGGAATTGGAGTAAAAGAATAAGGAAGTCATGCTAATTGTACAGAACTTTGGTGAGACCACATATGGCATAAAGTGTGTAGTCTTAGTCTCCACAATTAAGGGAGGATATTCTTCCATTGGAGGCAGTAAGACTAAAGTTTGTTAAATTAGTCCCTGGGATGAGAGGGTTGTCCTATAGGAGGCTGAGTAAATTGGGTCTATGTTCTCTGGAGTTTAGAAGAATGAGAGGTGACCATATTGAAACATACAAGATTCTAAATGGACTTGACAACACACTAAGAGGTTGTTTTTGCTAAGTGAGAAATCTAGAATACGAAGGCACAATCTTAGGATAGGGAGTTAATCTTGGAGGACTGAGATGAGGAGAAATCTCTTCATTCAAAGAGATGTGAATCTTTGGAATTCCTTGCCGCAGATGGTTTTGCATGGTCCACCCTTGATTATATTTAAGGCAGGGATAAACAAATATTTGGTTTCTCAGCGAATCAAGGGATATGGGGAGGAGGCAGGAAAGTGGAGTGTAACCCTAAGATCAACCATAATTATGTTGAATGGTGAAGCAGGCTCATTGGGCCGTGTGGCCTACATACTCCTGCTCCTATCTCTTGTGTTCTTGGATTCCATTATCCATTCACAGGCCTCACTTCACAATATCGATTTTTAAGGCTCAACTGCAAGTGCTAAATTAATAAGAAAGGCTCGAGGGACGGAAAGCAATTGCTAAACCTTTACATTTTACTTTTGCACTCTGACTCTTACTTACGCTTTGTTACCTGTCAGTCCCAAACACAACATTCAGATATTTATTTGACCTCTATCTCATGACCAACATCCTATAATTCTCCTTTTATGCCAAAATGTTATAGTTCTTCCAACTGCTCATTTGAACAAATCTATTAAGCTGAAGGTGGAAATTTTGGACCTTGCTGCACTGGCCCAGCTTACTAATATTGCACATTTCAACCCTCATTGGCAACCATGCAGCACTGTCTCTCACTCACACACCTCAACTGTTTACTGAAAGCTGCCAACGTTCAGTCAAACAAAATCAATTTCATCAATTCGTAACCCAGTATTACTAGCTTCCCCAAGGAAACTTTGAGAACAGTCAGACCACTGTCCATCCATAGGCCAACCCTACTCTCGCAGCACTTTACAGAGTAGTCCTGCAGATCTAAATGTTTGTCATTTAGAGACACCAGAAAGAACATGAACAGAGAAGTTAATAAACGGTGGACTATTTTCTTTGTTTCAGTGAGCAAGTGGCCCTACAGCTTCCGGGTTGCTGGAAACCCAACAGCTGAACTATATTCTGATGGACATAGTTGTGGCCTGACCAATATGTAACTCCTATCTAACAGCAACATGGTTGAATCTTTCTTGCTCAATTAGAGACAGACGACTAGTGGTAGTGAGTGACATCCTATGCTTATACCCACCACTGAAACTTTAACACAACTCAGTATTGTGTGGCTCTAAAAATGAACAGCATCAATTCACCACATGTCTATGGTAGATTACCACATGTGGTGGGTGGCAAGTGTATTGAACAATTACATTGCTCAAGATTTCCCATTATTTGATTTTTTTTTAAAGTGTCTTTTAAGTTAAACATTTTTGTTATTTTTTTCTCCCGTTTATGCCTCTCTCATGTGATATCTTGGTCAGTTTGTCCTTCTGCAAGTGTCTTTTAAGTTAAACATTTTTGTTATTTTTTTTCTCCCATTTACGCCTCTCTCATGTAATATCTTGGTTAATTTGTCCTTCTGCAAATGTCTTTTAAGTTAAACATTTTTGTTATTTTTTTCTCCCATTTACGCCTCTCTCATGTGATATCTTGGTCAGTTTGTCCTTCTGCAAATGTCTTTTAAGTTAAACATTTTTGTTATGTTTTACTCCCGTTTACGCCTCTCTCATGTGATATTTTGGTCAGTTTGTACTTCTGCATTATCTGCCATCAATACGTCACTTTCCAAGCAGTCTTGATACATTTAGATTTTCTTCTATCTCCTAAATCAGCACTTCCCTCCTTTGTTCTTTTTATTTTTTGGTATATTAGTATTTTGCTGATTGTTTGCATTTTTGTTGCCGAATACTTGTGTTCTGAAAAATCAAACACACAGTTTGCAAGAATATCAGAATGCCCTGTCTCTTTAAACATCTCCAGTATTGATCGGTAGTTTATGTTAAAAGATTGTAAAGTTTAGTAGTAGCTGAAAGACATGTTATGATCTCACTAAATGTGGGTTTATAAAATCAACAACACTGGACCCTGCTGTGAATCAGCTTTGACTATTTTCGACATGCAGTTTCATTGCCATTTAAACACCGTGCCAACATACTCAACAACAGCAACCTGAAAGAAATGAACAGTGGTCTTGCACAACTCTTGGAGACATTGCACACAAACCTCTGCATACAGATTGAGATGAAAACAGCAGTCACTATGGAAACAAAGTGGGAAATCGAATGAAGGGAAAGGAGAGCACAGTGAGGCAACAGCTGGTTGGGAGCCGCATAACTACCATGGCAATATTGTAATGGTATTTGGCAAGGGGTTGCCAACAAAAGGGTGAAACCGAACAGGCAAAACAAAACCAGAACATATTTGGAATAATTTTACAGTCAGTTACTGCAGAAACAAGTGGCCCTGTTGACTCAGACCCACAACTGCTACCAAAATAGTATTTTCTCATTACAGAGTATGAATCCTTACACTATTATCTCTGACTGCTTGCTAGATATCAATGATTGGTACCTTCCCTTGGTTGTGCTTATCTTTTTATTTTGTCTTTCTAACTCGTGGTTCTGGATTCTCTTTCTATACTTTTGTTTCACACTACTGCCTACACTGTTGCTATTCTGTATGTCTGCCTGTCTCCCTCTCTATATTCGGCCTGTAGGCCTCTTTCTCTCATGATTTGGAGAACGTGTCAGGAGCAATGCATTACTCATGCAGTCAATGCAAGAGCTTTTCATGCTATTTTATTGATGGTTTGTAACCAGGATGAGACTTCCGTTATGGAGAGCCACAGAAAATAGTTCCAGAAGCTGACTCACAGAAACAACAAATAATTCCCATCAGTTAGTTTGACCTGAGTGTCAAGATAAATGCTTATATCTGGATCATTTCAAATACACATTTTACTGTCATAGGGCTGAAGTCAAAGGAGCTCCTCATGGGAGGAACCACGGCAGCCAGATTCACTCAGTTGTGGAAAAGGTGGCAAGAAAACCTCCCCTAATTAAGTCAGAAGCTAAAAGGGGCTAATATGAAATTCCCGGCCACTGCCTCCAGTGGCCGGGATTCTCCCCTACCTGGCGGGGTGGGGTGTCCCGGCGGGATGGAGTGGTGTGGACCACTCCGGCGTCGGGCCGCCCCAAAGATGCGGATTTCTCCGCACCTTTAGGGGCCAAGCCCTAACCTTGAGGGGCTTTGCGCCGGAGTGGTTGGCGCCCCGTCGGCCAGCGGGTAAAGCCTTTGGCGCCACGCCAGCCGGGGCCGAAGGGACTTCGCCGGTCGGCGGAAGTCCACGCATGCGCCGGAGCATCAGCGGCTGCTGACGTCATCCCCGAGCATGCGCAGGGGAGGGGGTCAGTTCCGCGACCGCCATCGTGAAGACTATGGCAAAAGCGGAAGGAAAAGAGTGTCCCAACGGCACAGGCCCGCCTGCCGATTGGTGGGCCCTGATCGCGGACCAGGCCACCGTGGGGCACCCCCCCGGGGCCAGATCGCCCAGCGCCTCCCCCGAGGACCCCGGAGCCCGCCCACACTGCCTGGTCCCACTGGTAAGGTAGGTGGTTTCATTCCCGCCGGCGGGACCGGCATGACAGCAGCGGGACTTCGGCCCATCGCGGGCTGGAGAATCGCCGGGGGGCCCGCCAACCGGTGCGGCACGATTCCCGCCCCCGCCGAATCTCTGGTGCTGGAGACTTCGGGAGACGGCGGGGGCGGGATTCACGCCGGCCCCTGACGATTCTCCGACCCGGCGGGGTTCGGAAAATCCCGCCAAGGATGTCAATTGGCTCATTAATGAATCAAATGACACTCATTAACCTAAGCTTACCATAATCTAATGGTGCCTCAGGGATTTAACCGGTGCCGCTCAACTTTCCCACGCTCTCAGAAGGCCACCCTGCAGCCTCTCAGGGTGGGGGTGGGGTAACACTCATTATCAAGCACTCTGGCGACAACAGGTAGTTGTCAGCCACTAATTGTCCAGCAGTTCATGGTTGGGATCCACCATTGGGGACCTCAATAGTGGGGTTAGACGATGGTCATTTGTGCTTGAAGACTGTCACACCTCCCGCACAAAACTGATGAGGGTTTCCTCCTGGTTCTCCAGCTAGTAGACAAGACACCCATTAGCTCCACAACATCGAGCCCATAGTTACAACTGATACCCATTTATTTTACTGTTGCTGATAATGCAAATTCTGGGCATATTGTTAGCAAGAATGAATAGGATTGACACATGGGTGAAATTATCCCATCTGGAACTAAGTCTCATAGCAGGGGCGGAAACGGGGAGTCTTTCACACTGCAGAACCTGATGGGAATCCATGCCATATCTTCTTGCCCTGACCTCATTAATTATGCATCCGGGGTTTAGCACCATATTCCGTGGTAAGGCGGGCTGATTGGCGTGAGTTCCGCCATTATACCTGGCCGCCATATTGAAAAGATGCCTGTAATGATATGTATATAGTCAGGTTATGGAAGCATTAATTATTACGTCTCTGTGTAAATCAAAAACTAGATGGCGCTACCACTTCTCTGTATTTAAGTCAGACCCTGAGGGAATTCTGGGAGTAACATAAGGAGAAAGCATGGTGACAGCATTAGCAGAAGATTAGATTAGATATAGTTTTTTAAAAAAATATTTTTATTCTCCTTTTTCACATTTTCTCCCAAATTTACACCCGCCAACAATAAAGAATAATCAAATATGTCAATCCCCATATCAATAACAATGATCCCATCCTCCCACCAAACCCCAAACATTAGCCCGCATTTTCACATAAACAAATGACAAAAGGAATCGGGAATCATCTATAGTCACCATTAACACACACAGCCCCCCTCTCCCCAACCCTCCCACACCCCCCCAATTAATGTTTGATGTTATCCAGTTCTTGCAAGTGCATAATGAATAATGCCCATGAAATCTAGAACCACTCCATCCTTCCCCTCAGTTCAAGCTTAACCTTCTCAAGAGTCAGGAATTCCAACAGGTCCCCCCGCCACGCCAGGGCACAGGGTGGACAGGTTGCTCTCCAACCCATCAGGATCCGCCTTCGGGCGATCAATGTGGCGAAGGCTATAACATCTGCCTCCACACCCGTTTCCAACTCTGACTGGTCCGACACCCCGAATATGGCCTCCATGGGGCCCGGGTCCAGTTTCACGTGCACCACTTTAGAAATTACCCTAAAAACCTCCTTCCAGTAATCCTCCAGCTTTGGACAGGACCAAAACATATGAATGTGATTAGCGGGCCCTCCCCCGCAACGGTCACATGCATCTTCTACTCCTTCAAAGAATCGGCTCATCCTCGCCCTCGTGAGGTGTGCTCACGTTCACTCTCCGGAGCACCTCACATCAGAACCCTCCTCCATATCCTCTCCCAACCCCTCCTTCCACTTTGCTTTGATCGCTTCCAGTGGTGCCTTCTCCTCTTCCAAAATTGCTCCGTAAACCACCGCCAAAATTCCCCCTTCTCCAGTCCCCCTGTCGTCAGCTCCTCCTCCAGCAATGTGGAGGCGGCTCCACCGGGAAGCTCTGTATCTCCTTTCTGGCAAAATCTTGAACCTGCATGTATCTAAACATTTCCCCCTACTCCAGCCCATATTTCACTTCCAGCTCCTTCAATCCTGCAAACCGACCCCTAAGAAACAAATCTTTTAGTGTCTTAATCCCCCTTCTCCCATTTCCGAAAATTTCCATCCCACTTCTCTGGCTCAAATCTGTGGGTCCCCTGAATCGACATTTCCCTTGGCCCTGCCCCCAACCTGAAGTGTTGGCGAAACTGCCTCCAAATTCTCAATGAAGCTATTATTCCCGGACTCGCTGAGTATTTCCCCGGGGCTGTTGGGAGCGGTGCTGTTGCGCGAGTGCTTTCAATCCCGACCCCCTGACCAACTGGGAATCAATCCCTCTGACCCAGCTCCGCACCTTCTCCACATTCGCCGCCCAGTAGTAATACATCAGGTTCGGAAGACCCAAACCCCCAGCCTGATTTCCCCTCTGTAGCAGCACCTTTCTCACTCTGGCCTCCTTCCCTCCCCATATGAACGAGGTAATCCTTCCCTCAATCTCTCTGAAAAAAGCCTTTGGCAGGAAAATCGGCAGGCCTTGGAAAATAAACAGAAATCGCGGCAACACGTTCATTTTAACTGCCTGCACCCGACCTGCCAGTGACAGAAGGAGACCATCCCAGCTTGCCAGATCAGCTTTCACTCTCCCCACCAAACTAGAAATGTAGTACCTGCGGAGCCCCCCCCTCTCACTCCCGGGCAACGTGCACCCCGAGGTATCTAAAGTGAGTCCCTGCCGTACGGAATGGCAGCCCCCCACTACCCCTGCCCCCACCCCTGGTCGAGACATCACAAAATACTCACTCTTGTCTAGATTTAGTTTGTACCCCGAGAAAGACCCAAACAACCAAAGCAGCTCCAATATTCCCCCTATCGACACACTCGGTTCCAACACATATAACAGCAAGTCATCGGCATATAAGGACACCCTATGCTCTATTCCTCCCCCCCCCCCCCCCCCCCCCCCGCACTATTCCTTTCCATACCCCCGAAGTTCTTAATGCGATGGCCAACGGCTCAATCGCGAGTGCAAACAGCAGGGGGAACATAGGACATCCCTGCCTAGTCCCACAGTGGAGAGAAAAGTATCTCGAGCTGATGTTGTGTGTGCGGACACTCACCCTCGGCTCCTAATATAGTAGCTTTACACAGTTCACAAATCTTGGTCCAATTCCAAACCGCGCCAGAACTGCCATCAAGTACCCCCATTCTACCCGGTCAAATGCCTTCTCAGCGTCCAATGCCACAAACACCTCTGTTTCCTTTCCCTCTGCTGGAGCCATAACCACGTTCAATACCCATCTAACGTTTGAAAAGAGCTGCCTCCCTCTTACGAAACCTGTCTCATCTTCACCTATCATCTTCGGGAAGCACTCCTCCAGCCTACCCGCCAGTACCTTCGCCAATACTTTTGCGTCCACATTCAAAAGTGATATGGGCCTATATGACCCACACTCCGTCGGGTCCTTATCTTTTTTAGCAACAGGGAAATCGATACCTGCCCCAAAGATTGTGGCAACACCCCCTTCCCTATCGCCTCTTCAAACATTCCCACCATCAGCGGTGCCAGCTTGTCCTTGAATTATAATATTCCACTGGAAACCCATCCGGCCCTGCCACCTTCTCCGACTGCATCCTCCCAATCGCATCTTTTATCTCCTGCTCCACTATCACTCTTTCCAATGTAGCCCTGTCCCCCTCCCTTACCCTGGGGTACTCCAACCCATCTAGAAATTCCTGCATCTCCCGGTCTCCCCAGGTGGCTCTAACCTGTACAACCTCTCATAAAACTCCTCAAAAACCTTGTTAATCAGATCAGGAACCACCACCAACTTCTCTGCCCTGTCCCTCACCTGAACAATTTCCCTTACCGCTGCCTCCCTCCGGAGCTGACCTGCTAACATACCTTATCTCCATGCTCGTAAACTGCACGCCTTGCTCGCCTCAGGTGGCGCACAGCCTTCCTGGTAGATAGTCGGTCAAAGCTCGTCTGTAGTTCCTTCCTCTTTTCCAACTTCGCTGAGTCCCCATCTTCTGCATAACTCCTATCTACGTCCAACATCTCACCTATTACCCTCTGCCACTCCAACCTCTCCTCTTTGTCCACCCTGGCCTTAAACAAGATCACCTCACCCCTCACCACCACCTTTAGAGCCTCCCAGACAACTGCCTTCGACACCTCACCCGTACAATTGAAATCTACATATTCCTCAATTACCTTTTCAATTTTGTCACAGAACCCTTGGTCCCCCAAAAGTCCCACATCTAATTTCCACCCCGGCCTCTGCGCTAACCCCTTCTCCAGTACCATATCGACCCAATGCGGAGCATGATCTGATACTGCAATTGCCGAATACTCCGACCCTTTAACCCCAGCCAGCAAAGCCTTCCCCACCACAAAAAAGTCGATCCGTGAGTATACCTTATGGACTGCCGAGAAAAACGAGTATTCCCATTCCCTCGGGTGCTGAAACCTCCATAGGTCCACCCCTCCCATTTCCACCATTAGCCCAGCCAATGCATTCGCTCCTGCTGATGGGACCAGCGAGCGCAGCCGTGACCTGTCCAACCTTGGCTCCTGCACCAAGTTCCAGTCCCCCCCCCCCCACTATCAGTTTGTGTGTGTCCAAGTCGAGGATGGGCCCAAACACCTTCTTTACGAATCCCACATCGTCCCAATTGGGACCATATTCACATAAGAGCGCCACTAACCTCCCCTCCAGAGCCCCTGTCACAATCACATATCTACCCCTCTGATCTGCCACCACATTCTCCATCTGGAAATGTACTCTTTTGCTGACCATTACCACTACCCTTCGAGCCCTTCCGTCAAATCCAGAGTGAAACCCTTGACTAACCCAGCCCTTTTTAAGTCTTACCTGGTCCTTCACCCTCAAGTGAGTCTCCTGCAGCATTGCTACATCGGCTTTCAAACTTTTAAGATGCGCAAGCACCCTTGACCTCTTGACCGGTCCTCCTAACCCCCTTTCGTTCCACATGACTATCCTAACTGGGGGTCTCTCACCCCCCCTCCACCCTTCTTATCCACCATCATCATACTACCGGGCCCTGCCCCATGAGCCTGACCCGCCTCTATCCATTATTAACACCGAACCCCTTCCCCTCCTCCCAAAATCCCCCCTACATTTCCTCTTGAAAAAACATCTCCCAGCATCAATCCCTTCCCCACCCCCCCTTGCTCACCTCGTAGGCCCATTGAACCCTGCTATCCAGGCACCAACGTCCGCAGCCCTCCTCTCACCTCACCTCCGTTCACTGGCTGACGTTAGTTAGCTAGCGCGGGTGGCTTCCCCCCCGCCAAGATATACCGTCCCCTCCCATCCAGTCCCAGAGAAAAAAACAAAAACAACAATCCAACCCATACAATTCACTAAAATAAGATTTAACCGTCGCATCACAGAACGTCAATCCACCCCAACCATTAACTTGAACTCTGTAACAATGTGAAGTGAAGTAAATTACAATACATGTCAATTAAAAGAAAGTTACAGCATTTATACATTTTCCAGCTCCCCAATCACAGTCCACAGTCTCTCTTCCAGCTCTGCTCCTCACGTCCGTCCCAAGCCTTCTGCCCTCATGAACACTTCAGCCGCCTCCACTGTTTCGAAATAAAAGTCTTTGGCCTTATACGTCACCTTCAGATATGCCATACCAAATCGCACTGTGCAGTGCTGCCTTCACTCATCCAAACGCCACTCATCTTTTTGCCAACTCCACCGTCAAGTCCTCTTAAATCTGAACTCTAGCACCATCCCACTGCACCTCGCGCTTCTGCTTCGCCCAGCTTAACACCTTCTCCTTCGTGCAGTACTTTTGGAAGCAGATAATTACTGCTTTTGGCAGCTCATTCACTTTGGGCTTCGGCCTTAATGACCGATGAGCTTGGTCTAGCTCGTAACGGGAGGGGTTCTCACCCTCCCCCATCAACTCCGCCAACCTCTTAGCGAAGTATTCTGTTGGCCTTGGGCCCTCTGTCCCTTCGGGCAAGCCCACAATTCTCAGATTGTGCCGCCTCGAGAGGTTCTCCAAGTTTTCGAGCCTTGGTCGGAGTCCTCTGTTGACCTCCACCACCCTCCGTAACTCGTCCCCCATTCAGGCGAGCTGGTCGCTGTGCTGCGACACGGCCTCCTCCACTTCCTTCATCTTCTTGCCCTGCTCTCTCACCTCAGCCGATGTCTTTGCCACAGCTACCCTCACCAGGGCGATTGCCTCCTCCACCAGTGACTTCAATGCGACCGCCATCTCCTTCCTCAAAGTCTCCATGTGCCTCACAAACTGCTTTTCCAGCTCCACATCCATCACCTTGGTCATCTTTTCCACCGTAAGCAGTGCGGCCCCACCATGGGGTCCGGCATCCGCCATCTTGTCAGTGCTTTTGCTGGTCCTCTCATTCACCGGCGAGCCCGCGCATCCTCCCTTCTTCGATACTGCTTTTCGCATCCTTTAATGACTGATTATTTTTCCCTTTTCTTCCCTTCTTTCCGTCTTCAATCTTTTTTTTTAAAAAAAACAAAAGATTCTTCCTTCAAGAAAAAGAAGAAAAATTTTTCACAAACTTTCTTTAAAACTTTTTTCTCTTCTTTTGGTATTCCTCAAGAATTCCCCTGGGACCGGACTTCAGCCTTCTTAAAACATTCTAGGCGGGAGCCACCCGATGTGGGACATCTTACCTACACCGCGCCCTGGCTTCGGGCCTGCCGCCTCGTCTTCCGTTTGGCTCCGCCCACATTGCTCTGACCGCCGTGCGTGCTGGGCCGACGCCTCAGCCCCAGCCGCCCAACACCCACGTGGGGTTCCTCGCCGGCTTTCAAACCGGCCCCGCTTGACGCCCGGGATGACCCGAAAGGCCGACAACAATCGGGAGGGAGAGCGAAGAATCGGGCACCACAAATAGTGGCCACCGGCGGGAGCTCCTCTCGATGCGGCCGACCCGCTCGCAAACGCCACTGGAAGTCTAGATTAGACAGAGTTAACACGAGGTTAGATCATAGTGTAGTTAGTGACTCTTTAGATTATTGAGTACTGCTCGACAGATTCAATATTTCTGAATTAGTATCTGTAGGTCAGTAGAGTGCGTGAACCTCATTTAATTAATAGTATTATAATAAATTAGTTTTGTTTCAATCTTTTGATTGGTGGATTCTTTGTCAACAACACATCGGATCATTCTGGAAGAAAAGACAAAGAACACAAAATATTACCACAAATGGTAATATAACAACGTCCAACATCACTGGCCCACCATTGATGAAAGAAGATGGTCCTCCTGAAAAAGACGATCGATCTCCAGGAACATTCTGAGGCTGGAAGATGGACCTCGTCGAAGACACTAAATCTGGAAGGTTCACCTGTAGATGCTCCCCTCATCCACTGCTATGGTGTTCCAGAGTCCAGGGTTGTCGGCAGCCTCCAGAGGTAGTAACAAGCAATGTTCAGGTGAGTCCCGACTTCTGCACAACACGTTATTCCAGGTATGCACTGTGTTTTCCCACTGAGGTCATGGAGAATTGGGCATGGGAGGAAGATTCCTGTCAAGCCTTCAATGGGATGCAAATCAGTTTCAGGCCGCTCTCCAGCAGATTTCACAATCTGCCATGGCGGACACCAGTGGAAGATCCCACGGGAAATTCACACTAGTGTAAAACCAATTATAGGACTTGCGTCAAGTTCACCATCGCCCATCAGCTTCTAGTTATTTAGATTTATTTGTGAGTAAAATTGTTTCAATTCACTGGAAATTAGGTTGAGGATTAACATGAATTCCTGTTTTTTGATTTTAAATGCAGTACATATAGAAATTGAGAGTAAAAACACCCTCACTGGGTGTGATATCCAGATCAGCATATTTAGATGAGCCATATAGCTCATTTAAATATACTTTTGCCAGATTCTGCCGGCATCTGGGACTCAATGGTCCCACCTGGAAGACCTCGCCAGGGTACTCGTCCACACAAATGTGGACCAGGGGTAACAACACTTGGAGGTCTCCCAGGCCATTTGAGACCCCTGGGCAGTTGGGGACACGGCTGGGTGGTACTCTGGCTGTTCTTCTGGCACCTGGGACTTTTGGCACTGCCAGCCTGGCACCCTGGCAGTGCCACCCAGGCACATTGGGAGTGCCACCCTGGGACTGATTCGGGAAGCCTTCCAAAATGGTGCCTATATGCGAGGAGCCTTTCCAGCTTGCCAGCAGAAAATCCCTGTGAGTGTGGCCTTGATGGAGAGTATCTTCCCGAGACCAAAAAAAAAAGGCAAAGTGCCGTTGAATAGTGAGGTTTTTCTCGGCGCTTCACCCACTGAGAAACACTCATCAAATGTGTCCAAAACCGAACATAGAATTTTTTCGAGTGAATCATGCCCAATATTGAAAACAACAAGATAGAAATGTTCTTTAGAGATTTATGGAACTGCCTGATGGATAAATTGTTTAAGATGTGAGACCCAGCAAGCCACTTAATTGTATCAAATCAGTGTAGAAAATTGAAATCAGAATAAAACCAGAAGGAACACCAAACATTGGCCTTGGCATCAGTCATTAACAAAGGCACACACCGCCAGTCAATACCACAAAGTCATTTACATCTGGTGACTTATGCCAAAACTGGGAGAGCTGTCTCACAGGATGCTCAAGCAACAAGATAGTCAAGCAACAGCAAACAACATAATGCCCCATACTCCTCCAGCACCATCTCTGGGAATGCCCTATCCCACTGGTAGGACAGACCCATCAAAAGATGTGGTACAATGGTTTACATTTGAGAGGGACCAGCGCTGGAATCCCCAACATTGACTTTGGAGGGCAGCACATTCTCCCCGTGTTTCTGTGGGTTTCGCCCCCCCAACCCAAAGATGTGCAGAGTAGGTGGATTGGCCACGGTAAATTGCCCCTTAATTGTAAAAAATGAATTGGGTATACTAAACTTATAAAAAAAACAAACATTGACTTTGGATCCATGAAGTCTCATGGCACCATGTCAAACATGAGCAAGAAAACCTCCTGCTGATTACTACCGACAACCCTCCCTCAACTGATGAATCAGTATTCCTCATGTTGGGCACCACTTGGAGGAAGCACTAGGGTAGCAAAGGCATAGAAAGGACACTGAATGGGGTTCAAAGTCCAGCACCAAACGGGTGGCACGGTGGCACTGTGGTTAGCACTGCTGCCTCACAGCACCGAGGACCCGGGTTCGATACGGCTGCTGGTCACTGTCCGTGTGGAGTTTGCACATTCTCCCTGTGCCTGCGAGGGTCTCACCCCCCACAAGCCAAAGATGTGAAGGGTCGGTGGATTGGCCATGCTAATTTGCCTTTTTATGCACACCCATGTGATAGGCACTGAGCAAATCAACTGGACTGCGTGCCCCCCCCACCCCCCTGAGTGGATCAACTGGACTGCGTGCCCCCCACTGCCCCTGATACCACACCTGGCTAGCCCTGTTAGACTTTTATAGGTTTCTATGAGATCCCTCCCCTCATTCTTCTAAACTCCAGTGGTTATAATCCTAACTGACTCCATATCTCCTCATATTTAAGCCCGAAACATTACATTAGTGTTTCCCTCCCTCCCTCCTCCTCTAACCAAAATCCCAGGAATCTGAAACCCTCCCACTATCTCTTCCGCCACGTATTCATCTAATATATCCTGCTATTTCTGCTCTAATTAGCACGTGGCACTGGTAGTAATCCTGAAATTGCAACCTCTGAGGTCCTATGTTTCAACTTGCTTCCTAGCTCGTTGTATTCTGCTTTTAGCACCTCATCCCTTTTTTAAATCTATGTCATTTGTACTGATGTGTACCATGATCACTGGCTGACTACCCTCCCTTTTGTGAGGGCCACGAAGAATCCAGCACGAGTCTTCAGGATACAAAGAAATAACATTTATTTACAATAACATATATATACAACAGCAGCAACTTCCCTTGCAGCTAACTCATCTCTCTCTGCTGGTTCCAAACTGGCCAGCTTTATTTATGCAGGGAGTCTGCTAATGATTTCTCCACCCCCCTCATTGGGGAAGCTCATACACCCACAGGATTGTGGGATTGTCATTAGTCCCCAGCCAATGAAAAGCAGGCAGGTTATAACACTCCCTCTCCAGAATGCTCTGTAGCCGCTCTGAGACATCCTTCACCCTAGCACCAGGAAGGCAATATATCATCCTGGAGCTGCGTTTGCAGCCACAGAAATGGTTATCTATTCACCTTACAATTGAATCCACTATGACTATTGCATTCCCAGACTTTTTACTTCTCTCCCATCCAGCAGAGCCAACCATGGTGCAATGAATTTTGCTGTTGCTGCTTTCCCCTGAAAGGCCATTTCCCCAACAATATCCAAAGCGTTACATCTGTTCAGCCAGTGAATGACCACAGGAGATTCCTGCACTGCCTACCTGGTCCTCTTGCTCTGCCTGGTGGTCACACATCAAGCAGGCTGGGCAAAATTAAATAGGAATCAGGTGACTAAGTCTCCTGTGGTTGGAGACACAATTGCCACAAAGGAAGATGGTTGAGCTGGTTGAAAGTCAATTGTCTCAGTCCCAGGTAATCACTGCAGGAGTTCCTCAGGGCAATGTCCGAGGCCATCTTCAGCTGCTTCATTAATGACCCTCTCTACAATATGAGAAGTGGTTATGTTCACTAATGATTGCACAATGTTCAGTCCCATTCAGGGCTCCTCAGATACTGAAGCTGCCTGTGACTGTATCAAGTAAGACTTTGTTGAGTGGGACAATTAATAATAATAATTGCTTATTATCACAAGTAGGCTTCAATGAAGTTACTGTGAAAAGCCCCTAGTCACCACGTTCCGGCGAGGCTGGGATGGGAATTGAACCCTCGCTGCTGGCCTTGTTCTGCATTACAAGCCAGCTTTCTAGCCCACTGTGCTAAACCAGCCAATTAACTATAAGGTATGATGGTAAAAGAGGACAATGGCTAATATTGTGCCATAAGGCATGATGGGAAAATAAGAAAATGACTAACATTAAACAGGCAGTCAGACAAAACTGCAACCCTTTGCAGAATGACTTTCATGGGAACCAGAGAACGAAAACATCCGTGACAACACCCTTGTTTTTCGAACATGAAGCACAGGTTCGAATGACATCGAGAAGCTGAACATTTTGTTTAACTGAGATACAGACCACCGAGATTTCAACGGCGATAACCCCGGGGATCAACCATCGTCCAATCAAACCTGAGTCTAAAGGCTCACCAGGACACACCCTTCAGAGTGAACCTGGCCAAGTTTTCTCTCATCGGATAGCATATCTTTGGTTCAAGTCGTGAGTCTTGCAACTTATGTAACTGTTGAAATGAACACATAGCTTTAATAAATTTGTATTAATTCAACTGGTAGTGGGTAGTCAATTCTGTCTGCATTCATCAATTGAGGCCAGCAGAGGCACCAACAACCTGGACAATATTCAAGCCTGAGTTGATAAGTGGCAAGTAACATTTCTTACACACATGCCCGAAAATTATCATCGCTATCAAGAGAGAGTCTAATCACCTTCTCCAACCCCACCCCACAAATCGCTTGATATTCAGGGGACTTACCATCACTCACTCCTCCACCATAAACTTCCTGGGGTTACTATTGACTAGAAACATATCTGGTCCAGCCATATATTACTGTGGCTACAACAGCAGATCAGAGGCTAGGAATCCTGCGTCATGTAACTTACTTCTTGACTCCCCAAAGTCTTTCCAACAAGAGATAAGGCTGAAGCATTCAAAACAATCTTCAGCCAGAAGTGCCGAGTGGATGATCCATCTTAGCCTCCACCAGAGGCCCCCACCATCATAGGTGTCAGTCTTCAGCCAATTCGATTCACTCCATGTGATATCAAGAAATAGCTGGATACTGCAAAGTATTTGGGCCCTGACAGTATTCCAGCAACATTACTGACACCTTGTGTTCCAGAACCTGCCACGCCCCTAGCCAAGCTATTCCAGAACAGCTACAACACCGGCATCTACCCAACAATATGGAATATTTCCCAGGTATGTCCTGTACACAAGAAACAGGACACATCCAACCCAGCCAATTACCGCCCCATTAGTTTACTCTCAATCATCAGCAAAGTGATGGAAAGAATCATCAACAGTACTATCAAATGGCACTTACACAGCAATAACCTGCTCACGGATGCTTAGTTTGGGCTCTGCCAAGGTCATCCAGCTCTTGCCCTCATTACAGCCTTAGATCAAACATGGACAAAAGAGCTGAATGCCAGCTACACATCAATCAGTATCTCATTTGTGTTGATATCGCTTACGTTTTATTTCACCTCACTCCTGACATTGCTGCTCTCCTGATCTCCTGCAGATTCGTAATCCCTCCAAGGTCTCCAATGCAAGGGAGCGCATGAAGAATAAGAGTGGGATCATTTTGTGAGTACAAATTTATTTTTAGAATTTCAAAATGTTTTAAATGAAAGTTGATACATTCAGTAAGGTTAGTGACTTTTTGAAAATGTTTTGCTTTATTTGTGGAAATAAAGAACAAATTATAGTATCATCATGACCCTTCATTGATTGCACTATTAATCATTTTGAGGAGAAATTCAAACCGATAATGCAAAAAGATGTATTAATTGATGTGATGGCTTGTGTAGGCTTGAGAGATGAACAGACACTTCCAACACAGATGAAGGCTCAACTCAATTTTATTAACTACTTCTAACTAACTAACACACAATGACTGTGGGTCTAAATAATGCTAACTTGAACTAGAGACCTAAGCCTTGTCCGAACCAGTTGATTCTCTCAGCATGTGCTGTGAGTCCGTGCTGGGCTGAATAAGTTCTTGTTACACTCAGAGGCAGCACCCAGAATGAGCAGAACCGTGGTGCCCTCTGCCTTTATAGTGTGTGTATTCTAACTTGTGATTGGCTGCAGTGTTTGTACATGTTGATTGGTCCCTGTGTGTGTCCATCAGTGTGTGTCTGCACCATGATATATTGGTATATATTATGACATTAATAATACAAGTTATGTACTCTAAATTTTTCAAAGTTTAGCACAGTGGGCTAAGACAGCTGGCTTGTAATGCAGAACAAGACCAGCAGCGTGGGTTCAATTCCCGTACCGGCCTCCATGAACAGGCGCCGGAATGTGGCTACTATGGGCTTTTCACAGTAACTTCATTGAAGCCTACTTGTGACAAGAAGCGATTATTATTATTATTATTAAATTTACCATATGATTATTGATTATTATTGGCTTGTAGAGAGTTAGTGTAAGCAAATGTAAAAGCTAAGATATATATCTCAATGAAACAAATGACCATTTTTTCCTGACCCACTGAGTATTGCCAGCATTTTCTCATTATTTTGATTTTGTAGTAGTATTTGATTCAGTACCATTTCTCTTTCAAGAATGCCTCTCTTGAAGCAATTCTGCTCTTCACTCCGATGGGATTTCTGTTTACCTTTTTTTAACCTTGTTCACTCTCATTCCTTTCTGTTTCCCTTCTGGTGTTTGATCAGTTATCTATGAAACTAATTTTCGCCGCCACATCCCTACCCTCAGCAACAGCTTCCTTCTGACTAATTTGAGGCCATAATGATTTTGGCAAGATTCTCATCTGCATTAAACATTCCTCCTCAGGTGGGTGCAAAATTGATCTAAAGGCCTCAAGTGTGCGTTGGCGGTGATTGTAATCAATCACAATTGATTACCTTTTGGGGTACATTTAAATTTTAAATTCCTCTTTCCCTGTCAGAGATGCACCCTTGTGCCCAGCCTGCATTGATTTTGGTGCTGTTACTGATCAGAAATCTGTTATATGACAGTCTGTCATGGGCATGCCATTGGAATAGACCTACCTGTGTTAGGCAGGCAACAATGACTGTTTGCATTCAGATAGCAAAATATTCAAAAGTGTTTAAGAGACATTTTCTGATGCTGAGCTAGAAGAGAGATATCAGAGCAGATGACCAATTTGGTTTTAAGGCGCACCTTAAACAAAAATAGAGAGAGTTTGAGAGGTAGAGGTGTCGGTATGGGACAATTGGGCGCGGCCGTTTTGGCGCGGCCGTTTGGACGCAGCCGTTTGGGCGCCATGGGACAATTGGACGCAGCCAATTTGGCGCGGCCGTTTGGGCGCAGACGACAGAAATTTTTTCGTTTTTGTTGCTAGTAAATTGTTGCAAATTGTTGCAAATAAATTTAAAAACCTTAAATTAGTTCATTTAGTTTAGTTCATTTGGTGATTATGAGCAAGGCTCCTCAAGTACTCGATAGCATCCATGTTTTCAAATTTAAGAACAGTTTCATGTATTCTTTTATCTTTATTGTAAATTAAAAACCTTAAATTAGTTCATTTAGTTAAAAACCTTAAATTAGTTCATTTAGTTTAGTTAATTTGGTAATTATGAGCAAGGCTCCTCAAGTACTCGATAGCATCCATGTTTTCAAATTTAAGAACAGTTTCATGTATTCTTTTATCTGCATCTCTATACTTTTTTAGTTTTTGTGGCGGTTCATGGCCGGCTAGTAACCTTTCATAATATGCATCTCTACCTTTCTGTACTTTACGCAGGCCATCAATTAGTTTCCATATGGTGGGATGATGCATGCCAAGTTCATATTTCAATCGACGGTGGGCTGCCTCCGCATTATTGTTTGTGCGGTCTTCCCCGTTTAATGTTCTCTGATAAAGGTTCCAAATCTCAGGGCGAAATAAAGGTGTTTGTCTACCATTTCCTCGTCTGTTCAGACGACCAACATATGTATCTTCAAACCAGTTGAGTAAATCTTGAAGTTCTTGCGGCAGTTGGGTCGCTAAAGCATCCAGATATTCATTGATTTTGTTCAAAGGTACAAAGGCAATGGCAATAATCATTTTAGCTTTTAACGCGAAATCTGGATCAGTGTTATACAAACTACAGAACCCCATACTAGCTAGATGTTTTTGCATATTTTGAGCTAAATGAAAAAAACATCCTTTTATTTGAACATCAGGGAATATGTCTTTCATAGCACTGTGCACAGCCTGTTAATAATCACAGACGATTGAACTGGGTTTCAAGTTGGGTTCGATTTCTTTCAATAATGCGAACATTCTCGCATATGTGGTGCATTGATTGTTGGGCAAAAGAGCATAAACCATAGGAGTAACTCCGTGTTTTTTTACCATAATTACATAAATCTGAGAAAAGAGGCTGGGAGCAATACTGAATGTGCCATCTGCAAACCACATATCAGATGTCAATAAGTGCTGGAGCCAGCTCTGTCTTCCGAAGATTAATATCCGGTCGTGACCTGGTCCGCTATCACAAAGTAAAAAATTTTCTTCCACTCCTGGTTGAGGGACATATATCCTGTAGCATTCTGGCACAATCAATTGTTGTAAATCACTTGGATTGGTGGGGGCGTTCAATACATAATTACGCTTTCTGCTTATCATTCTCCTCAAAGCAGATATATTAGGAATGGCTGGTAGACTAGCTTGGGATATGTCTGTCAAACATTCATTAACAACTACAGTCGGTGCCTCAAGGGTTTCCTGTGCTCTCTTTTTTATTTTAGTTTTCACGAGTGCAACCTCTACTTGTGCAACAGAAGCATCATGCGAATGGCTGTTCAGCTGCCTCACCACGTTTGCAGCTTAAGTATGGAGCCGTTCTTTGCACCGGTTTTTTTGCTTACAACGCCAAAATTTCACTTCGCTGTCACCTTTGCTTGTTTTGTCAAAGACGTAAAGGAATCCGTTATGAACAAATTTTTCTTTACCACATTTCGTTGATACTGCCTCAGCCATCATATGGGTATGCAAATTGGTTTAGTTAAAAAATATATAAAAAGATGGTGATAGAACACACCAGCACCCAACTCAACGCACCCGCACCAGCAGCCAACTCACCTGAAGCTAATTCATAAATAAAGAAATGTTATTTCGGCACCAAAACGTCAATAATGCCAATATACAAAAAATATATAAACGTCAATAATGCCAATATATAACGCCAATATATAAAAAGATGGTGATGGAACGCACCAGCACCCAACTCAACGCACCCGCACCAGCAGCCAACTCAACTGAGGCTAATTCACAAATAAAGAAATGTTATTTTGGCGCCAAAACGTCCGGCGCCAAAACAGCCGGCGCCAAAACGGCTGGCGTCAAAACGGCTGGCGCCAAAACGGCCGCGCCCAAATGGCTGCGCCAAAACGTACCTAACCCAGAGGTGTAGAGGAGGAATTCCAGGACCAGAATTTTACACTCCACAGCCCCCTCCCCCGATAGGTTCTGCAGCTGTGGGCGTGTGGGGGTAGCATGAATTTCCACAGGTGGTATTCCCTTTCTGGGAATTCCCCTTAATTTTCTGCCCAGCTTCAATTTTTAGGCTGGTGAAAGCTGAGGGAGGGGGAATAAAGAAAGTTTGATCTTGGGCAGTTGGATTGAGGGGGGTGGCACCTCCATCAGAAGCCCACTTATAACTGGTGATGCCCTCCCCTTAAAGCCCATTGACCTCAGGACCTACCTCCCTCAGGTTTATCCCCCAACACCATCCTTGCAACCTTCCAGATCTACCCTATCCTACCCTGCCTTACCCACCCTGGGAATCTTTACACTTACCTTTTTCTCCATTTCCCAGGAATTCGTCGCAGGCAGCTCTGTGCAGTGCTTCTTTCAGCCACTGCAGCGCTGTTGGTGGAGGGGCTGAAGAGCTGTTGGCCATTCTGATTGGCCGGCATCTCTCCAAGGTGGAACTTCCTCATGAATCATTAAAGCATAAAATCAAAGCAGGGCTGTAAGCGTTGGCAGGGATGTGTTTCCCGCTGACTCTTCAGGTGGATGGGGCCAAGCTGAGAAAAGTGCCAGCCATCCTAAAATTTAAGGCCCAGGGCTTAGGGTCAAGGCATCTGAGAGCACAACAGCCAATGGTGGAGTGATTAAAATTGTGGCTATGCAAGAGGCCAGAATCAGAGCAGTATAGAGATGTTAAAGGCTTAGAGGGCTGAAGGAGGTAAGACGTGAGGAGAGGCAAAGCCATGGAGGATTTTGAAACCAAGGTTGAGGATTTTTATATTTAGGTGTTGCCGGACCGAGAGTCAATATAGATCAGCAAGCTTGGTTAATGGGTGAACAAAACAAATTGAGGTTAAAAGCAGAAAAGTTTTATGAACACATGTTTATGTAGAGTGGAAGACTGGGTGCTGACCAGAAAAAAAAGCTGAAACAGTCAAGTCTGGAGTAATAAGGACATGATTGAGGATTTGAGCAGCATAAGAGCTGAGGATGGGTCAAAGGCAGGCAAGGTTACAGAGATGAAAACAGGTAGTTTTGGTGATGCAACAGTTGTATGTTCAGAAACTCACCTTGCGGTCAAGCATAACAGACTCAGCTTCAGAAAGTTGTCAGCAAAGGAAATGATGACCAGAAAATGGAGTTTGTGGCATCATCAAATGGCTTCAGTCTCCCCAATATTTAGTTGTAGGAAATGTCTGTTCATCCCACTTTGGATATTGGACAAGTAATGTGACAAATTAAAGAGAGTAGAGGGCACCAGAGAAATGTTAGAGGGATGGAGTTCAGTGTCATCAGTGTGTGTAGAGCCTGAGATATTATTGGATGATATCATTGAGTAACACATAGATGGGAAATAGAAACAATCCAAGGACAGATCCTTGGGGAACCCCTGAGGCATAGGCATGGTATGGGAAGAAAAGCTATTGCAGTCGATTCTCCATCAATAATCAGACAAAATAAGAATAGAATCAAGCAAGAGGAATTCCAGTTGGACAATGAAGGAGGCATTAGAGGAAGCTAATATGATTGACTGTGTCAAAGATGCCAGATAGGTTGAGCAGCATGATGATGGATAATTTATCACAGTCATTGTCACAAAGAATGTCAACAGTGACTTTGATAGGGGCTGATTGAGTACTGTGGGAGGAACAGAGCCTGATTGAAGAGATCAGGTGTGGAATTGTGGGGAAGAAGGGAACAGATTTGGGAGGCAACAGCATGCACAAGGATTTTGGATTGGAAAAGGAAGTTGGAAATGGGGCAATAGTATGCAAGGACAGAAAGGTCAGTGGTTTTATTTTCAGGAGAGAGACGATGACAACAGTTTTGAAGGAAAGTGGTGGGGGTAGAAAGTAGTGTATTCAACCTCTGGAAAGTAGTGCTGTCACCTCTGGTAAAAATCCTACAAACTGTAATGAACTGTAAGTGGATAATCAAAGGAGATCTGTTTGATTCAATGTCCTCACCTGCTGGGCTGTGAAACTATCCCAGTGGGATTGAGGCAGCTGCAATTCAGTCCTATGCACCCAAACGTGATGAATAATTTTAAATTAATTTGGAAATCTTACACTAGGATATCAGAGGACTGATGCTGTGGAAAATGTTACTATTAAGCAATCATGTGATTTTCAATGCAAGTTTTATTTCTGTGCTGTATCTGAACTTGCATTGCATGAACAATGTTCAATTTGTCAGCCAGTTTTGTGCTTTGAAAAAAATGATCATAAAATCTTACGTCATCCCCCCCCCCAAAAATATAAACGAAGGAAAGGCAAACCAGCACAAAACCAGAAAACTATCTCAGTACTTGTTGAGCTCCACTGAATGTACAAAAGGAAACAATTAAAGGCAATAAAAATGGATCACTGTAAATGTCAGCATTTAAATCAACCTTTGAAGCCTCAAACAATCCCTCCAAAAACAGGAATCGATTGATTAGTCAAGTATGAATTTGAACTGCTGCCGTGGGTGTAGGTCTTTGCCATTTTGAAATGTCATCCGCATCCGATGTGAAGAGTGGGCATGTCGTAAGCTCCTGTGCGTCTTTGTGACGCAGCCCTTACCATCTGCATGATCCCTACTGCCTAGTTATAAGGCACTGGTAAGTAAAACATGTATTTACAGGGTGCAAAAAAATGGAGGCTGATTGCCAATGCAAGTATAGTGTGTCGTGGCTGGAAAGACGGTTGGAGGGTGTTGATTTCTATGTCGAGTATCTGCAGAAACTGAATTTCCGGTCTGAAAAATGGAGGTTGAGTTTTCCACCCCTTCCCTGCTGCATGTTTTGCAGAGGCATCCTGCTATTGGCTGATGGTGGGATCTTCTAGTCTGCTTGCTGTCAACGGGGTGTCTCATTGTTCGTACCCTCTGCTGCTGAGAAACCCGCAGGGGTGGGGGTGTCGCCGCTGAGGGGACTGGAAGATCCCGCTGGCAAGACCGGCTGAAAAACCATGCCCAGACCCCCTTAAATACTTGACTAGTTTTTACCCCCAATCTACTGTCAATCTAATGCAACTTTCAAACAATAGGAAAACAATTATCATTTACAATAAATGAATACTTTCAAAATCTAAAATTGTGTCTTACCTCAATGTGACATTTTACCTCAGGAACTTGAGAGAAAATCCCTGGTATAATTGTTTGAATTGTGAGGTCCAAAGAATGCGTTGCCAGATCCATCCTCTTATATAAATATATATGCTTAACTTGCAATTGCCAACAAATGTTTATTGCAGAGAAACTCACAGAAAAAAGTATTGTAAAAATAACTTGATTTGTCAGTCTCGTTGGACATGTTGAAACAGCCAACTCCTGAACCCATCTAAACAAATTATTCCAGAATTAGAATTGGAGGTTGACTTTTTATAGCTGAATCGCTTCTAATCTATTTTATCCTCAATCCCTCTAATTTTACTGGATTTACCAGTGCTCGAACTGGTGTCGAACTACTGAAAATTGGGGGTAATTCACACAAGCCATATTAGATTTCCCCTCACCCACTCAGAAAATATTTGTTCTCATTAAGGTGGGAGGTCAAAAGATTTCCAAGGTCATATATATTATTTTCACATCTGGAGCTTCAATTAGACCACCCTAAACTGGATAACGTGAATTCCTTAGACTGCAAATAACAAATGACATAAAATGTACAACAGTGGAATAGCACACGCTTACTGTATGACATGTTGAGTTTCTTTACTTGTAGAATTCTGCAAGTATGAGTTAACACTCATTCTGCTGACTAAACCATAAATCAATATGGTTGGAAGATATATTGAGAAAAGCATTTTAATATATCATCACTAGTAATAATACAGTTTATACAGAAAGGCATTGCATTAACAAATGTTGGATGGGAAAAATGAAACGAACACTCCTTTGTGACATTCAATATGACCAGGTTGAGCAGAGAAAAAAGTACAGCTAAATCCCTGAAGTTCTGAATCCTTTTATAAAGTTTCATTCTCACATAGATAAAAGACTTCATTCTTCAATCCAGGTTTTGAGTCGCCGAAAGATTTCTTCTCTTGCTCTAATGAGTTGTGGTATATCGTTTGTTTTTTCTGGGTACATGTCAGCACAATGGGCTGTACCTGTTTGGTTAATTAAGGAAAACAGACAAAAATGAAAATCCTGAAACAAAAACTAGCACTGTACTGTCACAGAGCCCTCATTTATATTTATTGATTTAAGAACATGCCAGATTAATCCAGCATGCAGGTATACTCCCCTCAGTTTAACATTAATGATGACCTGTTAATTTACACATCCAAGCGTCACTTATAAAACACCTACCTGCCTTTCTGAACTTCACTTACATTTCCATAAGTCAAACCAGATGCAGACATATATGCTCAGCACTTAGTGGTTTAGGCACAAGAAATCTAGCTTCAAGATTAAAAACAAACTAAAACTAAAATATTTTCTATAAAGTTTAAAAATATATATTTTTAGTAAGGCATTTATAAATAAACATCAAATAAAACCACAACCAAGATTAAAAAAGATAACCAACAGATAACAAACAGGAGAACACAGCATAACTCAATAAATAGCCAACAACCGCAACCAGCCCTCCCTACCATACCACCCATCCTCTCTGCCTTCTATAAAGGTTTTTAACCAATCCTTTCTTTGAAAGTGTGTATCTTGTTCAGCTGGTTTTTCATGCTGTTATAAATTATTTTTTCAGCAGACTTTGGTTGCTTTTCGTTTTATCCGTTTAGAAATTAGATTTGAGCAGTTCAAATTTTAGTCTCCCTTCCTAAAAACTGGATAGCAGCAAATGAGACGTCACAAAAATTGCTTGGCGATTAAACCTACAACAAAATGATTCAACATACCACATTGCGCATTTCTTGTCTTTATTGTAATATTTTAACATTTAATTGATAGTCTCACATGAGCAATTAATTATAATTTTGCTAACAAAACCGTGGCCGCTTATTCAGCTGAAGAGCATTCTATTTATCTTTTTCTTTATCTGCTTTTTCTCTTGGAAAGGCTGAAAAGTGTAAAAGGACTTGATCCAAGATTACATTACATTGTGGATGATTAAAAATCTGGAATATTCGTAAAAGGATTAAAGTAATCCTGAGATATACAAACCTATCAGTTTGAGACAGATCAACCACCTGGAAAAGATCTTAATGGAAAGACAAAAGTAATGTCAAATGAGCTAAATGGATAAAAATTGGAAACACCCCTGGAGTTTGCCTGAAAAATAAACCTGTACAACGCCACCTGTTTTATATGAATTATCACTGTAGAACATTCAGAATGCAAAGTCAGTATATTTCCTCATGTCTGTCATTTAAATTTATAAGTAAAACATTTGTAATTGCATTATTGCCAGAAGGAAGATTATAGGTGCGATCTAATGGAAATGTTTCTGGGCGCGATATAATTAATTGGGAACAAAGTTCCATAGCGAGTGCCTTTAGCTTTGTGTTTCTCCACACAGCGGCAAGAAACACAAGTCGCTATTAAACGCGACTCGCGTTTGATAAGGTGCCTCAATGGGGAATGCACGGCTGAGGCTGAACCTAGCACCATTTTGTACACCGAGGAGCTCCGCTCGCCAGAACTCCTCAGTGTGGCGAATGGGATGCCATTTTTAAACGGTGCCCTGATCTCCGAGGCCCTTGAAGCGCAGCCCGACTACACCAAGCCTCAATGCACTATGGGAGGAATTCCAGATTGGCACCTTGGCAGTGCCAACCTGATACTCTGGCAATGCCACCTGGGCACCTTGTCAGGCTGGCACCCAGGTAGCATCACCAGAGTGCCAGGCTGGCAGTGCCAGGGTGCCTAAGTGCCACCATGCCCAAAGGGCATGCACCTGGGGACCTCCAATCCCCAGGAAGACCCCCACAAATGCAGTTCCATTTCATCAGTGTTTGAACGACTCTCGTCCAAGGCGAGGGAGATTGATCCCATTCCTCAGGTAACTCAGGAATCTGCACATTAAAGTGAGACCAGCTATCTCGGTTTAATATACAGATTTTTAACAAGTGGTTTTGCCCACAATGGGCAGAATTCATATCTAAATGTCACGCGAGATTGCGTTAGATCTCGGTGTTGCAAGCCAGGCAGATCCCAGAAGCGGTCCGGGCAGATCCTGGCACTCAATACACAACAGCCAAGTGATAATGGGTGTGATTCAGTGGACTCAAGTTAAAGTGCACTGAACAGCATGTTCAACAGCACCTTGCCTCTTTTTTTTGGCCTTGGGGAAGAACTCCCCATCGAGGCCACTCTTTAAGTTATTTCGCTCAGCTCCCCAGTGCAGGAAGACCACTCGTTGATTGGGGTGCCATTTTTAAAGGCAGCCCAGCTATTTGTTCCCCTGAAAGTTCTCTTTTGTCAATGAAAAATTGAGAAGGATGAAGAGTTAGGATAAGAAAGGATAGCTGCATATAGTGTTGACCATGCAGGTTAAAG
Organism: Scyliorhinus canicula; assembly: GCF_902713615.1. NCBI lineage: Eukaryota > Metazoa > Chordata > Chondrichthyes > Carcharhiniformes > Scyliorhinidae > Scyliorhinus > Scyliorhinus canicula. The sequence goes on from NC_052158.1 coordinate 90,185,671, forward strand.
TGGTTAAGTTTATTGCATCTGTTCTATGCTAAATGAAATGCTGAATAAAATGCAGTTACCCCTACTTGGATACACCGCCAATTTGTCCCTCATGCCTCTGCTCACGTCCCTGTCTGGGCTAGTGAGATCCAGGGTTTCTTGAGGACAATCATTTTGATAACTCCTCCAGATGTTCAGTTCTTCTCTTTAGCATTAGGAACAGTCCTGACCCCCAAAAAAGGGTGAGGACTAATGAGGGTGTGTTGAGAAATAAGTGGAGGTGTATGGGATTGTGCAGATAGTGTGTGCGGGTGAGAGGTGTAATAAAAGCAAGTTGGAATGATCATGAGGAGATGACGAATGCAGAAAGATGAGTGTGATGCTGATCACTGCCTCAATTTAAAATAGAGTCTTAAGTCTATTAATAGGTAAGATGTCCTTTCTCCATACTGTAGTATTGGCAAACTGTAAATATATGCTGGGTGAGAGGCAGACACACTTCCTCATTTATTGATTTTTATTGTCTAACAGGGATAATAGAAAAAAGGATTTTATTTTCAAAGACTGTTGATGTTTTTAACTGAACACTGGCATATTATCAAGGTAATTCCCTAACTAATTTATTTTCTTAAATAAAATACGGAGACTAATTAAAGGAGTCAGCTACTGTAGTAGCATTGTATAGACTACAAAAGATGAGAGTGCAGGGCAATGATCCATTTGACCTAATTTAGTCATGTCTTAAATTATTAACTGAGCCCTTTAACAGTGTCGAAAGGACCTTCTTGATTACAGGCTAAAGACTATCAACAGTCCTTTCACATCAATCAGGTAACTGAAAAAATAATAGTTTCCGATTTATAAAAGTAAAATCATCTCATTTCAGTGATTACAGATAAACATGATTACATAAGGACATGAAAATCACCATTAAACACTACATAGATTTTCATGAGGTACTTAAATCAACAACATGTGCTTACAATTCACCAATAAAAGAAAAACATTGTTGGCTAATACAGGTAGTGCAAGTGAACAATGACTGGCTTGTTCATGCCCATCTTTTAAAATTAATAGTTACGTTCTACAGAAAGCTGAAACTTTTAAGGCAACTGGTGGGTAATGGTATCGCTGTCCAGTATTTAATCGACTTTCTCAAAGCCATTCTTAAACCAAAAAATTGATGAAGGATTCATTGAGGAGAGAATAAGAAAGTTAGTGCCTTGAAAATAGATTAGTGGATAACATGAATCAACCCTTAATCTTTGTAGAATACAAATAAACAGTTGCTGGAGTAATATAGTTTAATTCCATGCAAATAGCTTTAATACATGGTTCTGCAGCTAATTACTTGCTCAAAAGTAACAACATGCGTCATGATGTTTTTTAATAGGTTTTAAAAGATTTGTAGTGCCGTTTCTGTATTTAGTTTTGTCACTCAGTGGCTCAAATATAAACCTATTACAGAAATTTAGCAAAATAAATTGGACCCTAATATTTCTCCAACCCTCAAAGCAAAAAGGCCAGCAAGGTGGTACAGTGGTTAGCATTGCCGCCTCACGGCGCCGAGTTCCCAGGTTCGATCCCGGTTCTGGGTCACTGTCTGTGTGGAGTTTGTACATTCTCCCCGTGTTTACGTGGGTTTCGCCCCCACAACCCAAAAGATGTGCAGGGTAGGTGGATTGGCCACACTAAATTGCCCTTTCATTGGAAAAAATGAATTGGGTACTCTAAATTTATTTAAAAAACAAAAGCAAAATACTGGGGTTGCTAGAAATCTGAAATAAAAACGTTACATGTCAAATATTAATCATCTTCAGAACCAAATTTCTGAAACATTGGATGTGATCTAACGGCCCCGTTGACTGGTGTTGTCACTAAATTTTGTGAGAGGCCAAAAACAGGATTTGCACTAGCGAGATCTCAGAACGGAATCTTCCCCACCCCCCCATTGCTGATGTTCATGCCCTTCCTAGGCGATTTGAGTGAAATAACATTACAGAAGCGGGCATAATGCCACTGCTTCCGGCCTCCTTGTAACTTCACACCCAGCCGACGTCATATCACACTGGCCCTAATCGCAACTGTTTTTCAAAAACTAAAACCAATTGCGATGACCACACTATGGGCGCACAGGTAAGTATAGTCCCTGAGTAGTGAGGGACATGCTTGGATATTGCCCCCTGGCAATGCCCCCTGGCACCTCTCGGGGTCCCTTCGGGCAGCACCGTTGCATAGGGGGGAGGGGGAGGGAAGTTGCCCTTCTGCATGTGCCAATGCATAATAGTTGTCCGGTGGACATCATCAAGGGGACCATACTCCCCCTCTAGGAGACCATTCTGCAGCCGAAAGAGTACGTCATGAAACAGAAGGAGATCATCAGAGCACTCACCGCCACATTCTGCAGATCCGAGAGTCAGAGTATGTTAGAGCTCTCGGTGAGTGAGCACAAACCTGGACAGGGATTCCCTGTGTATGTGTGTGTATGTTGCATGTGTGTGTTTGTTGTGTTATCGGTGATGACAATACACTGAGGCAATGACTTTGTGCAGACAAATAGCTTGAAAATCTTCTGCAGATATTCTTGCAGTGTGGTTACTGCAGAGGGACCAAAGAAGCATGTGTGTCAGTGACACCATGGAGGCGCATCCAGGGGAGGGAATCGTCTGCCATTGTAACAAGAGCTACATTATTGGAGGCAATAGTCTCCACAAAGTGACTGCAATGGCATGTCTTCCGGTTGGGGAGACATGAGCACATCATGATGCCACAGTTGAATATCTCGGAAAATAATGTATAATCTGAGAAGACTTGTTTCAACGTCCATTTTCCCTGATTAATGACAACCTGAACAGTTAGTTTGTCAGTTGCCTCCGGGTCAGTTTTAATGTTGTCAGCATTCATCAATATTAATGAACCACATATGGCACTCTCCCAGTGATATCTGTTCCTCTCCTCAAGTCTTCTTCCTTCAATTCTTTGTTTCCTCGAAGTAGTGGCCCACAATGAATGCAGGTTCACAATTGTTGGTGCCTCACCAATATCTCTCATGAGTAAGTGTTCTTCATGTGTGACCCTGGACAGTGAACGTTTATAGATGGGAGGACATCACAGGCATATATGATCCTGTCCTCACTCAATGTTGACATCAATTCAATGCACCCGGGGCTACTGGATACTGGTAAAAACAAGAAAGCTAGATGATTTGCTTTCCCCCTCTTGCCTTGGGCAAGAAAACTTTAGTGTCTCAAACCCTGCCTTGACTCAAGATAGGCTGAGATAGCAAATGTGGCATGGGTCCCAAAGGTCGACTGGCGTGGATCCCAAAGGTCAGTCAGTTGGAATAAGTGCGTCCCGGGGAAAAAAAAGTTTGAAAAACGCTGATGTAGATAAATCCAAAGAGTTATTTTTATACAGCAATGGCCTGATTATGTGTGAACCTCTGTATCTTTATTATCAACCGGTAGAGGTTGTAGAGTGTTTCAGGTATCTGAAAACATATATAAACCAGAAGCAAAGCTTTACAGAGAATCCCAACTGTACCTTTAAAAATAGTGACTATTTTTAATTAGAAAACTGAAAGGGTTTGGAGCGAGTCAGGTTGTTTTAGAGAAGGTATACAAAAGTCTGATAGAGAGTATTTTAACATTCAACATGACAGTCTGGTATTGTAACCTAAGTGTGCAATGAAAAAGTAAGAATTGTTAACACAGCAGGTAAAATCATTGGTATACAGTGGACACAGTTAGATAATTTATTTAACACAGTTAAGAGGAAAGCTTAGACCATTATTGGTGATTCCTCTCATTCTTTATATTATCAATTTGAAAGGCTCCCTTTGGGCCAGTGCCTTAGAATGCCTATTGCCAGGAACAATCTATTCAAGAGGTCTTTTTTTCCAGTGCCATAATCTTACTAAATAACATAATGTAAATTTAACCTACTGATTTTATTTATTTTAACTGCAGTAAATGTTTTAATAGCAGAGTGCTATGTCTGCACAGACCCTCTGAGAGAGCATCCCTGCACATCTTTGGACTTTGGAAGAAACCCGGTGCACCCGGAGGAAATCAATGCAGATGAAGGTGCAAACACCAGACAGTCACCAAGGGCAGAATTGCACCCTGGTCCCTGGATCTGAGGCAGCAGTGCTAACCACTGCGTGACCGTGCCACCCACTATTATATTTGTATGGCATGAATGTATGTTATATATGCACAAATGTATGAACATTAAATATTCATTGTTTTTGACTAATGACTGTGATTATATGTTATACTGGAGGTGAAGCCAAAGACAAATTTCCACTTTTGCAGGGACAATAAAGTTTTATTCTATTCTATTCTTCTACTTAGAAAGGATATAATACAGTTGGAAAGCAGAAGTCATATGACCTCAAAGCTCAAAAATCCCCAGGGAAACTGCAAAATTATGTAGGACATTCCCTTCTAAGGCCTGGTAACAGTTTCTTCTACATCTGGGGTGCCCTTCCACAAAGCCTTGGTAGAACACAAGGTGGGAGACCTGAAAACATCTGTTGCAAATATAAGATTTTTATGTTTTGGGATCTCTTCAATTTAGGATACATTTTTAAAGATGTTTCTATTAGGGTTTTTCTTTTTATACAAAACAAAGATAGAAGTGAACATACAGAGAAACTATATACATCAGTTACAAATCACTATATACATTGGTTACAATTCATATTTCTGTACAAGTGCTGAGCTTTGACTTATCCTCCTGGTCCCAACTCCCCCCCCACCCCCCCCCCCCCCCCCCCCCCCCCCACCCCCCACCCCCCTTTCTTCCTGAGCCCCCTCCCCTTCTTGCTATCTGGTGTGTCTTTTATTTTGTTGGATCTTCCAACTTGGACATGTAGGGGTAGCGTGATGCTATGTATGCTGTTTCGTGTTAGATATAGTTGGGTTCTGTGACTCTTTGTTCCCTCCCTCCTTCTCCCCCTCCTCCCTCCCTCCTCCCCCATTTCTCGTTTTGTTTGTGTCTGTGGTTGTTCTGTGGACCTCCCCTCCCCCTGGCCTATTGGCTGCCTGCTACAAACAGGTCTTGGAGCCATCCGCCAATTTGTTCCAATGTTTTGTGGAAGTCCTCTTCCAACCCCGGGATGGTGAATTTGGTTTTCTCCATTTGGAGAAATTCTGAAAGGTTGGACAGCCAGCCTGCAGCTTTAGGGGGTGCTGCTGATCGCCAGCCAAGTAGGATTCTCTGATGTGCAATTATAGAGGCAAAGGCAAGGGCATCGGCCCTCCTCCTCATAAAGAGTCTTGGCTGTTCTGATACCTTGAAGGTTGCCACTTTGGGCATGGCTCCACCCAACAAGTCTGGGACATGACCAGAACATGTGGGCGTGGTTGACCAGGCCTCTCTGGCACTGTTCACATTTGTCCTCCATCTCAGGGAAGTACCTACTCATTCGGGATCTGGTTAAGTGTGCTTTGCGTACCACTTCCAGCTGCATTAGGCTTAGCCTCGCACAAGTGGAAGTGAATTGACCCTGTGCAGTGCTTCGCTCCAGAGTCCTCACCCTATTTCCATCCTGATATCTTCCTCCCATTTTTCCCTTGTCCAGTGGGCAGCGTGCCCTTCCCAGCAGTCGCTCATACAGGTCCCCGCATTTTCCCCTCCCTAGGATGTCCACGTCCAATAGGTCCTCTAATAGTAATTGTAGCGGCGGCCGTGGGTGTGTCTTTGTTTCCCTACATGGGAAATTTTGAACTTGCACATATCTTAATTTGTTTCCCCCAGTCAGTTGGCACTTCTCTGTCAGTTCCTCTAGTGTTGTCAGTCTGTTGTCTGTGTAGAAGTCTCTAACTGTCAATGTCCCCCATCCTGTCTTCATTTTTTGAAGGTGGCATCCATTTTGGATGGCGCGATCCTGTGGTTGTTGCACAAGGGGGCCTTAATAGACTGAAGTACTGACGTCATGACTGGAGTGTGACTATCACCACTGGGCTTGTTGAGTATCTAATTGCTGGGAATGGGAGTGCTGCCGTGGCCAGGGCCCGGAGATATGTCCCCGTGCGGACCCCTCCTCCATTCTTACCCATTCAGTCTCCATTCTATCTATCCCATTACTCTTTCTGCTGTTGCTGCCCAGTGGTAATATTGCAGGTTTGGGAAGGCTGGTTTGGCCACGCTTCTCGTTCTTTGCAAGACTTTTTGGGGGATCCTGGATTTTTCCTCCCCACACAAACTCCATGATCAATTTTTCCACTGCATTGAAAAAGGCCTTCGGGAGGTAGATTGGTAGGGATCTGAACAGGAAGAGGAACCTGGGCAGTACGTTCACTTTGATCGTCTGCACCCTCCATGCCAGGGAGAGTGGGAGTGTGTCCCACCTCTGGAGGTCCTTTTTAACTTCCTCCGTTTGTGAATCCCTGTCCAATGGGCAATTTGGACCCCCAGTTAGCGGAATTTCTTTCAGGCAGTTTAAATGACAACCCCTCCAGCTCTGCCTTGCTCCTTGCAGGAGCCGGGAAGATCTCACTTTTGCTCAAGTTGAGTTTGTAGCCCGAGAAGGTTCTAAACTCTTTCAAGAGCACCAGGATTCCCTCCTTGTTGCTTTGTGGGTCCGAGATGTAGAGGAGCAGTTCATCTGCATAGAGCGAGACTCTGTGCTCTCTGTCTCCTCTCCAGATCCCCGTCCAATTCTTAGAGAATCTCAGATCAATGGCGGATTTACTGTTAGTGGGGTTCTGTGCTCGGTTTTATATTGGGCAGTACCCTCCGCCCCCTCACCACCAAACAACCAGCAGCAACCCCCCCCCAACTTCCTCCTGGCCAGGAGCATCCCCCCTTCACTCGTCGCAATCTCGAGCAATAAAATAATTAAATTGGAAGGGGCCAATTTCTGAGGAACGGATGTGTTTCAGTTAAATGTGTCAAGTGCGGCCAAGAACTTTCTCATCATGATGTGTGAGTAAAAAGGAATAAGAAGTTACCAAAGATGCAGAAAATCCTCAGGGCAGCCCATAGGCTGGAAATAAAGTATTAAATTTATAATTTGTTAAACTTCTGAAGTTTATTGCTTCTAGGTGATACGTTGACAGGGCAGGATGGATGTGAAACCTGCAGAGTAAGTTGATTGAAATCACCAACTTCTGGGGTAATGAAGATCTTAACAAGTCATGCGGATAAAAAATATCTCTCCCATATCTTTACAATACTTAGATGAGCAAATTGCCAGTTCGTAGCTGGGCTGATTGCCCTATTAATTCAAACTTGCAAAATAAAGTGTATGAAAAAGTTTAACAATACTCGACAGTTTATCTATGGTTTTATTTTTGGGTTGTGACACATGGTCACATGCCATACCCATTCAATCACTTATTCACAATCACATGCAAAAACATGCGTAAACATACACTGGGAATACACAGCACTTTAAAAACTTGCGACATAGCACCGAGTACAAGATTAAAGTATGTGCAAGTGTCTGACACCCCAACTCTGTTTTTGCTATTTTCCCCTGAATCCCCAGCTAGCAGCTAGTATAGTAATCCTACTGTACGATGAATACACGCTCCTCTCGCTGGGACTGGCACTTTAATCATTAAAAAGGAATGTGTGCCTTGAGTGCAACATGAACTGGTGACTATACCCAGTTATTTCTGCCTTCCAGTACAATTGGGTGGCGATACTGAGAGGCAGACAGGTCCAGCAAGATCAACTTCCACATGGTTTGGATTTTGGACACCCTTATCCTCAGTCTTCCTTCCTTTGGTAGAGAAATTCAGGATCCACCAACAGGAACAGCATTGTGAGCAAACAACACCCCATATTCTGCTAAATTGAGAGGGAGATGAGCAGCGACTGCAAAGCAGTTCAATGCAATGGGCTCTCCTGAGACAGTCCAGTAGGATACATTCCCAGTGGAGAGATCGGAGATCAGTAGGGAGGATTGTTTTTTAAATATCAAGGTTCTGATTTAGTGTAGATACATTTCGAAAGAACCACAACACTTTTTGTAGTATATATAACTCTATGTGCAGGTAAAATCACATTCTTACAAATGCAAACATAAAAGTCTCATTGAGAACCCCGCAAGGGTGTCACGTCGCACAGTGGTTAGCACTGCTGCCTCACAGTTCCAAGGACCCAGGTTCAATTCCAGGATTGGGTGACTGTGCTGAGTTTGCACTTTCGCCTTGTGCGTGGGTTTCCTCCGCGTGCTCCGATTTCGTCCGCCAAAGATGTGCAGGATAGTGTCCAAAAGGTTAGGTAGGGTTTCTAGATTACGGGGATAGGGGGCTTGGGCTTAAGAGCCAGTGCAGACTCGATGGGCTGAATGGCCTCCTTCTGCACTGTAGGAATTCTATGATTATATTCTATGATTATATATGCAGACATATAAATAGATTCACGCTGATTAACATATAATTTTTTTTTTAAATTTAGAGTACCTAATTTATCTTTTCCAATTAAGGGGCAATTTAGCATGACCAATCCACCTACCCTGCACATCTTTGGGTTTTGGGGGCGAAACCCCCGAAGACACGGCGAGAATGTGAAAACTCCACATGGACAGTGACCCAGAGCCGGGATCGAACCTGGGACCTCGGCGACGTGAGGCAGAAGGGCTAACCCACTGCGCCATCGTGCTGCCCTCGCTGTTGTACAAATTAATAAGCAGCAGAGTGGAAAGGGATGAACCTGGCCTTACTCTGTACAATCTTCTTCCACAAACACCGGCCGTGAGGGTCACAGTGCCCAGGGCGGTTGGAGCCTTGGCACAACTTTGGTTCTATTTGCATCTTCTCACACAAGAAAGAGCCATGGGAAGCTGACCAGCAAAGAGACAAGCCAATCAGAGTCAGGATTAACCATCAGCACCGACCAATGAAATGCCGTACTGGGTATAATGCGACTTCAATGAGAAATACAGCAGTCAATAAAAAGACACATTTCAGAAGTAACTAAGGAGTGTAAAGAGGCAGCGAGAAAATTAGAAGCGGGACACAAGGGAGTGGACAATGCTCTTGGGTGGCAGGGTGAGCAACTTCATCACTCACTCATCATTTTTGGGGCCCCTATAGTTTGAGGCACGGTGTGTTTCATTGTAAATCCGCCCCGACCCAAATTATGTAAAATATCAAGGAATAAGCCATTTCACCTCCACCAGATACTCAAAATTAGTGTTACAGATTGTCCACTGCTAAATGACAATAAAATACCAAATGCGAGCAGTTTCTGCTTTGGGAACACACGGTATTGCACTTGATAATTGCACTGGTTAGGTTACAAATACAGTAAAATGTATTTGCCTAATCAAAAGTGTCAAATCTTCCAAGGATCTGTGTAAGCACACAAAATTGGTAGAATATTTTTTTGCTGTATGAAATTAGTCCCATTGATCTACTTCAGAGTGGTAACCTGGTGAGGTTTTATTAACACAGCTGGAAATGGGTTTATCATGTCAGCATTTTGAGTCAGATGTCCAGTTCTCCCCCTGTGAGTAACGTCATTTTAAGTAACCAAGATAACTTTTAAAAATACATTGAAGAATTAACTAGCCAGTTTCATTAAAAATACTTTATAATATGTATGCAAAAAGTAATTAAAATTCTCCAGCCTGTGTAACTAAGAAATTGAACTTAAATGGCTACAAATGCGTTGTATCAATGGAAACTGGCCATTCTTATTATTTTGATCTGGGAGCAGGCATTGTTGTGTGGACAGGTCTGGTTTCTGGCAAAACTACTTTTAAGTCACTTGTTGAATGTCAAGGAAACCCAATTTATGTTGGTTGTAACTTACACTTGAATATTTGCAATTGTTTGGCCACTTTTACCCAGACTGTGCTGCTAAAACTAGTGCAAACGAGCCAAAACTCTAGACCAATATGTTTCAAATGTACAATTTCATTACCTTGAATGTAAATAGCTTTAGGTTCTTGGGTAATGCCCAGTACATGCCAGGGGTCCATTGATCCATTCGGGAAGACTATCCGACTCCCTTTGATGTTAATGCCTCCATAGTTTTCATTGGTGTGTTGGACAGCATGAGCAACTACAGTGTCATTAAATGCCGGGCCGAATAAATCTACACATTGTTGAAGTTTGTAACTAAAATGGAAGAAAGAAAAAAAAACACATATTTGTAAATGGGCTGGGTACAGCCGGTCCACCAGCTGCTTGTTTCTCGGTAGCGTGCCATTCACTGGTGGCGGGTGATGTGTTAGGCAGGTTGGTTCAACGTTGACTGCAACGGGATGCAGTGAAGCTAGAAACAGACATCTGACACAGGAGATGATCCAACACTGTTTTATTTAACTAGTGAACTGCTGTACATGTTCAGCTGTGGGTTGACACTCTACTAATCTAACTGATGACCTCTTACTGGCTTGACCAGACTTACTGGGCGCGATTCTCCCAACGGGAGACTAGGGCGCGATTCTCCGCAAATGTGGAGAGTCATGAAGGCTGCCGTGAAACTGGCCGTGTTTCACGGCAGCCTCCGCGCGCCCTCCCGGGACCCGATTCTGCTCACCGGTCGGGGCTAGCAGCGGGGCCCCGTGAACCACGGCATCGCAGGCTTAGCTAAACTCGCTAAGCCCACGCGCCAAGGGTAACGGCGGCTGACGCGCACGATGACGTCAGCCACGCATGCGCGGATTGGACGGCTCCAACCCGCGCATGCGCAGATGGCGTCATCACGCATATGCGTGAAACCCGCGCATGCGTGGGCCGTTATGCCCTTCAGCCGCCCCGCGGACTGATCCAGCGGGGCGGCGGAGGAACAAAGAGTGCGCGGGGTTCGGACCCGCTGCCCGCGATCGGTGGGCACCGATCGCGGGCCCATGCCACCCTTGGCACAGCCGTGGTGCGGCCGTGCCAATCGGTGCCATAGTTCTCGAGAACGGCACTTCGCGGCCGTTTTCACGAACGGTGAGAGCAGGTGTGTTGGAGTTTGTGAAAAAGGCCGTAAAGGCCTGGGAACTCGGCCCCTTGGATAGAGGAGAATCGCTGCTTGCCGTAAAAAAACGGCGAGTAGCGATTTGTGTCGTGGGGCGGCCGTGGGGGGGGGGGGGGAGAATAGCGGGAGGTCGGGACAAATGTCAGGAAGGCCCTCCCACTATTCTCCGACCCGTCGTGGGGGGCGGAGAATCGCGCCCCATGTGCCGATGCCGGTGTGAAAACCGGAGTGTTTCACTCCGGCGTCGGAGGCCGCTCCTCGCCCCCGATTCTCCCACTCCCAGGGGGCTAGGAGCGGCGGCACGTCAATTTCGCATGCCGGGCCTTGGAGCACGCGTCAAAGCAGCGCAGCCTGAATGACGCAGCCGGTGGTGCCTAAATGACGTCACCCGCGCATGTGCAGGTTGACCGGTGCCAACCCGCGCATGCACGGTTGCCGTCCTCCCCGCAGGTGCCCCGCAAGAATGGAGCATTGATCTTGCGGGGCGGTGGAGGGAAAAGAATGTGTCTTTTAGAGACGCCGGCCCGCCGATCGGTGGGCACCGATCGCGGGCCAGACCCCCACTGAGAACCCCCCTGGTGCTCGATCCTCCCCCCACCCCCCCACAGGCCGCCCACGCAGCATTCTTGCGCTGTTCACGCCGGCAGCGACCAAGTGTGGTTGGCGCCAGCGTGAACCGGTCGGATTGGGCAGGCCGCTTGGCCTATCCGGGCCGGAGAATTGCCGCTCGACCGTTAGAAACAGCGAGCGCCGATTCTCCGAGCGGCCTGTCGTAAAACGCGACACTCCATTTTGGGGGGGGGGGTAGGAGAATAGCGTGGGGTGACAGGGTAGCGTGGCGGGAATCGCCTGGCACTCCCGCGATTCTCCCACCCGGCGTGGGGGTCGGACAATTGCGCCCACTAGCTACCGCATGATAGTGCTCACGAGCTTGTGCACTCTGACTGTCTCAGTAGCTGGGTCCTGAGAGAGGGAGAGTCTTAATGCCCTGTGGGCTTTATAGTGGTAGTGTCCAGTCTGGTGATTGGTTGTTCTGTGTTGTGTGTTTTTGGTCATCCTGTGTGTCAATCACTGCCTGTCTGCATCTCATTATATACATGAGTGGATATTATGACATCTCCCCTTTTGTAAAATAAATTTTGAACGTGGAGGTATATACATGCCTGACTATGTACAAGTGGTGAGTTAACGAACATATGTACATGGGAAGATGTCTATCATGCAGATACAGAGCAAACTGAACAAAATTTGCAAGAGTTAAGTCTATAGATTCAGTCTTTGAGTCCGGTGACGAATTCTGGGCGATCGCCGCAGAGGTGGAGCAGGAGACGCCGGCACTAGGACAGGCGGGATTGCTGGCATTGCAGTGGTCTCGTGGACAGGCTTTGATGACTGACTTGGACGTGAGGTCCGACAGTTTCACCACTTCCGGGTAACTGGAGAAGTAGTCGACCAAGAGCACGTAGTCACGCCCATTGCCATGAAAGAGGTCTCCCCCCACTTTAGACCATGGAGAGGTCACAATCTCGTGCTTTTGCAGTGTTTCCTTGGGCTGAGCCGGTTGAAGCTTCTGGCATGTTGTGCAGTTGAGGACTGTGTTGGCAATGTCCTGCTTGATGCCCGGCCAATAAACCGCCTCCCAAGCTCTGCGTCGACATTTTTCATCCCCAAGGTGACCCTCATGGATCTGTCTGAGCACCATATCTTGTATGCTTATGGAATGACGATCCCGTCTAGTTTAAGAAGGATTCCCTCAACAACCGTTAATTCATCGTTAACGTTAAAGAACTGGGGACATTGCCCCTTTTGCCAGCCATGGGCGAGGTGTTGTATCACGCGCTACAGTAGAGGATAATGCCCAATTTGCCATTCCTGTCACATAATGCTCTTTTTTCCAAGAGAGATGACTCCATTTCATTTTCTCTTGCTAGGGAGCAGCAAGCAGAGCTGTGTTGTACATGTGCAAGGCTTGTAGATATCCTTATGGTGCTGAATTCCACTGACTTTACACCTCATGTCAACTCCAAGATGTACCAGAACTGAATGAGATCCATTTCCTCGCTGTTCAGTTGGTGTGTGACAATATACAGAGGATCATGCAGGTCAAAGCTGGTGTTGTCGCAGTAGTCATGATGCTTTTATTCTGTGACAATCCTCTGTATCAGCTGCAATTGAGTCACCAACATAAACCAGAGGGTTGTAACTAGGTGCCAAAGGCTTTCCTTTGATGATTTGGCTCATAACTCATGAAAGCAAGAGAGCATGAAGTTGGATTTGAGCAGGAGCATAAGACATACTGTCATCCTGGATATATTTGATGCAGTTGCCTCTATCATTGCCAGCCTAATAACTCACAGCACCATCTCCACCAAAGATACAGGAAGTGCTGACTTTTCTATCCACCCTTGATTATTTGCTGCTACCTCCTGTTAAGTGTCACCTGGTCTCACAAGAGAGAGGGAAGAGTAAGTAAGTAAAGTCGCCATAGTCTCAGATGACCATAGGCTGCTTTCACCTATCAAGGGGAGAGCTGACTGGTGGTTATTTAACCTGAGGATCCGCACACCTCAGTTGAGGGCAAGGTTGAAAAGGCAGGGTCTTCATGAATAACCTAACCCTAACCCACGCTGCTGGCCTTGCTCTGCCTCACTAACCAACTGTTCAGCCAACTGACTTAAACCGGAGGGAAGATTATCAGTGAGTGTGTTACATGGTGTTTCGGTGATATACCTGTTAAAGCTGAATAGCTGGTAGTATGTGAAAATGGAGAGATGTGGGTGTGTAGCTGGCAGCATTGAGGGTGAGGCGGAGCATGTGAATATTAGGTATGAGTGATGAGGGGTTATGATAATCAAATCTCTTGAACTGACCTCCTTGGCTAGATGCTCCCTCTTCACTCACAGTGTGTAGAGGGCTTCCCGACTACCCGCAGAAACATGATGGCCACCTCCTTTTCACCTCCTACAGTAAGGCCTCCAGCTCTGCAACAGAGAACCCGGGAGCCCACTCCCGGGTGTATTGCTCCATAGGTGGCCAAATTCCTTCTCTGAAATATTTTCGGAGACGGTTTCACCATTCCACATGCTTTCCTCAGTAAAGATGTTGGCCGGGATTCTCCCTTTTGGGGGACTAAGTCCCCACACCCGCCGGAAAACGGGCGAGAATTATTCCGGACTTTTTCCTTGAAAGTCCAGGGTGATTCTGCATTTTCCAGGGGGCTAGCATGGACCCGGTATGCGTCCCGTAGCTCTGGCTGCCGGCGGGGCCCTGCTGTCAAGACCATGCGGCCGTGCATGTGCATGCCGGCTGCAAGTGGGTCCGTGCATGCACGCGCCGGCCCACTTTAGCGCGGGTGTCGTTGACATGACAGAGCCACACAGCGGGCCCGCGCAGAGGAAGGTAGGTCTCCCACAGATCGCGATGGCCCATCGATCAGTGACCCCCGATCGCGGGCCTGGCCACCGCTGAGGCCCCCCCTCCCGCAGTCAGATTCCCACTCCCGGAGTCAGATTTCCCCCCCCCCACCCCCGCCCCCCACCAGGACCACCACCGCAGCCGCGGGTCGTAGCTCCCACCAGGTGATACCAGATGTAAACCACGCCAGCGGGAGTTCGGCCGGACGCCTGTGGAGAATTGCCGTGGGGGCCTATTTCAGCGGCCCCCGACCAGCGCCACAACGACCATGCGGGCGTGATTGGCGCCGATTCTCCTGTCGGTGGAGAATCGGCGGCCCGGGGTCAGAGCGGCATAGCGGGAATTTCCCGCACCTCCGCCGATTCTCCGACCCGGCGCGGGCTCGGAGAATCCCGGCCGTTTTTTCCCCCCAATCCTTTAATGTGTTGACCAATACTTACAGAATATCAGAAGTAAATCACGTTTTTTTCATAGTTAGGGTTAATTATTTCTTCATCAGTTGTGTGGACAGCTGGATTACCAAACGTATCAAAACCTTGCGTGGTTAAATGGTCTGTTACTTGCTTGAGAAGTGTGAAGTTCATTATTGGTAGGGCAGCACGATTTGCTACATTTGTCACAAACAGAATCAGATTCCTTCAAATAAAATGCACCTGTGTTTTTGTCACATTTTAAATGCGTATGTGTCCAGGAGTATTGTGCATTAATATTCCTCATTCAAGTTATCGATAGAAACAGACTGGAAGCAACAAGTCACTTAGAATTCAACTTACTTGAGAGAAAAGCCAGAAAAAGGTTGCAGCGATGAATCGGTTGACTGATAATAGCCAAATTCTGTACATGACTGATAGGCCCACTGCCTACCTGGAATAGGAAAAATGCAGTTCAAATATGTAAGCAGATTAAAAAAACATTTGTCTAAGCTTCTCCTGTGGTCTTGTGGATAAATACACAACTGGAGTGATACTAAACCAAATAGTTCAGGTTTGGCTCCTGGTCTGTGGTGAGCCAGCTGGATCAGCAGTTTAATGCTACAATTGATCTCAGTGCCTGAGCTAGCAAGAGGGATCAAAAATGTTTCCTGCTTCTGACCAGAATCCAAAGAAGCCCACAAAATGCACATCTGTCAACGTTTTTATAAGGACAGTATGAAGTGCAATCATTACTTCCAAAAGTTGAGCAGCTTGCCAACACAAACTGTCTACTCTAGACTTGCAAATGTGGGATAACCACCCAGGCGTCTAATGGACAAGGAACAGAATTCCAGAAGAAGGTGGCATCTTCAGCAAAGTAAGGGAGAAATTTTGAGGGACGAAAGAGAAAAAAAAATAGCAGTTACCACTTGCAATGTTGATACGTTCTAGTTTCACAATCTTTTCAAAGACTTTGTAATACGGACATGTAAATGTGAGAGTGAGAGTGAAACAGCACAAGTCTCCTGACTGCAGCTCTGGCACACACACATGATGCAAAGCATTTCTGAAACGGGAGCATCATTTACTTCTCAAGCTGGTCAGACTCTCAAAATACAAAAAAATGAAGAATCATGTAACTCTGAGCTTTAAATTAGAAAATACAAGAGATACCATAAGAAATAGTTGGACACCGCACTACCTGGGAATTTCTGCTGCCGCGTTTTTGACCGCTCTCCAAATTTTCCCATCCCTCCTGCCACAATGCCCATCGCTGGTAGGACTGGAAAATCCCACCCCTAATTTCCTTTTATGTTATGTTGTCATTTAAACTGGTATTGGTTTTTCAGAAGCCAAATGAAAAAAGTTTATAAAGATAAAATATTGCTATAAAGACCTGAAAGTCATCTATCACTTTTTAAATGATAATTTTGAGAAGGCTGTTATTACTGTTTCTGCTAAATAATGAAAATGTTCAAATCATTTCAAAGAGGCTGTTATGTTGCATTTAATGGGAAATAAATCATAGAAAGGAATATTCATTCATCTAATGTGGTTTAGCTTTGAGCTGTTAATTGTTAATTAACATCCCTCATACAGTCTTGCACGCAGCAATGCTCACAGTCATAGTTTCCATGCTGAGTTGATCAACTCAAACTGTTTAACAATTTAAATATGTTAATGTTGAAGTCAGATCCCTAAAATTTAAATTTAGAATCTCATAATATACACAATCCACCACACAGTAATTCACACTCCAAAGTAAACCTTCAGGTCTAACATCAAGATCCAATCCAAAAGTAAAAGTTATGATATGATTAAATTAATTCAATTCAATCACATCTCCTCAAATGAGGAAAATGCAGAATGTTTGATGAAAAAGTTAAGCCCACAAAATACTTCTATACCTGAAGCACCCCAAGCACTCAGTATATCATGGATGCAACATTGCAACGCAGAATACAAAGTGTGAAACATAGCAACAATGTGCACCTTATTGTGGATGCCATAGTTGCAAAGGCTAGGCAAATAAATGAATTTTCTTCACAGCTGACACATCTTGGGCGGGATGCTCCATCCCGCCACGCCACATTCCTGCCTCACCATTCCAGCGGGATGCTCTGTTATGCTGGCTGGTCAATGTGGTTTCCCATTATGGGGCAGCCCCACGCTGTCGGGAAACCCCCCTCCCCCGGGCGCTGGCGAAACAAAGCATCCCGCCGGCAGAGAATCCCGCTCATTATTTTTCCGTCAAAAATTGTTCTCTTGTTAGGGCCTCTATAGAGCTTATCAAACGTATAAGCTGGCTTGTACATAACTGAAGCTGACCAGATTTGGATGATTGGTCAGCTTTTCGCCAATCAGGAGCAGCTTTCTGTAAAATAGTTTTCTTTCGCAATAAACAAACAGCAATAAAACAGGGGGCAGAATTTCTCATTTTGTTTCCCATTTTGCTCAGGCAAGAAAAGCAGTGTGCAGTATGTCAGCTGCACTGCTGGCTTTTCTTGCCATATCTTCCAACACTTTGGTAAAAGAAAATGCTGGATGAAGCTCCCACCCCATCACACTGTGGGGCAGGCTCTAAAAGGCCCCACCAGAAAAGTCAACTTTCCAGAGATCGGGATGCCATTTTTAAAGAGCACCCTGATTCCCTGATTTCCAGCACTAAAGATAAAAACCAATAACCCCACATAGACATCACGCATCAACCCCCTCATGCCCATAGGAACCCCTCATCCCCAATGCACATAGGAAACCACCCCACTCATGGATCACCCCCAGAGGAAGCCCCTTGGCACTGCCATTGATAGTGTACAGGCATGTCTTTTTCCCCCCCAGGGTCTGTACATGCCTATGCGCCACCAGCATGGTCACTTCGTCAGGCTCACATTACTCCAGACCTGTTGTAAACCTCGCCAACGTCGGCCCTCATCGGCAAGGGGGGAAATCTAAGTGCAGTGGGAATGATGCAGTGGGGAAGCACGCTAAAGACATGGTAATGTATTTAAATGAGGTTCCCAACTTACCTGGGTATGAACTGTGTTACGTTACTGGCAGGGGAGGGGGATGCGGAGACAATCACGTTGTGAGATTATTCTTGTTTTTGGCCTCTCCCGAGATTTGCACTCATGTTTAATCCCAGCATGGTCTTGTGTCTGTTGACGGGGTTATTAAGTATATGGCGTTCATCATCCTTGTCGACCAGCAACATTTTTCCCCATCTCTTATTTTTACAGGGTTTTCCCAGCACCTGACAGCCAGAAATGAATTCCTTAATCAGGACTTTCAAATATTGCCAGTACTGCAGAATCCATCCTACAATACAAAATTCAAGATTCAACAGCACTGCCATTCTATAAATGTGACCAAGGCCTTGGAATTGTGAATTAACTGGCTCAGTTCCTACAACAGTCAAATATAGATTAAATAACTTCAAAAAATTTCATCAGCATCTCAATAAAAATTGGGTCAATGAAATAGAAAAATAACTGTTCATTCCTCCATTATTTTTGAATGCCAAAACACTATAAAACAGATCTTGATAAAAGCAGTTTTTAAGTATTGATTGCTTTCCTACTTCCATCTGCTGCAGGTGCAGCCCAGGAGGTGTTCAACATATCAGATACAAACTTGCTGTAACTTGCATCTACACATTTCTCTTCATATGTCTTCAGTAGGAGGTGTGAAACCTTTGCATATCTCTCGTAAGGTATGCCCAGTGATGAATTCTCCATTATAGTACAGAGCACGTCAATGGTGATGTTAACACCTTTTGGGTCCTGTTTACAAAACATCCGGATAAATCATTATTGACCCTTAAAAGAAAATGCATGAAAAAGATTAAAAGATGACAACTGCCTATTTAATTCCTCACCCGTCACCGTAATATTCTTTAGCTAAGAAAAGGCTGAAGATTGGCCTAATGAAGATCTTCAGAATTACGAAGAGGGTAGATGTAAAGATACTGGGGGTGATTTTCAGCCCACGATTGATGCAGGGAGAATGGCGACATGGGCAGAAAATCGGGAAACGCAATCTTTCCGGAGAGAATGGGTAAACTCGATTCTCTCCGGAAAGATAGCGGTCGCAATATTCCCATCGGGAGACAGTGAAAACTGGAGTGTTTCACTTCGGCGTCGGAGGCCGTTCCCAGCCCCCTATTCTCCCGCCCCCGGGGGGCTAGGAGCGGCGCCGCGTGATTTAAATGCTCCGGGCCTTGGCGCCGCGTAAATGACGTCACCCGCGCAGTCGCAGATTGGCCGGCGCCAACCCACGCATGCGCAGTTGCCATCCTCCCCGTGGTCGCCCTGCAAGAAATGACGACCATTTGAGGCCCCCCCCCGGTGCAAGAACCCCCTCTCCCTCCCACAGGCCGCCCCTCCAACGTTCCAACGCTGTTCCTGCCGGCAGCGACCAGGTGTGGACGGCGCCGGCGGGAACCTGTCGTGTTGGGCAGGCCACTCGGCCCATCCAGGCTGGAGAATCGCCGTTCGCCCATTACAAACGGCGAGCGGCGATTCTCCCAGCGGCCAGCCATGAATCTCGCCGCAACGGTTTGGGGGGGGTTGGGAGAATCGCGTGCGGGTGCCGGGGCGGCGTGGCGGGACTCGCTTGGCAGCCCGGCGATTCTCCCACCCGACGTGGGGGGGGAGAATTCCGCCCAGCTTTTCTCGATTTTCCCTCCCCCTTGCCAGCGAAGTCACAAGTTTCATGGCCACAAAGGATGGGAACCTCATTAAAATACATCTGACCCCGTTTACATAATATTGTGATGTAATATTATAATATTAATACCTCGCCAACATAATGGCACGTCGGCAAGGTTTGCAACAGCTTTTCAAAAACGTGAATCAGTCGAGGAGATCCCTCCAGGGAGTAGGGCACTGCCCCCAGCACTGCCCCCTGGCACAGAGTGGCACAGCCAGGTTGGTCAGGTAAACCACGGCCACTCAGTTTTTTCTTTAAAGAGGCTCAGGATCTGAAGTGAAAACTGGTCTGTGCAACTGGAGAGCAACACGGCAGTTTTCAGTCTGAGCCTGACACTTTGAAAAAATAAGGTAAGGTTCCGCTCGTTGTTTCCAATTGCGAGGAGTCCAAAACTAGGAGCCATACTTCCTTACCAAAGAATTTGCTATCATATGGTATAGTGGACGTAAACAGCACGGATGCATTTAACGGGAAGCTGGATGAGCATAAATGGAAGAGGGGAATAAAAGTACATGCCGATCTAGTTAATGAAGCACAGCAGGGGTGACTCATGTGGGATATAAACACCGACTTGAATCAATTCGGCCAAATAATCTGTTTCTGTTCTAAACTCGATATAATTCTGTTTACTATTGCTCCCTCATTTCCTCTTATCTTTGCCACTGCTCACACAACAGCCAAACGCTTCCATAATGATATGCACATTCTCAAGACATTTCAGTAGGCCATCACTAACACGCCCACCTTTCTCACCGAACAAGCGGGGGTGCAGTGTTCAGGAGCAGATGAGGATAGGAGGAAGACGAGCATCTACTCATGTTCTGCCATCACTCCTGTAGAAGGTCCTGAACACTGATAAACACTTGAAGAGAAAGTATTCAAAGGGTATGGAGAACGAGCAAAAAAATTAGGCTGGAGCCATTGCAAATTGGACTTTGACTTTAGTTCTCTTAAAACTATTAATGACAATATTATTGTCCTTGATCTTTCTGAGGAGAACAATCAGCTCAAAAATTGTACAATGCTTACGTGACTCCGATTTTTTTATTAAAGTGAGATACCAGCTCAATATAAGCATGTTAAAAATGTTTCGGGGTTGCTGGGTCCGAAACCCCACAATCCAATAACAGCAAAAAACTGACACCTATCATATTTCTTTCATAACTCTGACCCACCATAGTAACAAATGCTACTGCCAAATTACCACACTGCCTTCTGATCTTCTGCTACTCCTCTTCAATGCCCACTCCCATACAAAACACTAATTCTGCTCCTGTAGCCTTCTTAAACACAATATGAGTACAACACACACATAACCTAGGAAGCTGCACCTCATGAAGTACTGCCAAAGGATCAAAGATTGACATTTAAGGACCTAGGAACTACACGAGACAGTTCTACAAACAATTGTCCAACTGTAGCTTACCCAAACATCATCACCTACTATCTCTTTTGTACCTGGACCTCGGGTCAGACTAGTTGGGTGGTTATGCTGAGAGATGGGCTGGGTTAAAATTCTCGGTTCCAAAACACTAAATTGGCTTCGTGGGCGACGGTGGTGCAATGGTTAGCACAGTTACCTCATGGCATTGAGGACCCAAGTTTGATCCCAGCTCCGAGGCACTGTCCGTGGGGAGTTTGCACATTCTCCCTGTGTCTGCGTGGGTCTCACCCCCACAACCAAAGATGTGCAGGATATGTGGATTGGCCACACTACAATTGTCCCTTAATTTGGAAAATGCTTAAAAAACTAAATTGGCTTTGGGAGTTGGTTTCAATTTCGAGAAATTGGCTTCAACTATGAACAGTTAGTATCGTAAATAAAAAACATTGTCTCCGAATATTTTTAAAATCATAATTTTTCTTGTGGTATTTAAAATCGGGAAAAGGTGCCGTGGCTGCTGAGGCAGAGAGGGGGGAATACAAAAAGTGTCCAACTGCGCACGCCGCTGACTGCCAAGTGTGAACTTAGCGCCTCGGATCATATAGGTGCCTCCCCAGGCCACCCCCCTAGGTACCCTCTGGCCCCAGCCAACCAATCAGTGGGATGAGAATGCTCCAGCGCAACCAGTGCCATCTTCTTGGCTGGAATGAGGGTATCTGGGGAGTGGAGTGCCTATATGCAGCTCCTGCTCGTCAGGTTCTCTAGTGCCTATCCCAACCTCATCGTATTACACGGCAGCATGCATTGGAATTGCACTAGTTCCATGTAGTGCCCATTAGGATGTCCAGAACCTCTCCAAGACCGGTGCAATAGAACGCTCACAATTCAGTCCCAGCGACACTGTGTCTCACAAATGGAGAATCCAGCCCAGTTCGTATGTCAGTCAGACATGAAAAGGATATGTTAAAAAAAGTTGCTTGCCAGAGAGTGAGTACAGCTAGCAAGGTGATTTTTAAAACATAGGTAAATGGTGACCACTAAATCCAAATTTCTTCTTTTCTAGGACTCCTAGAAAAGGCAATTCAGAAGTAGCAACTGCAGTGTTTCATGAAGATCTTGGTAAGTCTAAAGGTAACATTTACATAGCACAGTGAAACGACAACTATTAGGTTAGTTTAGAGGTTTATGCTGATAACTTATCATATTTAAGAATATTTTAAGAAACCACTCAGGTTGGAAAAGAAAGAAAAGCACGTTTTGCTGAATTCTAGAAGAAACATATTTATATTGAACACATATGTGTTGCAGCTAGTTTAGGTGCAAGGCAAAGTTGGCCAGATACACAGACAGTCATTTACACTTCAGAAAATCCCGCACTCCTATGTATACAAACTAGTACAAATAAATATCGCATGTCTGTTGGAGCACTTACCTCAAAAGCTCTGTTGTCCTTATTATATTGGACCACATCCATGAAATTCCCAGCCAATGTCTCCAATAAATAAGCAGAATCCATTTCAGATTTTATTCTAAGTTTTTCGCATAAGCTGAGAAGGTGAATAGTGTATGATTTAAAAAAAAAGTATTTTAAAATTCTAAGAAAACAAAGAGCATGGGTTAAAATATCAATTTATATAAACAAGACCTACTTGACAAATCATGAACCGTTTTCAGTGTTGAATGTTCTGTTAGATATTTATCAAGGTTCATTAGAATATTTTACTGCATTTCAATTCAAAAGAGACATTCAATAAAACACATCACCGATACAGAGAGGAAGTATTCTTTCAGTGATCAACTGGGCTTCTAAGAGGGCAGCATGGTGGCGGAGTGGTTAGCACTGCTGCCTCCTGGCGCCGCGGACCCAGGTTTGATCCCGGCCCTAGGTCATTGTCCGTGTGGAGTTTGCACATTCTCCCCGTGTCTGCGTGGGTCTCACCCCCACAACCCAAACATGTGCAGGGTAGGTGAATTGGCCACACTGCATTGCCCCTTAATTGGGAAAAGAAATTAAAACAAACTGGGTTTCTAACTTGAATGCAAGGGACAGAAGAGTCAGCAGCTCTCTACCAGACTGTCCACATACTTTCCCATGTCAGACTTAATCGGAGCAGAGGTGGGAAAATGGCATGTCTATGCTCCAACCCAATTAAATGTCACCCCTAACCAAATTCACCATTGGGGATGGCATTAAATTCCAACCCTAATTACTGCAGAAGGAGGAAGATTTTGCTAAGAGTCATGAAGCAGTAGAAATACTGTGAATATAGTTAAGGAGCAACAAAAGACGCAGGATTCTGGTCAGAATTCTCTATTGACCACCTGATGGTAGTGATGTACTGGAGGGAGGAGATCTGTATATAGGGAAACATGTAGCAAAAGTAAAGTGGTCACAACAAAAGTTTTGAATTTTCACATAGACTGACAGAGAAAAGCAGAGCAGTGAGTAGTAAAAGCAATGCATTTCTAGAATATATTTGGGTCCTAAATGATTGTCTCCTTATCCTGAAACTGTGCCCTGGTGTTCTAGATTTTCCAGACAGGGGAAACAACTTTTCAGTGTCTACCCTATCAAGCCACTTCAAGATTTTGACCAGAATCTTCCTGTATAGGTGTAGTGATGGCCAATCAACTGTGAGATAGTGCAAAATCTGACTGCTCCCACCTGGAAAAATCCACTGGTGTCAAAGTTTAGGGCAATGGTGACCTGACAGCCATTAGCAGCAATGTTGTTGCCTTGCTGTGAAGCTGCAGGTTGGGTTGGAGGATGTGCAGCTATCACCTCCTTGGTAAAATGTAAGTATCTCACGCACTGCTCCTGGCTGAGGTGGCGAGTGGGAGAAATGCTCCCTCAAGACCCCTGGTGAGTAGGGCCGTCTATAAAGAGCCTTCCTCCTCTCTCTGCGTTGGTTGAATTCTCTGCTGCCTACGCTCCATTTCAAAGTCATGCTGCTTCTCAAGAGATACTGCAACTGGCCTCACTTCAGCTAACCAGGCAGTAAAGGATAGAACTGGAGCCAAGTCTTCACACATGGAAGCTTTAATTTGCAGAGACACACTTCGCAAATAGGCACCTGCAAATCCTACTCAAAATTTCAGTCTGTTTCCATATGCAGCAGCACAAAAGAATAAAGCATTAATGTTTGATGCACCATCGATTGCACGCGAGGCGAGTGATTTACCAATGTCAGGCTTTAATTAACTAGAACACAGCCTGGCGATCGTCTACAGTGGAAAGGAACGATCGTCAGGCTTCTGAGCATTTATACCTCGTTGATAGAGGCGTGGTTAACTCAGCCTCTCGGCCAATCGGTCGAGAGGCACATGACCGACCAGGGCAATGGTAAGCCGACGTTCTGGCCCAATGGCAGACGAGTATGCAGATCATATCATCACATTCACCCCTTACGGAGAAGGAAGGCGGGGGGGGGTGTGAACGAGACCCGGGAGGGGGGGGAAGAACTGATGATATGAGTAGCCGTCGGGAGAATAGTTTTCTCTCCGTAACCTTGTCGAATTTGGGGGCTTGCCACTGGCCCAGACATAACAATATTTACAAAAGGAAGTCCATGGGACCGTAGAACTCTAGATGGAATCGATCAGTCATTTGGTGGTCCTTGACGTCCTGGCCGAGCGCCGTAGTGGAGGAGGTGTCGTCGGATCGGCTGATTGTCCTGCTGATGTCCTGGAGTCCGGGAGCGATAGACCTCGAGTAGTCTCCGTCACCTGAGCTGGCCGCGGAGACGCCATGGATGAGGGATGGGGAAGCTGAGTGGGGTGCTGGGGTGAAAAAGGGGAGGGGGGGTCTGTGGTGGGGGGGGGCTGCACGCCGGCGGGTGCCAGGTCCCGGAGGGAGACCGTGTCCTGCCGACCGTCGGGGTACTCCACATACGCATACTGCGGGTTAGCGTGGAGTAACTGGACATGCTCCACCAACAGATCGGACTTGTGCACCCGCACATGCTTCCGGAGCAAGATGGGCCCGGGAGTGGCCAGCCACGTCGGGAGAGGGGATCCGGAGGACGACTTCCTGGGGAAAACAAGAAGACGCTCATGAGGCGTCTGATTAGTTGCAGTACAGAGGAGTGAGCGGATAGAGTGCAGTGCATCGGGGAGCACATCTTGCCATCGGGAAATAGGGAGATTTCTAGACCGGAGGGCTAGTAGTATGGTCTTCCAGATGGTACCATTCTCCCGCTCGACCTGTCCGTTACCCCGGGGGTTATAGCTGGTCGTCCTGCTAGAGGCGATGCCCCTGTCGAGCAGGAATTGACGCAGCTCGTCGCTCATAAATGAGGACCCCCGATCGCTGTGAATGTACGCGGGGTAGCCGAACAGTGAGAAGATGGAGAGTAGGGCCTTAATGACGGTCGATGTGGTCATGTCGGGACAGGGAATGGCGAAGGGGAAGCGGGAGTGTTCGTCGATAACCGCCAGGAAGTAAATGTTGCGTTTGTTAGAGGGAAGGGGCCCCTTGAAGTCAATGCTAAGACGTTCGAAGGGGCGGGATGCTTTGATCAGGTGTGCGCGCTCGGGGCGGTAGAAGTGCGGTTTGCACTCGGCGCAGATGTGGCAGTCACGGGTTACTGACCTGATTTCCTCGATGGAGTAGGGCAGGTTGCGGGCCTTAATGAAGTGGTGTAGGCGGGTCACCCCTGGATGGCAGAGGTCTGCGTGGAGGGAGCGGAGGCGGTCTATCTGCGCGCTGGCGCAGGTACCGCGGGACAGGGCATCAGGAGGCTCATTGAGCTTCCCAGGACGATACAAGATATCATAGTTTTACGTGGACAACTCGATCCGCCACCGTAAAATCTTGTCATTTTTGATCTTGCCCCTTTGTGCATTATCAAACATGAAGGCTACTGACCGTTGGTCTGTGAGGAGGGTAAACCTCCTGCCGGCCAAATAGTGCCTCCAATGTCGCACGGCTTCGACTATGGCCTGGGCTTCCTTTTCCACAGATGGGTGGCGGAGTTCGGAAGCCTGGAGAGTTCTGGAGAAGAAGGCCACGGGTCTGCCCGCTTGGTTCAGGGTGGCCGCCAGAGCTACTTCTGAAGCGTCGCTCTCGACCTGGAAGGGGAGGGCCTCGTCGATGGCACGCATCGTGGCCTTTGCGATGTCCGCTTTGATGCGGCTAAAGGCCTGGCAGGCCTCCGTCGACGGCGGGAAGGTCGTGGTTTGCATGAGGGGACGGGCCTTGTCCGCGTAGTTGGGAACCCATTGGGTGTAGTATGCGAAAAACCCTAGGCAGCGTTTGAGGGATTTGGGGGTATTGGGGAGAGGGAGTTCCATCAGGGGGCGCATGCGTTCGGGGTCGGGGCCTATCACTCCGTTACGCACTACGTAGCCGAGGATGGCTAGGCGGTCGGTGCTAAACACGCATTTATCCTTATTGTACGTGAGGTTAAGGAGTTTTGCGGTTTGGAGGAATTTCTGGAGGTTGGCGTCATGGTCCTGCTGGTCGTGGCCGCAGATGGTGACATTATCAAGGTACGGGAAGGTAGCCTGTAATCCGTACTTGTCGACCATTCGGTCCATCGCCCGTTGGAAGACCGAGACCCCATTCGTGACACCAAATGGAACCCTAAGGAAGTGGTAGAGGCGCCCGTCAGCCTCGAACGCGGTGTACAGTCGGTCACTCGCACGGATGGGGAGCTGGTGGTAAGCGGACTTAAGGTCCACAGTGGAGAAGACCTTG